>NC_140299.1:33346484-33886484 GCF_964211825.1 Aythya ferina
ATTAAATTTACTTTGTCTGTTTTCTGCAACTCAGAACATTTTGTACAAAATGTTTGTGGTCCCAGTGTAACTACTACTTTCATCCATTGGCAGAGTGGCACAAAACACTCTGAACATATCATTGAGTATAGGCAGCTCTTTTAAAGAGGATGAAATAATAGGATTTTTTTTTCAGAAATAAACATGAAAATGAAACAATAAACAAGACCAACCAAACAAAAAAAACAATAAACAAACGTGTTCCATAACAAAGGTCAAAGTGTCTTACTTGCAATTCATTTCACTCTCTCTGATGTTTGATCTTAGATCTCCATTGCAATGTCACAATAGACTGTTAGGTATTCTACAAATAAACTGGCTTCTTTCTCACTTTTTGATTTGGCATTCCTCAGAGCCTATCTGGAGTGCTGGAGAAGTCAAAAGTTTCACTGGAACATATTTTATTTACAAACCTGCATGTAGGTCACATTTTTATTTTATTTTATTTTATTTTATTTTATTTTATTTTATTTTATTTTATTTTATTTTATTTTATTTTATTTTATTTTATTTTATTTTATTTTATTTTATTTTATTTTATTTTATTTTATTTTATTTATTTGTCCCTAGAAAAGGTGCCCTCAGCGCCCCCCCCCAGCCCTCCTCCTTCTTCCATGTGAGGGTATCTTCCAGGCCACTCCCAACAAAGCCACCTTTGGCCATGCTTGCTGAGGTCACAGTGGCCACCACTGCCCCGCCTTTGCTCTGGGCCCTATAAACCAGCACCCCCTGCAGCTGACCCACAACTTGCTGAGCTTCTAGGCACTCTGACAGCCAGCTTGTGTGGCAAGAAGAAGACCAGAAGCAGGAAGGTGAGAAGCAACCCTCCTTGGTGTGAGAGGACAGCAAAGCAGTCCAAGGAAGCATCAAGAAGAAAGGCTCGTAATGAGAAGAAGTGTCATGGGCAGAGGGATAGCTCCTGCAGTACAATGGACACCAGTGCTCGAGGGACCTCTGGCATGCAGCCCACAGACAGTTATAAGCATTACCATTGACATTTCAACAACACGAGTTACAGGCGGCCCCCTCAGCCATACAGCGACAGGGGGTCTGGGCCTTCCTATTGGCACAACGGTGGTGTGGGGCAAAAGCAGAAGCATCAGGCAGACAGCCAGGTGGAGCAGAGTCATGCCTGTAGTATGGAAAACTGTGGGACCTAGCCATATCTGTAAACCAGATAGCAGCATCAAACCCACAAATGGAAATCAACCAGACAGTGGCATGGGACCTAGGAGTGGAACTGGATGATCCCCTTTTTCAGCACCCTGACCTGAAAACATCCTGTTTCAGGCATCCTGTTTGGGCAGTCCCAGGCAAGGAATGGCTTATCCTTCTGGCAAACACTGTGGAGCCCATGGAGGTGGATCCACCAGCTGGTGTGGAGGAACTGATGGAAGTGGATCCACCTCAAACAGATCAGACCTGCAACTACCCTGGCGTGTCTTTGCTCTGTGCCATCAGAGTGCACCAGCAGCATCATCAGAGTGCACCAGCAGTGCTTGATGAGCTCCTTACTCATTGCTCAGGCTCTATCCCAAGCATTAGCTTGGAGCCACCAAACACCATGGACATTCCGCAGGCTTACCTGCAAGATGGACATTCCGCAGGCTTACCCGAGCAATTGGCTAACGGGCAGGGCCCAAAGGGTTATGGTAAATGGGGCTGTGTCAGGCTGGCAGGCGGTCACCAGTGGGGTCCCTCAAGGCTCCATTTTAGGGCCGGTACTTTTCAATATTTTTATAAACGATCTGGATGTAGGAATAGAGGGTATTTTGAGCAAGTTTGCTGATGACACCAAACTTGGAGGAGTTGTGGACTCAAATGAGGGCATAAAGGCCTTACAGAGGGATCTGGACAGGTTGGAGAGCTGGGCGATCACCAACCGCATGAAGTTCAATAAGAGCAAGTGCCGGGTCCTGCACCTGGGACGGGGAAACCCTGGCTGCATGTACAGACTGGGCAATGAGACGCTGGAGAGCAGCCTAGAAGAGAGGGATCTGGGGGTCGTGGTAGACAGCAAGTTGAATATGAGCCAGCAATGTGCCCTGGCAGCCAGGAGGGCCAATCATGTCCTGGGGTGCATCAAGCACGGCATCGCTAGTAGGTCAAGGGAGGTGATTGTCCCGCTCTACTCTGCACTGATGCGGCCTCACCTCGAGTACTGTGTGCAGTTCTGGGCACCACAGTATAAAAAGGACATGAAACTGTTGGAAAGTGTCCAGAGGAGGGCTACGAAGATGGTGAAAGGCCTTGAGGGGAAGACGTACGAGGAACGGCTGAGGTCACTGGGCCTGTTCAGCCTGGAGAAGAGGAGGCTGAGGGGAGACCTCATCACAGTCTACAACTTCCTCGTAAGGGGGTGTCGAGAGGCAGGAGACCTTTTCTCCATTAACACTAGTGACAGGACCCGCGGGAACGGGGTTAAGCTGAGGCAGGGGAAATTTAGGCTGGACGTCAGGAGGGGGTTCTTCACAGAGAGGGTGGTTGCACACTGGAACAGGCTCCCCAGGGAAGTGGTCACTGCACCGAGCCTGTCTGAATTTAAGAAGAGATTGGACTGTGAACTTAGGCACATGGTCTGAACTTTTGGGTAGACCTGTGCGGTGTCAAGAGTTGGACTTGATGATCCTTAAGGGTCCCTTCCAACTCAGGATATTCTATGATTCTATGATTCTATGTCCCAGCAATAAAGAACTGTGTTGCTGATTCTCAGGGATTGTGTGACTGCTTCTTTCCCATCCCCCAGCCCCTGTGCAAGAGGTGGTATCCCTTCTGCACAGAGTCTCAAGGAAGAGCACAAGAGAGGACCCAACTTCCTTCAGGTGGCTGCACTGGGGTAACAGGAGGAGTCCCCAGGGGCCACCATGCACCTTTAACATTCGTGAGAATAGACTGAGGGGTGAAAATAGTTTTGTGTAAGCGATTATAGGTGGCTAATTTCTTATATTAGGAGCGAGTTTTTATATCTGAGTAATTGGAAATGGCAGACATGGAGAAGGCAGAGACGCTCAAATTTTTTGCCTCCATCTGCACTGGTAGACAGGCTTCCCAAGTCTTTAATTTCCCTGAACCCGTAGATGGGGGCTGGAGGATCAAAGTCCCACCCATTGTAAGTGGAGAGCACATTTGAGACCACCTGATGAATCTAAACAGGTACAAGTCTATGGGACCTGATGACATGAATGCCAGAGTCCTGAGGGAACTGGCTGATGCAGTTGCCAAGCCTCCCTCCATCATATTTGAAGTCTTGGCAGTCAGGTGATGTCACTGGTGAGTAGAAAAAGGGAAACGTTACACCCCTACTCCTCAACAATTAAAACAATTAGAAGACATTTATTCTCAGAAAGAGGGGTCAGGCATTGAAATGGGTTGCCCAGGGAAGTGGTGGTGTCACCGCCTCTGGGGGTGTTCATGGAAATCATAGAAGCATAGAATACCCCAGCTGGAAGGAACCCACAAGAATCATCAAGTCCAGCTCCTGGGTCCACACAGGTTTACCCAAAAATTCAGACCGTATAACTAAGTGCATAGTCCAAATGCTTCTTGAATTCTGACAGGCTTGGTGCCATGACTATGTCCTGTTCCAGTGTGTGATGACCCTCTCAGTGAAGAACCTTTTCCTGATATCTAGCCTGAACCTCCCCTGTCACAGCTTGACACCATTTCTGTGGGTCCTATTACTGGTCACTAAAGAGAATAGGTCAGCACCTGACCCTCCACTCCCCCTTGTGAGGAAGCTGTAGACTGTCATGAGATCTCCCCTCAGCCTCCTCTTTTCCTAGCTGAACAGTCCAAGTGACCTCAGCTGCTCCTCATATGTCTTCCCCTCTAGTCCCTTCTCCATCTTAGTAGCCAAGAAAAGGTCGGACCTCGTGCGTAGGGACGTGGTTTAATGGGTGACATTGGTAGTAGAGTGATGGTTGGACAAGACAATCTCGAAGGTCTTTTCCAACCTTAATGTTTCTATGATTCTGTGATTATGTGTTAATATCTACTTTTCTTTCTATTTTATAAGAATTAAAGATCACAATTTCTCTGCAGTCTTCTCTTAATACTCATGTAAATATCACCTGTGGAAATCCCACATGCAGTCTTCATTTTTAAACCAGATTTCCAAAAGAAATCAGGCTTATTTAGTTATGCTATCTGATTGTAACTTCATCTGCCTAATACTTTTGAAACTTGACCTATTTAAAACATATAAAACTGGTAGCGTATAAATAGCATATTAAATAGCAATAAAGAATATAAAATTAGTACTCTTGGGGGGGTAAAAAGCTGCAAAGTGAAGTTTGGCCTGCCAGCTGCTCACCCAGCTCATTTGCTAATTTGTCAATGGTATGTAGCTCCAAATCATGTATAATAAATGCTGTGCCTTGCCAATCTAGTATTTTGAAAAATATAGGTAGAAATTGTATGTACACTTGAGTAAAGGGGTAGTGAATGAGGAAAACGCAAGGTTGTAGAGTAAACAGCTGCTGACGAAGACCTTGTATGGTGCTTGGTTGCACCTTACAACCAAAGTTGTCCTGGTGGGAGCTGGATTGTGTTTTTCACTTTAAGAAACAGGTCCTGTTCCTTTCCACTTCTTTTCCACTTTTAACGTACTCAGGGATTTTTTGTGGTTGGTTGGTTGGTTGGTTAGTTGCTTGGTTGGTGGGTTGGTTGTTTTTTTATGTGGAAACGCAGCATGCTTTGCCTTATGTCCTTCTCAATTCCTGCCTGCCTAGGAGCTGCCTAGCTTTCATACTAATATAGGTATGTATCTCACTAGAGTGATGGCTGTTAGCATATTTTATACGGTATAACACACTTGATAATATGAAGAACTTGATGTTCCTAAAAGTAAGTGGCCAGATTAATGAGGATGTATCAGGAAGCAGCAGGCAGTGCAAGGGAACTGAAGTCAAGGCAGAAAGGTGAAGTCAAGGCAGAAAGGACCAGCAAGACCAGGCATGTCACCAACCAGCTTCCAGACTACACCCAGGCTCAGGGGTGGCTCTTCATCATCTTCACATGGAGGACCTGGCCCAGGCTTCTGACATAGTTGAATCCTACAGTCTGATTGCAACTAGTGTCAGGGCTGCACCACCAGAGAGCTGGCCCCAAACAAGTGAAGATCATCACCTTGGTGGAGGCTATGGACAGATAGAGATCTCATAGCTGGAGATGTTTAAATCAGCATACAGACAGGTGTCTTCTCCCTGTCTTTTCTTCACGTGATAGCAATATAAATTTTGTTAGATGCACAGAATATAGGCTGAGAAGAGGGACACCAGGGCAGTGTCTAGTCATTATTAACTGAACAACAGTATCTATTTATTCTAGTTTACATAAATGCCTAGAAACTTTTATGATATATACTTTCTGTTGCCTTATTGGAAGATGACATTTGTCTTAAGACTAACAGGTATAGCAAGTCAAAAATATTAGTTCTTTTGGCCTACATTTTCAAGAGCAATAGTTTCCATTGTCAATGGTGACATCTGACATACCTTATTTCCTGTAAACATAGGATGTTAGTGAAGGATGGTGAAAAATGGGTCCTGAAAGGACAATAATAGCCCTATAGTTTATTGATAACCTTGAATCAGTGAGATAGCTGAATATTTGAAAATAGATTTCTTTTTACCATCTTTCTCCTATTTTATTTCCATATTAATATTCTGAGATTGTGGAGAATTTCAAAGTACAAATAAACAATGTTGCCAAGGAATCTTCTGCAGCTATTAGGAATTAAAATATCAATTGTAATAACACAGATTATCAGACACTATCTTGTTTTTTTTAATCAGTGAAATGCTGCCTTAGGAAATATTGATTAAGATTGAATCTGTTTCACAAAGTTTGTTGCCTGACAAACAAAAGAACATAAAATATCAACTCATCATTATTATTTTAAGACAGAAGTAATGTTCACTTCTGTGCTTTGACTTGAGTATCATCACTTATGATATTATTTGCAATTGTATGCAGTCTTTCACCTGAGTTATGTTAAAGGAAACTTCACAAACACCTCATTCATTTGCACACTGTCTGTTTGCATGCACTTAGACTGAAATGATCATGAGGAAAGTTACAGCAGCAATATCAGTAATTCAGTACTATTTTTAAAGTATATACGGGGTTAATAACACTCTTGAACTCAAACACATAAACTCATTCCATATAAAAACATTTTTGTAGTTACATATTGTGGGTAATTTGCTACAAGTATAAATGTGCCTGTGAGCAATCACAAAGAAATAAAAGAGACTTGCTTTGATAATCTTTCTAATAGACTGCAGTAGACAATTTGAAGTAGCCTGAGATTGTCACAGTGTTTTAAAATCTCTGGTACTCTTTTTCATTGTGAAAAGCTTGTGGATCAAAGAAAACTCAGTGCCCCAGACTGAAGATCATGAAAACATGCACTTCACTCTCTTTCTCCCTCTCTCTCTCTTCCCCCCACCCCCCACTCCCCTTCTGCAGACTTAGAAATTGTAAAAAGATCTTATTATTGCTGGAAACTCAAAGCAAGTGCATCTCCTTGAAGAAGGCAATTTAATGCTATACAAAATTATAGATGAACAAAAAGAGGGGAAAAGCATTTGGAGTAAATATATATCTTCTGTTCAACTGGTTGGAATGGTTTTTTGTGGAAAAAAAATTAGGACAGTGTCAGAGCACTTTGAAAGGGAAAGAGAAGAGAAAAAAGAATATGACTAAATACGTCCTGAAAAATCCTTCTGCTATTCACAGAAGCAATTGGTGTGTGTGTGCATTGTGAACGGGCAAAAACATGAAAGAAATAACCTTGATCACGATTCAATCCAGACTCCTCTGTCTTCTAATTCAGCTGCTACATGAGCAGATGCATTAAACCTTCTGCTTTTTGCTTTTCTGACAAAATATCATTGTCAGCCTGCCCTACTCCCTAGATTAAATAAAATTAATAATAATAATAATAATAATAATAATAATAATAATAATAATAATAATAATAATTAAAAAAAGCTTTTAATAAAACCTATCATCTTCTTCAATGGGCTACTCATATATTTCTTAAGTATATAACAGAGACATTTTCAACATTAATGTATTCACTCTTCAATCTTCCTGGATTTAATTAGTTATCCTGGAGATCGGGTATGACTCTTTGATTAAAAACCATTTCCTGAAATGGGGGAGGGAGGGAAAAATCCTCTGGGCAACCCTGTTTCTGTACTCGTAATTTCTTCTTATGTTAATCAGGTCTTTGCAGTACGTGTTGACTACACAAAAGATAAAAGATACCAAAAGATGCCAGACAGAATGCAGCACAAATAAATAAATAAAATAAATAGTTTAATTAGCATCTATTTTTGCAAGCCTGTACGATATCCCTATTTAGACACTACCATCATTTAAAATCTTTACATCTCAGTAGAATCTGTACTAGCTGTCAGCTAAAGTGATTTATCCTTTACTTAAATTTTAAAATTTTTTTTCTAGATATGAGAAATTATTTGTGAGCACTATTTTTGTATGAAGTCCAATTCCCATACATTAATTAAGCTTGTAAACAAGGATAGAGTCCTTATTATACAGTACAAAAAGAACACCTTTCAGCAGCCAATTATCATGTTACCTTTTTTGAAATAGAACTCTTTAAAGGAAATACATCACTGAAATTATTCTGTGTGTTTATTAATAGCCATGGTTATCAAATGAACAAAAATGTGTTAATCAAAAGGCATTCTGGAATATTTTAAATGAATAGGAGTTTTCCATATACTAAAATAAGTGTTTCACCCATGATACCAAATTCATGCTCATGAAAGTGCCTGTTTTCCAGTATATCAAAGAAATGTACTCATTTAATCACTTAAAGAAACTACAAAAGTGTGAACAGCTATCTAAGTCCTATCAGCATCAAAGAATGACTGAACCCTGACTAAGCTCACAAAGAGTTGTAAACCAAAATGTGGCTTGCATCAGATATCCAAATGTATGGAATTTTATGAGGCCATGAGCAAAGGGGCAGTGATAACTGAATCTCACCTTTTAAAAAAAGGAAGATCTAGACTCTGGTAAATGAGTCTTCAGCTGACTGTATACTCACATGTGCGTACAAAGAGTTCCTCCATCTCTGCAGTATGCAGCTCCTCAGAACGCAGACATGCAACACATGGTATTTCTCTCCAGGCAGGAATTTAGCTCTTCCGTTTATTACCAGCCAGTGTGGATATTTAATTAGCTATTTTTCTGAAATCATTTGGACACTGGAATATCACAACAAAAGACAGAGCATGGAAATTGGAACACAGATAACCTTCAACAAGTTTGAAAGAAGAGAACTGGAAAAAAAAAAAGAAAAGAAAAGAAAAAAAAAAAAGTGCTGTATTCATCAGTACAGAAAACTCAGAATATGGGGAATTTTCTGCTCTGAATTCTAATTAGATTTCAATCTGGATGGGATACAAAGAGCAGACAGTACATTTCCCTCACTGTGTTGCAACAAAATCTTTCTGTTCCTTACCAAATATATATCAGATAGTACGATTCAGAACAAATTTCATCCGCCCTGTCCTGACTGCTGGTTATAAATAATGCTATATTATTTATAAACAACAAATTATTGGCAATATAACTAAATTTTATAGTCTTTATATAAACTATTATATATTTTATAGTGCTTAGCATGGAATGTGTCAAAAAAATATGTGAAAAGAAATGTAATTCATATACCTTGCTGCTCTTCCTGGTGACCAGAAATGATATACATTCTTTCGAAGCTTAGGGAGTCCGTCATATTAACTCAAGATAAAATTAATTAGTTTGCTTCAGTCTAAATCTCATAATCTCAGGTGTATCTTGAAAGATCTCATTTGAAAAAGGAATATAGCAACTTCTGTTCACTCTCCATTGTCCTTCATCCTGAATAACTCACTCCACAAACAGAAATGAAGCTCTAACCTTTTCATGTTAAGGACCTTGCACACCATTATAGGATGTGTTCACACTCAGCACAAAATCAATCTGCATTTGTGAACTGTTTAAATACATTTTTAATCACTGATTAAACTATTTCTCTTGTAAATTTGAATTGATGTTAATAAATATGTGGTGACATCAAACATATAAATAACAACAGTGAGTCAAATTTTCTACTGACTTGTACTGTTTGTGGATGTTCTGCAAAGTCGGTATAGAACACTATCAAGTCTCAAGTCATATTAATTGCTGCACTTACATCAGAAATAGTAGTTTATACCTGAACAAAAGAAGGAAATAAGATTTTAACTGTGTTGTAAAACAAGTATGATAACTGATGGCATTTTTGTGCTTCCTCAGCATGAATGTAAATCACTACAGAAAACGTTGCACAAAGAGACTAACTGGAGTTCAGTCATGACTCCCCAGTACACTAATGTAATTCAGGCAACACAAAAGAGTGCACTGGTAGACCATCTGCATCCTTCTGAGAGACCATTTTTTTATCATCAAAGACCTATTTCTATCTTAGACAAATAAATACAGAGGTCTAAATATTTAACAGCATCTATTATTTACCTTAGAAAAAAGTTCACAGCATTTTTCACATCTTCAGTTGTTCAGATTTTGCCACATTTGGTGGTATCCTCTAATTCAGGACTTGTTAATTCAACACCGCCACGATAGCCAGACTTATAAAACAGTATTGCAAATATTTCTTATAACTTTCTTGGGTTGCACAGATGCTTCAGTGACTGCCTTGAAGCAAAACATTTCTCTGAGGTTGTAGTAGAGTTTTCTGTGGCTTTATGAAATTATATATTTTATATAGGAAAATAAAATGTTGTTTCAAGCCTAAAAAACTGTATTTCTTACTTCATCATATTGTGAGGAGTGGGCAGAACCTGATAATCATGTATCAAAACTTCACATAACAGGCTAAAGGTTTGGGACAGGTAAGGTTTAACTGTTGTTTATCAATAACTGGAACAGTGATATTGTTCTCAGACACTGAAACATTAAACAAGATTGTAATAAAACACAGATCTTTTCATTCTCTGAACAGCATTATTCTCTTTAGACAACAGTAACTCCCCTTTTATATCAGATCAGATAGAATTGTCTAAAGCATTAACTAATAAATACTGCAAACTAGAAAAAAAGTGAGTTTTTTAAAATGAATGCTATTAAATTGAACATCTTATTCTGCTCATGAGACATCTATACTTCTCCTTCCCTATGTATTAATTGTTCTTTTCCTTTTCTCTCTGAATTGTTTATAAATTCTTTTGTTCATATGTTCTAATACTGATGTTTGTATTAAGTACCATTATCTATAAATGTTAGTCATGTACATTTGTTATTCAACCAGTGACACAGTTTATGCAACCAATTCAGCACAGATTGATAATGCCTGGTCAGATCAGTCATCAGACAGTTCATTTATTCCCCAAAGGAACATTTTCCTATTTTTAAGAGCATATTTCTAATCTTAAATAGAAGATTATTGCACCTCTGGGTGCAATGATATGCACAGAAATATGTGTTCAAAGTTTGTTTTTTTGTTGTTTTGGTTTGATGTTTTATTTTTTTTAAAGGAAATTTTTGAATTTGCTTTTTGCAAGGAGGGTAGAAACAAAGTCTTCCAAATGGTGTGCAAGTGGAGCAAATTGGATCCACTGGCTAATATCCTTTAGCAGCTGCATTCAATATAAACAAACAAACAAACACTCTCATTCCAGATTCTGAAGTAAGCCCCATATGGAAAGATGCTGACGCCTACACAAATCTCCAAAGATGATCTGCTTCTGTGGTGACTACATCAGCAGCAGCATTGTCACCATAATCCATAACTTCATGATGTTCGCTTAACTGTCATATAAAATCACAGTTCCTTAAGTATTTAACTGGAAGGTTTATTTGCCTATTATAATCTTCAGAAGCAAAATATGCTGATTTAGTATTCTGTATGAAACATACTGAAAACAAGCAAACAGAAAATCCAAGCATTTTCAGGAGCAGAGCTGCCAAATTTTGCACATATTGACTTTCAAGGGCCATATTCCATTTCATTTGCAATTATTTAAACACCTGCTGAGAAGAGCTGGTTGCAACATGAAATATGTTGAAGTAGTTTCTAATTCATATGGCTAGAATAAGTGGTGAGTTTTTATACCAGTAATCTTGTCTTGGTTACCTTTTTTTTCCAAAAATGTTATTTTCTTCAAACTTGAAAACTTCTTTTTTCCCTATTTGGAAAACTAAATAAAATGGAATTACCATTGTCCACAGTTGATTGAGTTAAAACGTTTTATTTTTTTTTAACTTTTTATTTTTATTTTTTAGTCTTTTCTTTCTTTATTACCTTGTGGTGTTTTAAGTGTTACAGAAGGAAATACTTTAAAACAAATCAGAAAATGAGCAAACCTCATATCCAAAATGCTTAAACTGTTCAAAGCAATCAAACAAAAAGTACAGAGTTTAAATGTGGGGTTATTTTGTTTGTTTGTTTGTTTTAACATCATATATTCTAAAAAGAGAAAGTTTAATTTTTCATTTTCCTGATCTTTTATTTCACAAAAAAAAAAAAAAAAAAAAAAAAAAAAAAAAAAAAGTCAAAGGTACCTCATTGTTTTCTTTATGTGCATTTAAAGATTAGTTCTGCTTTATTAATTGAAAAAGTTTGATGGGCAAGTATACAGAGTTTTCTGTGCAGTGTTTCTTTTTCAAGAAACAAAGCTATCCAATTCCTTTTTTTTCAGATCTCCCTTTCATACCTGCCTGAGATTTTAAAATCATATTAAGTGTGAAGGGAGTAGAAGATCTTATGCAGACAAGGAGGATGATACCTATTAATGATCTTAATGACTCTATATTGGAACAGGTTTTCCACAGAGGTGCTGGAGGCACTTAGGGACATGGTTTAGTCCCTAGGGTTATATTGATGAGAGGGGGACAGTTGCACCAGATGGTATTGAAAGGTCTTTTCCATCCTTAATGATTCCAGGACTCTATGATTCTAAGGTTGTGGGAGGTGTTTTTGTTTGTTTGTTTGTTTGTTTTGTTTGTTTGTTTCTCTCATTTTCCCTTTCTTCCCATAGCAACATTTATTATTATAACAATTCAGGAATTTCCAGTCTCCTGTCTTGAAAGGAATAGTGATGGTTATACAGTGATGATGATTAAACAGTGATCCAAAGAGATTTTTACAGTTGTTCACAATTGACTTTTTGACCCATTAATGACTATGCCTTACCAAAAAGAATCATGTTATTGACTCTAAAGAAAAACTCATGAATCACTATTATCTCTATTTAGGTAGACACAGAAATAAACCTCTAAAGAAATAACAGCTATGTCTAAGAATGGATACAAATTTAAATACAAACTAGCAGTTCTTTACATTATATTATTTAGCCTATTAACAAATTTAATTTCCTTTTATGATAAGATCACCCATCTAGACAATCAAGTGAAGCCAACTGATATAATCTTTTCAGATTTCAGTAAAGTTTTCAGTACAGTTTCTCACAGGGTCTTACTGGACAAAATGTCCAGCATACAGCTAGATGAAAACATAATGCAATGGGTGAGCAACTTGGTGATGGGTCTTGCTCAAAGGGTTATGGTAAATGAGGTTACATCAGGCTGGTGGCCAGTCACCAGGGGGGTCCCCCAAGGCTCTATTTTAGGCCCAGTTCTTTTCAATGTTTTCATAAACTATTTGGATGTAGGACAAGAAGGATTTTTGAGCAAATTTGCTGATGACACTAAACTGGGAGGAGTTGTTAGCTCTATCAAGGGTGGAAAGGCCTTGCAGAGAGATCTGGACAGATTGAAGAGCAACCCTGGCTATACATACAGACTGGGGGACGAGATGCTGGAGAGCAACCCCACAGGAAGGAATCTGTTTTTTTTCTGTTGTGTTTTTTTTGTTGATAGCAAACTGAATATGAACCAGCAGTGTGGCCTGGCAGCCAGGAGGGTCAAATGTATCCTGGGGTGCATCAAGCACGGCATTACTAGTTGGTCAAAGGAAGTGATGGTCCCGCTCTACTCTTCATTGGTGCAGCCTCACCTCAAGTACTATGTGCATCACAGTACAAAAGGGACATGAAACTGTTGGAGAGTGTCCAGAGAAGGGCTACAAAAAGGTGGTAAAAGGCCTAGAAGGCCTAGAGGGGAAGACATATGAGGAGTGGCTGAGGTCACTCGGTTGATTTAGCTTGGAAAATAGGAGGCTGAGGAGAGACCTCATTGTGGTCTACAGCTTCCTCATGAGGGGGAGTGGAGAGGCAGGCACCGATCTCTTCTCTCTGGTGATCAGCGATAGGACCTGCAAGAACGGAGTCAAGCTGAGACAGAGGAGGTTCAGGTTGGATATCAGGAAAAGGTTCTTCACTGAGAAGGTGGTTGCACACTGGAACAGGCTCCCCAGGGATGTAGTCATGGCACTAAGACTGTTGGAGTTCAAGAAGCGTCTGGACTATGCTCTCAACCATATGGCCTGAATTTTTGGGTGGACCTGTGTGGAGCCTGGAATTGAACTTGATGATCCTTGTAGGTCCTTTCCAACTTGGTGTATTGTATGATTCTATATTTAATAAAATGAAATTTAGGTAAATGTATCACAATTTATTGAGGCTAAGAAAATGGTTTACTATATCCTCCCTGGAGTAACATATGGAGTAACAATGCTACAAAGTTTTTATATAGACCAGTGAACTACTGTAGATATCTCTTGTTTGCACTCCATATGATTTCTTGTGCCTAATGAGAAAGAAGTGAAGATTCCTTGTGCCTCGCACCAAGGTAATTTTTTAATATTTTTCTGACTCAATTAATGATTTTAAGGGAAAAGGTATGAGTGAGCACACTGCAGGGAGCTCCATATATCTTATCCCATTTACTTCCTAATTACACAAAATGGAAGTGCAAAGCTGTCATATTTACTTTGTAATCAGCCAGGAAGTGTCAGACTGTGATTCAATTCCAGTCTGACTATGTTCTGTTATTCACCTTATTTAATAAACTGTCACTTGAAAAGGGGGGTGATAAGCTTTCACACAATGAATCAAAGGAATGTTGTGCCTTCTTCCTTTATTATGCATGCTACATTTGAAGCTAATGAAGCATAACTTCTGAGACAATATTTTTATAGATGAAAGAGACATCACATTATATATTTTATTTATTTCATCAGTTTCTCTGTAGCCAACACAAAACACAATGATTGTCTTGTACTTCACATTTGACAGGTGATGGACATTCATGCTGAATGCTTGTCTAATAGTTTTCTGCTCACTGCACAGTTAAGATCTTAAATATGAATGAAAGAACAAGGAGAATGGGGTAGAGGATAATGGTACTTCTAATTTAGAATTATTGTAACAATATTCCTATTTTTTTCACTATTTCATTTTTTTTTCTCCATATTACATGTTACTTAGAAGTAAACCACCCTCCCCCTACTCCCCTTGCCTTTTGTTTTTATTTTGTCGGTGTTGTTTCATTTTGTTTCTTTTTTAAGAGCTGCTTCATGAGTTAACTTTGTTTCCATGGGGACTTTGTGACTGTGAACAAAAAGCCCCCCCAGATCATAACTCATAGCTTCAGGTTAAACTTCCTCATCTTCACAGTATGCAAGACTAATATATTTATTGAAATAAATAAAAAAGGAATAATACATGGCATAACAAGAAAAACAAAATACTGCTCATTATGATACTATGACTCCAAGAATGTAGCTTAGGCAAACTACATCTTAAGGCATGTATTTTAGTAGGGTAATGCTGCATTATCTTATTATCTCCTATTTGGAGATACATTTAGTGGTGAGCATCATTTTTGTCTTAAATCCAAAACATAGCACCATACCAGCCACTATAAAGAAAATTAACTGCATCCCATTATCTGTCTACATGGGGAAGGCAGTAGGTATTTTATATCCACAGTTTAGCAAAAAAAAAGATACAGATTGGATGGGTGGTCTGTGAGATGGGTAGGAAATTGGCTAACAAGCCATACTCAGAGAATGGCGATCAATGGTTTTGACTCGGGCTGTCAGCTTGTCAAAAAGGATTTGATGTTAGTTGCTATGTTATTCTTATGAATATTGCTGTTGACAGATAGTGGAGACTTCAGAAGGGAGAGTTTGTCTCACAGACACCTGGACAGACTAGAAGAGTGGGTAAGCAAGAACTGGTTGAACTTTAACAAAGACAATTGCAAGGTCCTGCACCTGGGATAACACAACCACAGAACCCAGTATGGTCTAGGAACTGTGTGCTTTCGGCCATGCTTCCTGCAACAATTAATTATTGTAACAGCCTCTCCTGGCCATAGTAGAATCCCCATCACTGAAGATTCAATTGCATGCAGTGCTAAGTAACTTCACCAAGCCTCCCTTTTCCCACAAAAGGTTGGACCAGATGATCTTTTGAGGTCCCTTCCAACCTGGGCCATTCTGTGATTCTATGATGACAGATACAGCTGTTTTTCACTCTTCCTAGACATTTGTCTTTGATTGCTGATGTATTGTCCTTTCCAATTAGGGAAAGAGAACTAAAATTCTTGTGGCTTCACCCTCACAGAAGACTAATAACAAAATGATCACAGGAAGAAAAAAAAATAAAAATAATAATTAAAAAAAAATAGTAAAAAAAAGGAAAGAGGAGGAAGAAAGAAGGGCCCAAGGGTCAGGAATGTAAAAACAAGACATTGGTGATATACACTGAAGAGTATTCTTGACAGTAATCACTTCTTCCCAAAGCTGTTTAAGAGTGCAGAGTAGTGCAAAATGGCGAAAAATACATGTATAAATAGAAATCAGAAAAAATAGAAAAAATATAAATTAGATAAAATAGAAATAGAAAAATAGACTTAGAGTCCAAAGTCTATGGGATCCCCCATCACACTTCCTCCAGCTAGTGCTTGGTCCTGACTCAGAAATATACATGTATTCTCAAGAAAGTCTAGCAATATAGTGCACAATTAGAATAACCCAAATAAGTTGAGGTTGATCAGCAATGGACTGTTCCATGATGTACATGAGACTAATGTATGCTAGGGTCTTCTGGTCATCATCCCAGAGCTACAGGAGCATGTGTATATTGTTTCAAAGTTTCATTGAGAAGAGATTAGAATCCACATGAAACAGCTACAGAAGCTCCTACCTCCATTGACAGTAGAACCTGACCACTGAGTAACAAAAATTAACAAGGTTTGATTCACTTTTCTTCCTGTTAAATGCTGGTGGAGTTACCAACTGGACAGATGTTTAAACTGACTTGGTATAGTCATTCTTGTGACCATAAGAGAAATTATACCATGGAAAATGTCAAATGAACTGAGTATAAAATAACATCTGTAGTGAATGAAATATACAGTCATTTCTAGAGTGGGGGTCAAACAGTGTTTAATTTGTATTTCCTAATGTTATGTCTCTTTTTAGGACATATATACTGAGGAAGAGCAGCCCTGGTGCTCATTCTTTACAGGTAAGCCAGAAAATGTTGACTCTCCACCTGACTAATGTGTGATGGGATCTCAAATTTTCCAGAGTTTTCAGATACAACTCACATTTTTATTTATTTAGTTAGCTAGTTTGTTAGGTATCCATCCAAAACAAGCACAATTGAAACATTCAGAAGATTTTTAAAGCCAGTCATCCTAAAGTGCAAAATCTTAGACAACCTTTCAGAGTAAATTAGATCTGGTAAGACAGACTGGAAATATGTCTGAAAACAAGTATCCTATCCCCCAGTTCATTCTTACAACACTGATTTTCCCTCTGAACCCCACTTCCTTGGTTCTAGCAAGTCTAATGACAACGATAGTTTTCTTGGCTGGCAGAAAAACAAACAAACAAACAAACAAAAAAAAAAAACATTCTGCCCATTCAGTTTCTTTATCGTCTCTATTTTCTACCATCTTCTGGAGTCTTACAAGATTTATTGATCCTATGGGCTCTGTGCATTTACTTGACCTATGCACCCCTGTATTTCCCTATCTTCTTTCCAAGAGCTTCTTGCAGATGAATTAACTGAGGTATTTTTACATCTCTCTCAAACTCAGCTTGACTTTTAAGTGGGTAGCAGCAGATATGGTGCTTGCAAAACAAGCAGTACACAAGAAGATCAACAAATTGTCTGGCACAGAATGAAAAAGAAATGTCCTCCTTTGCAATGCAATTTTCCATTACACCCATGGCTATAGTTGTGTCTCCCTTTAAAGGAAAAAATAAAAAGTTCTTTTGTGTGTCAAAAGGATCAGACTGAAGACCATGCAGACCTTTCCCTATTGTGTCTGAGATTACACATGTCTTTGACAACAAGGAAGACATTCTAGCTTCCTTGACTAAAAAAATATTTTGAAATACAATCCTTAGTTCAATTAAATTACTGTGTATGACATTATTAATATGTCTATGGATATTAATAATAAGAATGAAAAATATAAACAAACCTTAAGAATGTCAGCCTACTAATAAAAAGGACTGAGTCTGTATGAATAAATCCTGGACAGAATACTAATGATTGCAAGAAAATCCAGCACATTTCCTCTTGTATACTTTTCTATGTCATTAATACCTAGATTTTTTCATTAATAAGAATCTAATATTAAAAGTTTTCCTATTCTCACACATAAAGCAATGAAGAATTTGATTTTTATTTTCTTTTTGATACATTCTGAATATACTAAGCTGAAGACATGAGAAAAAATAAATAAAACAATATTCATTGACTAATACAATAATGGGCAATTTTATATTTAATATCAGAATTAAGAAACACTGACATTTTATGATTTGGAGATAACATGTGTGCTTATTTAATACTATTAATAGTTTCCCTTCATTTAGTTCTATTTCCTCTCTCCTTTTGATAAGTACTCTTAATGTTTCTGTCTCTGAGAGATTTTGTTTTGTTTTGTTTTGCTTTGCTTTGTTTTAGTATGTTTTTATAGAATTATAGAATCATTATGGTTGGAAAAGACCTCCAAGATCGTCTGGTCCACCAATCCCCCTATCACCAGTATCACACACTAAACCATACATCCAACCTTTCCTTAAACATCCCCAGGGATGGTGACTCTATCACCTACCTGGACAACCCATTTCAGTGCCTAACTACTCTTTTTCAGAATAAACGTCTCCTAATTTCCAATCTAATCCTCCCCTGGTGCAATTTGAGGCCATTCCCTCTAGTCCTCTTGCTGGTTATCTGCAACAAGCAGCTCACCCCCAGCTCTCCACACCTTCTTTTCAGGTAGTTGTAGAGAACCATAAGGTCTTCCCTGAGTCTCCTCTTCTCCAGATTAACAACCCCAGTTGTCTCAGCTGTTCCTCATATGACTTGTGTTCCAGACCCTGCACCAGCTTCATAGCCTGTCTCTGGACAAGCTCCAGAGTCACTGAGGCACCTACCTCATTTAGCACCCACATTTTCCTTAGTCTTTCTTTTGCTGCTGATGTATTTGAATAAGCCCTTCTTATGTATTTGAAGAAGTCCTTCTTGTTATCCTTGATGTTTCTTGTTAAATTAAATTCTAAACAGGCCTCGGCCTTCCTCATTGCGTCCCTACATTCTCTGACAATGTCCCTACATTCCACCCAAGTGGTCTGTCCCTTCTTCCACATCATGTATGCTTTCTTCTTCTGTTTATGTTTTTCCAAGAGCTCCTTGCCCATTCACACAGGTCTCCTGTCCCCTTTGCTCTACTTCTTTCTTGCAGGGATGCATCGATCCTGAGCTTGGAGGAAGTGGTGCTTGCATATTAGCCAACTTTCCTGGGGCCCCTTTCCTTCTTGGGTCCTGGCCCAGAGGATGCCTCCAGTTAGGTCCCTGGAGAGGTCAAGATTAGTTCTCTTGAAATCCAGGGTTGCGGTCCTACTTTTTGCCCTGCTTCCTCCTTGCAGGATCTTGAACTCCAAAATCTCATCATCACTGCAGCTGAGACTGCCCTCAACCTTCATGTTTCCATCTAGACAATCTCTGTTTGTGAGTACCAGGTACAGCAGCACCCCTCTCCTTGTTGGTTCACCTACCACATACGTCAAGAAGTTATCCACAATGTTCTTCTGTAACCTCCTGGACTGTTTGTTCTGAGCTATGTTGTCTTCCTAGAAAATACTGGGGTGCTTAAAGTCACCCATAAGAACCAGGGCCTGTGAACATTAGGCAACTTGCAGTTGCCTGTAGAAGGCCTCATCCACTTCCTCTTCCTGATCCAGTGGCCTTTAGGAAACACCCAGCACAAGGTCACCGCTGTTGGCATGCCCTTTAGTCCTCACCCATAGACTCTGGACTTGCACTTTGTTTGCCCCTAGGCAGATCTGCATAGATTCCACTTGCTCACTCATGTAAAGAACAACTCAACTACCTTGCCTTCCTGGCCTGTCCTTCCTGAAAAGCACAAAGCCATCCATGAACACATTCCAGTCATGAGAGTTGTCCCATGATGTTTCTGTAATTGCAACAAGATCATAGCCCTGCAACTGCATGCACAACTCCAGTTCCCCTTGTTTATTCCCCATGCTGTAGGCATTCATTTAGAAGCATTTGAGTTGAGCTCTCAATGCATCTGTCTTTCTGGATAGGGCAACTTTAATTCATCCATATGCATTTAGAGTAGCTCTCCTGTTGAGCTTTGTTCCCTCTCTAGGCTCTGGGCATCCTTTGCTGGCTCTGGTGTTCAGCTGGCATAAGTGGGATGGCATGTCATCCCATACCTTATTGCCAGCATTCCTCATGATACCCTCCTTCCCCATCAAACCTAGTTTAAAGCCCAAGCAGTGAGCCCTGCCAGCTCATGACCAAAGACCCTATTCCCTCTTTGGGAAAGATGAATCCTGTTGGATGCCAGCAAGCTTATCGCCATGTAAGGTTTTCTGTCATCAAAGAATCTGAAGTTTTGGCTATGACACCAGCCACAGAAACACTTGTTAATGGACACTGTTCTTCTGTTCCTGTCACTGTCAATACTGGGGAGAATGGAACAGAAGGTGACTTGCACACCCAAGTTCCTGATCATCCATCCCAATTTTTTGAAGTCCCTTTTGGTTGTTCTTGTGCTATGAGTCACCACTTCTTCTCCTCCCATATGTAGTACCAGCAATGAGTAATAGTCTGAGGATTGAACCAAGCTGGCAAATCTCTTAGTGACATTCTTAACCCAGGCCCCAGGAAGGAGTCAGACTTCCCTAACAGTAGGATCCCTTCTACATATTAGACCCCCTGTTCCCACTATTGTGGAATCATCCTGTGGTGGTTCCGCTCGAGTGGGCAGCCAAGCTCCACCACAGCTGCTCTCTCACTCCCCCTCCTCAAAGAGGAATGGGGAGAAAATATGACGAACAGGGCTCAAAGTTTGAGATAAGGATAAGCAGATCATGCAGTAATTATTGTAACGGGCAAAACAGACTCAGCATAGGGAGACAGTAAGATTTATTGCTTATTACTAACAAGCTAGAGAAGTGAGAAACAAAGGAAAAAAAACAAAGGCACCTTCCCCCCCAATCCACCCTCTCCCACCTCCTCCCCCTGAGAAGCTCAGGGGAATGAGGGAATGGGGGTTATGATCAGTCTACAGCGCTTCTTCTCTGCTGCTCCTTCTCGGTCACTCTCGTCCCCTGTGCTGTGGGGTCCCACCCACGGGATGCAGTCCTTGATGAACTGATCCGGCGAGGGCTTCCCACAGGCAGCAGCTCATTCAGAACTGCTCCAGATATGGGTCTGTACCATGGGCTCCATCTCTCAGGAGAAAACTACTCCAACCGGGATCCCTCACGGGAAGCAGCTCCTGCCAGGGCCTCCTGCTCCTGCGTGGTCTCCTCCACAGGCTGCAGCGTGGAACCCTGCTCCATTGTGGTACTCCATGGGCCGCAGGGGGACAGCCTGCTTCACCATGGTCCTCACCACAGGCTACAGGGGACTTCTGCTCCAGCTCCTGGAGTACCTCTCCCCCTCCTTCTTCACTGACCTTGGTGCCTGTAAGGCTGTTCCTCACTCCTCTCACTCTCCCATCTGCTGTGTGGTGCAGCATTTTTTTTCCCTGTCTTAAATAATTGTATGCTCTCACAGAGGCACAAAACATCATCGCTTATTAGCTCAGCTCTGGTCAGCAGTGGGGCCCTTACCAAACATGGGGCAGCTTCTAGATCCTTCTCACAGAAACCACCCCTACGGCGCCCTGCTACCAAAACCTTGCCACGTAAACCCACTACACACCCACAACTAAAACCCATCTTTTTTTCCTCCTGCCAGTGGTCACAAAACTGGGGGTTGTCTTTTCTGACCCTGACTATATAGAATCATAGAATCATTAGAGTTTGAAAAGATGTTCAAGATCATCTGGTCCAACCATCACCTTACTAGTGATGTCAACCACTAAATAATGTCCCTAAGCACCAAGTCCAAGCTTTCATTAAACACCCTCGGGTCTCTTGACTACACCATTTACCCGGACAACCCGTTCCAATGCCTGACTACTCTTTCTGACAAAAAATGTCTCCTAATTTCCAACCTAAACCACTCCTGGTGCAATTTGAGACCATTCCCTCTAGTCCTATCACTAGTTGTCTACGAGAAGAGGTCAACTCCCAGATCCCTACACCTTCATTTCAGGTAGTTGTAGAGAGCAATAAGGTCTCCCCTGAGCACCCTCTTCTACAGATTAAATAATCCCAGTTCCCTCAGCCACTCCACGTAGGACTTGTGTTCCAGGCCCTTCACCAGCTTTGTAGCCCTTCTCTGGACATGTTCCAGGGCCTCGATGTCTTTACTGAAGAGAGGGGCCCAAAACTGAGCACAGTACTTGAGGTGAAGCCTCACCAAAGCAGAGTACAGGGGGGATGACCACTTTCCTGGTCCTGCTGGCTACACTATTTCTGATACATGCCAGGATGCCATTGGTTTTCATGGCCAGCCAAGCACAATGCTGGCTCATGCTCACACAAGCACTGACCAACACCCCCAGATCCTTCTTTTCTGCACATCTTTTCAGCCAATCTGCCCCAAGCCTGTAGTGCTGCATGGGGTTGTTGTGGCCAAAGTGCAGGACCCAGCACTTTGCCATGTTGAACCTCATCCCATTCCATTGGACTCTGCCCATCAACCCATCCTGTCCAAGTCCTTCTTCAGGGCCTTCCTGCCCTCTGGCAGATTGACACGTCACCCCAACTTGGGGTTAGCTGAAAACTCACTGAGGGTGCGCTCACTTCCCTCACCCAAATCATCAGTAAAAATATTAAAAAGGATGGGCTCCAACACCAATCCCTGGGGAACACCACTGGTGATCAGTCACCAGCTGGATTTCACTCTGTTCACCACCACTCTCTGGGCCCGGCCATCTAACTAGTTTTTAACCCAGAAAAGAGTGTACCTGTCCAAGCCATGGGATGCCAGCTTCTCCAGGAGAGTACTATGGGAGACCATCTCAAAGGTCTTGTTGAAGTCTAGGTATACTATGTCAACAGCCTTTCCATCATCTACCAGGTGGGTCACCCAGTCATAGAAGGAGATGAGGTTGATCAGGGAGGACTTGCCTTTCATGAACCCATGCTGACTGGGCCTCATCCCCCCATTGTCATGCATATGCTGTGTGATTGCATTCAAGATGACCTGTTGTATCGCCTTTCCTGGCACCAAAGTCAGGATGACGGGCCAGTAGTTCCCTGGGTCCTCCTTATGACCCTTCTTATATATGAGTGTCATATTAGCAAGTCATCCAGGACCTCTCCAGATGACCGTGACCGCCAATAGATGATAGAAAGTGGTCCAATCACATCAGCCTACTCCCTCAGCACCCTCTGGTCAATCCCATCTGTCCCCATGGACTTGTGATGGTCTAGGTGGAGCAGCAGGTCCCTAACTGTTTCTACCTGAACTGTGTGTGTGGGGGGGGTTCTTCTGATCCCCAGACTTCCAAGCTGGGAGGCCAAGTACTTTGAGGATAAGTGGTCTGGCTAGTAAAGACGGATGTAAAGATGGTGTTAAGAACCTGAGCATTTTCCTTATTCTCAGTAGTCATTCCCCCCCCCCCCCGCCCCCCTCCCCGCATCCAGTAAAGAATGGATATTCTCCCTCACTCTCTTCTTGCTGCTAATATATTTATAAAAACACTTTTTTGTTATCCTTTACCACAGTGTCCAAACTGAGCTCATACTGAGCTTTGGCCCTCCTGATTTTTTCTCTGCATATGCTAGCAGCTTCCTTGTACTGTCCCTGAGTTGCCTGTCCCTTCTACCGCTGTCCTGGTGGCTCCCTCAACTACCTCAAAGGGGCCTTGATGAAGGGACACCCCTGCACTCTTCTATTCCCCACTCCACTGAAGAATGCATCTGCCCTGGAGCTATCTCTTTGGCAAGTGAGTATAAAGTTTTGTTTTAATATGTTTTTTTTTGGTTTTGTTGTTGTTGTTGTTGGTTGGTTGGTTGGTTGTTTTTTGTTTGGTTTGGTTTGGTTTGGTTTGGTTGGTTGGTTGGTTTGGTTTTACTTTTAAGAAAAATAAAATTCTCTTCATCATATCCATTTTGGCTGGACTATGAATCAGAAGTTCAGAAACTCTTCAGTGTCTAAGCTAAAAATTATATTCATCTGCATATACATATGAATACATAGATTTTATATTAACTTTCAGTCTAGAAGAAGAAGAGATGCATGTATATTTTTTCCCCAATATTATATAAACTAATTTACTATTCACTGCTGCTGAGCATATTTGCCACAGATTCAGAATGCTGGTTACAGCAACACTGTTTATCTACAAGTTTTACATGACCAAACTGCTATAAACCATGGCAGTTTGAATTTTATCACATGAGACAACAAAGTCAAAACCAGTTCATAATATATATATATATTTCTCATAGAAAGTAATAATCTGAAGAGTCTGTGCATGGATCTAGATATATATCATCTCCATGGATCTGGTTATATATTATCTCCAAGTTCCACATAATTTTAACTTTCTGTCAACATCTTTCTCTCACCACTGATCATGACATCCAGACAAAGGCACTGAGAGGAAAATAGTTGTTTCATTTGTCTGGCAAGGGAAAATGTCATTCTTTTAAAAGTTATTTTTCTTATTCTATAATTTTTATAATATTCTTAGTCACAAAAATATTATTTTGATTCTTGTAAAGTAATCAAACAGCAGAGAGTAGCAAGATGAGAGCAACAGTGAAGCCATGATGGTCAAGATAGTACTGTATTTCTGCAACACGTGACTTCCTGATAGTTTTGCTAATCTGACAAGTAATTTCTTGATGAAGCCTCAAGGTTCAGAACTGCGGTCTATTGCACAAGTAAATCAATATCCTGCACAAATAATTACAGGAAATAAACACATTTGTTTTCCTGTTAGCATACATGGAACTGTTATGGGCAAAAAAACTGTCATCATCACTTTCACCACTTTTAAGGGGAAAAAAAAAAAAAAAAGGACATGCTTAAAGGTGCTTATTTCTGCACAGATAACTAGATGAGCTTAGCTATAAAATGCATGGCTGAATGAAAAGGAAAGTGTTGAACATTCCTTAATGTTGAATAATCCTTAATATTCTATGTCATATAATAGGTTATACAAATGTTTCATTGAGTTCTGAATGTGGAAAGTGAAGACAACTACAGGCACAGCAAGCAGACATAGAGATTTCACAAAAGTGGACTGTGGGTATGGTTTCATGGATATAAATTACTGAGTAGAGATGCTTAGTGACTCAGTGTACAGAGCTTCCTGACCATATGATGATCTAGGAATAATGAAGATTGGTCTGACAATTCAGTGTTTTTAAATTATAGTCACAGAGAAAGGCATACAATGTTAACAGTATGCACTTGCTTTTAATAATCTATAAATGTGATTCCTGACACTATCTTTGGCAAATTTTGAGAAATTATATTTTTTAAATTCACTTCTTCAAGGATTTTTTGATATTTTTATTCAAAATCATGAAAAAAATCTGAGAGTTCTAAGCTTACCAATCTTTAATTCTAGCTTACGCATGATGGGAGTCACTGGAAACATGTTTTTGAGGTCACTGGAACATTTCATAAAAAAATCCATGACTTTATGTTTAAAATTCTTGTTATGTACTGAGTAGCAGTATAATCCATGGAAAGTAGAAAGCAAAAGACAGTAGATGGATTCCCCACTTTCTGACAGGCACACCATTTTAATGTAAACAAGGGAATAGGCTTGCAAGTTTTACTGTTTTAAAATTTCTGCTGACTCACAAGTCCTCTCAATCATGTAGCAGGTTTATCAGCAACATGAGAAATGTATAGCTGTGTGGTGGCCTGGATCTAGCCATAAGCCAGATGCCCACCCAGCTGCTCACACTCCCTCTTTGCAAGGTTGAGGAATAAATTGGATTAAAAGCTTGTGGGTCAAGATAGAGACAGAAAGAATATTTACCATTTAGCTTCATGATCAAAACATACTCAATTAGGGGAAAAATAATTGGATTTATTGTCAACTAAAATAAATTTGCGTAGTGACAAAGACAAAAAAAAATAAAACGTTTCCCTCCAGCTACCTTCCCAGGCTCAGCTTTACTTCTTCATCCCCCATTCCTATAACTCTGAATGGTATAGGGTGGGGAATGGGAATTTATGGTCAGTCCATAACAGTTCTTCTCTGCTACTCTTTTCTTATCACACATTTCACCTGGTCCAGTATGGGGCCTCTTCAAAGGCATCAATTCCTTTGGGATAAAACTGTTCCAGCATGGGCTCTCCATGGACTTAAGGGACATATCGGCTTCTATACCTGGAAGCCTATACGTTGTTCTCTGACTTTGGTGTTCTGTCTGCTGTTTCTCACTTTCTCATATTTTTCCCTTCTCTCCTCTCCCTATCCAGCATTTTTTCCTCTTCAACGTGGAGAAGAGGTGGTTCAGGGGTGACCTTATCACACTTTACCGGTACCTTAAAGGAGGCTGTATCAAGGTGGGGATTGGTCTATTCTCCCATGTGCCTGGTGACAGGACGAGGGGGAATGGGCTAAAGTTGCACCAGGAGAGGTTTGGGTTGGATATTAGGAAGAACTTCTTTACTGAAAGGGTTGTTAGACATTGGAATAGGCTACCCAGGGAAGTGGTTGAGTCACCATTCCTGGAGGTCTTTAAAAGACATTTATATGTAGAGCTTAGTGATATGGTTTAGTGGTGGGATTGTTAGTGTTAGATCAGAGGTTGAACTTGGTGGTCTTGGAGGTCTCTTCCAACCTAGATGATTCTGTTATTCTGTGGTCTTCCGTGCCATCAGCTTGGATTAGGGCCTCAACGGTGTCCTGTGGCAGGTCCAAGAGAAACAGCTGGGACATATTCTAGACTCTTCTCACAGAAGCTATCCCTGCAGCCCATCTGCTGCCAAAAATCTTGATGCTTACACAATGATGTTTCTCAGAATTTACAAGATATTAATTTCTGTTATTCTGAATTCATGTCATTGTGACCAATGCTTTACATAAATCAGTTTTAAGATGTGATTAAATCTATAAGCTAATTTTCAATGTCTTTGGTAGATGATGGTATTAGAAGATTTATGGATCAGTGCCAAGTTTTTGTTTGTTTGTTTGTTCGTTTGTTTTGCAAGGTTATGTAGATAAGAAAATGGACAAAAAAAAATTAGGTGTTCACATATTTACTCTAACAAGTGATGCCCCCCAGAAATTTGTGCATAATGTATTATTTCTCCAAAATGAGAGACCAAATGGCAAATTTATGAGCAATTATGACCAATATAGCTAAATTATTTTGCATATTACCATTTACAATTAAAACACTTATTTTTCTCATAAATAGTGAATGAAATAATAGTAAGTATAAATGTAAAGTCATTTTTGGAGAGTAGATTGTGGTGGTTTTACTCAGATGGGCAGCTGAGCTCCACCACAACTGCTCTCTCACTCCTTCTTCAAAGGTAAACGAAGAGAAAATACAATGCAAAAGGGCTCAAGAGTTGAGGTAATGACAGGGAGATTGTTCAACAGTTATAGTCATGGTCAAAACAGACTCAGCACAGGGAGATTAATGTAATTTATTACTTATTACTAACAAGCTAGAGCAGTGAGAAACCAAAAATCTCTGGAGCTTGAGGGACTGGTAAGTGAGGATGTAGGGGAAGGTCCACCTTGAGGTTGTCTAAGGCAAGGAAATTGACTCCATGCCTCAAGACTTCCTCCACCAATAAGGACAAAAGGGTAATTTTTGTAGGCGACTCCCTTCTGAGGAGAACAGAGGGCCCCATATGTTGGTCAGACTCTACCCATAAGGAAGTCTGCTGCCTAACTAGGGCCCAGGTCAAGGACATTACCAGGAAGCTTCCTGGCCTGGTTCAACCCTCTGATTTTTAGCCATTACTTATAGTTCAGGCTGGCAATAAAATCACTGATAGAAACCTGAAGGCTATTGAAAGGAACTTTGTGAATTGGGGTGGTTAGTGGATGGAGTGGGAGCACAGGTGGTGAAGGGATACTGAGTGGACTTGGAAAGCCCAGCTGATCAATACATGGTTGAGAGGCTACTACCATTGCAAGAATTACTTTTTTTTTTTTTTGCCATGGGGAGGTTTACTTGGTAACTGGCCTGATGGCTTCAGATGGGTCCCACCTGTTGGGGTGGTTCTACTCAGGTGGGCAGCTGAGCTCCACTACAGCTGCTCTCTCACTCCCCATCCACAAAAGGAAAGGGGGAGAACATACCATGGAAAGGTCTCAAGGGCTGAGATAAAGACAGGGAGATTGCTCAACAATTATCATGACAGGCAAAACAGATTCAGGGTAGGGAAATTAGTAAAAGTTATTGCTTATTACTAGCAAGCTAGAGAAGTGAGAAACAAAGAAAAGAAACTAAAAACACATTCCCCTCATCCACTCTCAAGCTGCAACAGGGGAGGTTCAGGCTGGATATCAGGAAGAGGTTCTTCACTGAGATGGTTGTCACACACTGGAACAGGTTCCCCAGGGAAGTAGGTACAGCACCAAGCCTGTGGGATTTTAAGAAGCATTTGGACTGTGCTCTTAGTCATATGGTCTTAATGTTGGGGTAGACATGTGTGGTGTCAGGAGTCAGACTCAATGATCCTTGTGGGTCCCTACTAACTCGGGATATTCTATGATTCTGTGATTCTATGACCCTTATTTAACATGAGGTAGTTTATGGATTCTTCTCACAGAAGTCACCCCTGCAACCCGCCCGCTACCAAAATTTTGCCATGTAAACCCACTACATCTGTCACAAAGAGGGGAATGGATTCTATCCAAGGAACTGGCAAGACTTGTTGAGAAGGCTTTAAACTAGGTACAAAGGGTGACAGAGGTGAAGTGAGGCTCAATAGAGATGAGCCTAGAAGAGCAATACCAGGGTTGGGGGTGAAAAAAATGGCACAGCTGAAGTGCATCTACACTAATGCATGCAGCACAGGCAACAAACAGGAGGAGCTGGAAGCCATTGTGAAGCAGGCGAACTACGATCTAGTTGCTATAATTGAAATGTTGTGGGACCACTCCCACAACTGGAGCAGTACAATGGATAGCTACAAGATCTTCAGAAGGGACAGGCAACTAAGGAGGGGCGGTGGCATGATTCTCTATATAAGGGCTTTTGATGTTGAGATAACGGGACTGGGAATGATAAGGTTGAGTCTCTGTGGATAAGGATCAGGGGGATATCCAACAACATGGGCATCCTGGTGGTATTGTTTTATAGACTGCCAAACCAAGACAAAGAGACAGTTGAAGCATTCTGTAAGCAGCTAGCAGAAGTCATACAATTGCTAGTGCTTGTTCTCATGGGGGACTTCAGCTTCCCAGACATATGCTGGATATACAATATGGCCCTGAGGAAGCAGACTAGGAGATCCCTGGAGTGTGTGTAAAATAGCTTCTTGACTCAGCTGCTAAGTGAGCCTACCAGAGGGGGTACCCCACTAGACCTGCTGTTCACAAACAGAGAAGGACTAGTGAGGGATGTGGTGGCAGGGAGCTGTCTTGGGCAGAGATAGCACAAAATGGAAGAGTTCTCTATTCTTGGTGAAGTCAGGAGAGGGGAATCAGTAAAACTGCTACCTTGGACTTCCGGAGGGAAGACTTTGAAGTGTTCAGGACTCTGCTAAGGAGGGTCCCTTGGAAGTCAGTCCAGAAGGGAAGAGGGGTCCAGAAAGGCTGAATGCTGTCTTTGTTGGGTTAAAAACTAGCTAGATGGCCGGGCCCAGAGAGTGGTGGTGAACAGAGTGAAATCCAGCTGGTGACTGATCACCAGTGGTGTTCCCCAGGGATTGGTGTTGGAGCCCATCCTTTTTAATATTTTTACTGATGATTTGGGTGAGGGAAGTGAGCGCACCCTCAGTGAGTTTTCAGCTAACCCCAAGTTGGGGTGACGTGTCAATCTGCCAGAGGGCAGGAAGGCCCTGAAGAAGAACTTGGACAGGATGGGTTGATGGGCAGAGTCCAATGGGATGGGATGAGGTTCAATATGGCAAAGTGCTGGGTCCTGCACTTTGGCCACAACAACCCCATGCAGCACTACAGGCTTGGGGCAGATTGGCTGAAAAGATGTGCAGAAAAGAAGGATCTGGGGGTGTTGGTCAGTGCTTGTGTGAGCATGAGCCAGCATTGTGCTTGGCTGGCCATGAAAACCAATGGCATCTTGGCTTGTATCAGAGAAGGACTTGGGGGTTTTGGTGGATGAAAGCCACAACATGAGCCAGCAGTGCATGCTTACAGCCCAGAAGGCCAAGTGCATCCTGGGCTGCACCAAAAGAGGAGTGGCCAGCAGGTGGAGGGAGGTGATTGTCCCCCTGTACTCTGCTCTTGTGAAGCCTCACTTGGAGTACTGCATCCAGGCCTGAGGCCTTCAGCACAAGGATGTGGACCTGGTAGAGAGGGTCCAGAGGAGGGTTACAAAGACGTTCAGGGGGCTGGAACACCTCTCCTATGAAGAAAGGCTACGAGAGCTGGGGATGTTCAGCCTGGGAAGAGAAGGCTCCAGGGTGACTTTACTGCAGCCTTTCAGTACTTAAAGGGGACTTATAAAAAAGATGGAGAACAACTTTTTGCATGGACAGACAATATCAGGACAAGAGGGAATGGCTTTAAACTAAAAGACAGGAGATTTCAATTAGATTTTAAGAGGAAATTCTTCACTCAGGGGATGACGAAGCCCTGGAACAGGTTGCCCAGAGAGGTAGTGGATGCCCCTTCCCTGGAGATGTTCAAGATCAGGCTGGACAAGGCCCAGGGCAACCTGATGTAGTAGGGGGTAGTACTAGAGGATCCTTAAGTTTCCTTCCACTCCAAACCATTCTATGATTCTGTGATTCTATGATACTGAAGGAGTTAGTGGATCTTATAGCTGGACCCCTCTCAACAATTTACCAAAGTTAAATCTGGGAGTCTGTGGAGGTCTCTGCTGACTGGAAGCTAGCCAATGTTATAGTGAGCTACAAGGAGGGCACGAGAGAATATCTGGAAAACTAGAGACATGTCAGCCTAACATGGGTTCAACAGGAGAAAGTCATTCATGCCTTACTGATATGATCTTCCTCTATGATAAGGTCACCTGTTTGCTGGCTGAGGGGAAGGCAGAGGACAGAATCTTTCTGAATTTCAGGGAGGCCTTTAATACTGCTCCTCAAAATATCCTTCTGGACAAATTGACCAACTGTGAGATAAACAGGTTCACTCCACGACAAGTGATGCACTGGCTGAACAGTAGACCTCAAAGAGTTGCAGTGAATGGAGCTACTTCCAACAGCTAACAGGGATCCTTATGGCTCAATTTGAGGGTGGCTTCTGTTCAACATTTTTGTCAATGATCTAGGTGCAGGAGTGGAATACTTACTTAGCGAGTTTGCTGATGACAAAACTGTGAGATGCCCTTGGCTGTCTGGAGGAACAAGGGGCCTTGAAAAGGGATATGCATAGATTGGGGTACTGGGCAATTACCAGCAGCATGAAATCCAACAAATGAAAATGCTGGTTTTTTTCATCTGGGATGGAGTAATGTTAGACTCAAGTACAAACTGGGAGACAAGAGGCTGTAAACCTCTTTCTTCAGCTCTGAAGAAAGGGACCTGGGAGCAGGGGTTGACAGTAGTCTCACAATGACTCAGCAGTGTGCACTGGATGCCAGGAGGGCAAAATCTGTTTTGGGGTTCATTAAACACAGCATAGTAAGACAGTCAAAAGAGGTTATATTTAACATCAGTGTGTCTTCACCTTGAATATCGTGCACAGTTCTGAGCTCCACAATAATAATAATAATAATAATAATAATAATAATAATAATAATAATAATAATAATAATAATATAAACATATATATTTTTTTTTAAATAAAAAGGTTATCAAGATACCTAAAAGCCGCCAGAGGTGGGTAACACAGTTTGTGAAAGGGCTGGAAGGCATGTCCTTTGAGGAGGGGCTGAAGACATTTGCTTTGTGTTGTTTGGGAAAAAGGCAACTCAGAGGTGACATCATTGCTTTCTATAGCTTCCTGAGGAGGGGAATTGGGTGCTGAATTCTTCTCCTTGGTAACTAATGACAGACTATGAGAGAATGACAAATAGCTGCATCAGTGGAAAATTAGGCTGTATATTTAGAAAAAAAAAATCTTTACTGTGAGGGTGGTCAAGTACTGGATGAGGCTTTGTAGTCTTGAGAGCTGGTTGATGTCCCATGCCTGTCATAGTTCCATGGTTCCTCTCCTCTCCTCTCCTCTCCTCTCCTCTCCTCTCCTCTCCTCTCCTCTCCTCTCCTCTCCTCTCCTCTCCTCTCCTCTCCTCTCCTCTCCTCTCCTCTCCTCTCCTCTCCTCTCCTCTCCTCTCCTCTCCTCTCCTCTCCTCTCCTCTCCTCTCCTCTCCTCTCCTCTCCTCTCCTCTCCTCTCCTCTCCTCTCTTATTTAGACATATATATTTATTCCCTATCTATGCTTTAAGTACTTATTTTAAAAAAAAAGAAAAGCTAATTTTACTATTTTTTATTAATAGAAAGCAAGGAGTTCTAGTAACAAAATCAGTTAAGAACCACTGGAAAAGGAGTGTGTGAATTTGAGAAATTAAGACAGCAAAGTGTTGATGAGCACACTGATATACTGTAAGTTTTATTAGTAATCAGGGAACATACGGATGATATCCATATAAGCTTTGGAAAAGTGGGCAGGCCACTAAGGAGGACTTTAAAGAAGTAGCGAGGCTGTGCAGGGACAAAATTAGGAAGGCCAAAGCTCATCTGGAGCTCAATCTGGCTACTGCCGTTAAAGATAACAAAAAACGTTTCTATAAATACATCAACACAAAAAGGAGGACTAAGGAGAATCTCCATCCTTTACTGGATGCGGGGGGAAACTTAGTTACAAGAGATGAGGAAAAGGCGGAGGTGCTCAATGCCTTCTTTGCCTCAGTCTTTAGCGGCAATACCGGATGTTCTCTGGATACTCAGTACCCTGAGCTGGTGGAAGGGGATGGGGAGCAGGATGTGGCCCTCACTATCCATGAAGAACTGGTTGGTGACCTGCTACAGCACTTAGATGTGCACAAGTCGATGGGGCCGGATGGGATCCACCCAAGGGTACTGAGGGAACTGGCAGAGGAGCTGGCCAAGCCACTATCCATCATTTATCAGCAGTCCTGGCTATCGGGGGAGGTCCCAATCGACTGGCAGCTAGCAAATGTGACGCCCATCTACAAGAAGGGCCGGAGGGCAGACCCGGGAAACTACAGGCCTGTCAGTTTGACCTCAGTGCCAGGAAAGCTCATGGAGCAGATCCTCCTGAGAGTCATCATGCAGCACTTGCAGGGCAAGCAGGCGATCAGGCCCAGTCAGCATGGGTTTATGAAAGGCAGGTCATGCCTGACGAACCTGATCTCCTTCTATGACAAAGTGACGCGCTGGGTGGACGAGGGAAAGGCTGTGGATGTGGTCTACCTTGACTTCAGCAAGGCTTTTGACACCATCTCCCACAGCATTCTCCTCAAGAAACTGGCTGCTCTTGGCTTGGACTGGCTCACGCTTCGTTGGGTTAGAAACTGGCTGGATAGCCGGGCCCAAAGAGTTGTGGTGAATGGAGCCAAGTCCAGTTGGAGGCCAGTCACTAGTGGCGTCCCCCAGGGCTCAGTGCTGGGGCCGGTCCTCTTTAATATCTTCATCGATGATCTGGACGAGGGCATCGAGTGCACCCTCAGTAAGTTCGCAGATGACACTAAGTTAGGTGCATGTGTCGATCTGCTTGAGGGTAGGAAAGCTCTGTAGGAGGATCTGGATAGGCTGCACCAATGGGCTGAGGTCAACTGCATGAAGTTCAACAAGGTCAAGTGCCGGGTCCTGCACCTGGGGCGCAATAACCCCAAGCAGAGCTACAGGCTGGGAGAGAAATGGTAGGAGAGCTGCCAGGCAGAGAAGGACCTGGGAGTGATGGTGGATAGTCAGCTGAATATGAGCCAGCAGTGTGCTCAGGTGGCCAAGAAGGCCAACGGCATCCTGGCTTGTATCAGGAACAGTGTGACCAGCAGGGCTAGGGAGGTGATCGTCCCCCTGTACTCAGCTCTGGTGAGGCCGCACCTCGAGTACTGTGTTCAGTTTTGGGCCCCTCGCTACAAGAAGGACATCGAGGTGCTTGAGCGGGTACAGAGAAGGGCGACGAAGCTGGTGAGGGGCCTGGAGAACAAGTCCTACGAGGAGCGGCTGAGGGAGCTGGGCTTGTTCAGCCTGGAGAAGAGGAGGTTCAGGGGCGACCTTATCGCTCTCTGTGGGTACCTCAAGGGAGGCTGTAGCGAGGTGGGGGTTGGCCTGTTCTCCCACGTGCCTGGTGACAGGACGAGGGGGAATGGGCTTAAGTTGAGCCAGGGGAGTTTTAGGTTAGATGTTAGGAAGAACTTCTTTACTGAAAGGATTGTGAGGCACTGGAACAGGCTGCCCAGGGAAGTGGTGGAATCACCATCCCTGGAAGTCTTCAAAAGACGTTTAGGTGTAGAGCTTAGGGAAATGGTTTAGTGGGGACTGTTAGCGTTAGGTCAGAGGTTGGACTCGATGATCTTGAGGTCTCTTCCAACCTAGAAAATTCTGTGATTCTGCGATATCCATTAAAACATGGAGATTCTCACTTCTGTGTCGAATTCTTCTCCCTAGTAACTAATGACAGACTATGAGAGAATGGCCAATAGCTGCATCAGTGGAAGTTCAGACTGGATATTTAGAAAAAAAATATTTACTGTGAGGTTGGTCAAGCACAGGATGAGGCTTTCTAGAGAGCTGGTTGATGTCCCATGCCTGTCAGTGTCATTTGCCAGAGGCATTTGGAAAATGCCCTCAGTTAAAATGCAAACTGTTCTTCAAGTTAAACAGTTCTAAACTCTTATTCTATTCTATTCTCTTCTGTTCCGTTCCATTCTGTTCCGTTCTCTAAATTGTAGAGACATGGATTTGACAGATGGACTCATTTGTAAGAAATCAGCTGGATGGTCACACTCAAAGAGTTGTGTTCAACAACTCAGTGTCCAAGTGGAGATCAGTCATGAGTGGTCTTCTTTAGTCAGTACTAGGACTGGTGCTATAACATCTTTGTCAGTGACATGGGCAGTTGGATCAAGTGCACCCTCTGCAGGTTTGTCAAAAACAGTTGACACACTAGGTGGAACGTGCAGTTGAATACACTAGGTGGAAGGGATGCCATCCCAAGGGACACTGACAAGCTTGATAGTCAGCCTGTGTGAACCTCATGAAGTTCAACATGGCCAAGTGCTAATTCCTGCATTTGGGTCAGGGAAATCTCAAGCACAAACACAAGCTGGGTGGAGAATGGACTGAAGGCAGCCCTGAGGGGATAGACTTTGGGGTGTTGATTGATAAAAAGCTCAACATGAGCTGGCAATGTGTGTTTGCAGTCCAAAAAGCCAAGCATATCCTAAGCTGCATCAAAAAGCATGACCAGAAGTTTGAGGGAGGTGATTTCCCCCCTCTACTCTGCTCTTTTGAGACCCCACCTGGAGTGTTGTGTTCTGCTCTACTTAATATAAAAGGACATGGGCCTATTAAAGCAAGTCCGGACAAGGGCCATGAGGTTGATCAGAGAGCTGGAACACTTCTGTGAAGAGAGGCTCGAGGAGCTGAGGTTGTTCAGCCTGGAGAAGAGAAAGGTCCAAGGCAGTCTTCCAGTACCTAAATGGGGCCTAAAAGAAAGCCAGGGAGGGACTCTTTATTGGAGAATGTAATGATAGGACAGGAAGAATGGTTGTAAAATAAGAGAGGGTAGATTTAAATTAGCTATTAGGAAGGCATTCTTTACATAGAGGATGGTGAGGCACTGGAACAAGATACCCAGAGAAGTTGTGGATGCCCCATCCCTGGTAGTGTTTAAGGCCCCAGGCTATATAGGCTTTGGGTCTAGTGGAGCGTGTCCCTGTCCACCAGGGGGGATGGAGGTGGGGGACAGGCAGGCATCGAAAATGGGTGATCTTTAAGGACCCTTCCAACTTAAGCCATTCTATGACTCTGTGATACTATATGATTTTATTATTCTATGTTTCTATTTGATTTTATGATCCTACCCTACCCTACCCTACCCTACCCTACCCTACCCTACCCTACCCTACCCTATTGTAAATTTAGCTGTTTGAGTCAGGTGGAAGCACAGTCATGAGACAAACCTGAGAATCTCTGAATACTACCAGCAGAGCACTGTCTTAATTCTTGAACAAATTAAAAGGAGGAATAGGAAAGAGGAGTGGGGAGGGGAGAGAGGGGGAGTGTCAAAAGCACAAGTCCCATTGTGCTGGAACAATTTGGTATTCACTGTCAGATGACAAACAAACTCTAAAGTATCTATTCACTTCTTAAATCACTTTTTTTTGTATATTTGTGAGGTATTGCCAAATCTGGTAGTTTGACAGCTGCAAGTGTGCTGCAGCTTCATGTTCTCAAGTACAGCCAATAGCAGAGATAAACGTATGTCCCTAATGCACCCACTCACACATTACACTTTAAATATATTTATCTACATAAATCTATATAAGTAACATTCATATAAGGCCACTGAAGTTAATACAGAAAGAAAACAGACTCACAGACATGAACAGTGCTAACAACCTGATCTCCTTTCTGGATGATCAGGGTGAAAGCTCATTAGTGACTGTATATGTTTATATAGAGAGATGTGTATATATACGTATGTGCATGTACGTACTTGTACAAATATTCCATGTGTAAATGGCATATATATATGTGTATATAAATGCTTACAGAATCATAGAATCATTAAGGTTGGAAAAGACAACCAGGATCATCTAGTCCAACCATCACCCTACTACCGATGTTACCCACTAAACCATGTTCCTAAGTACCACGACCAACCCTTCCTTGAACACTCCCAGGGATGGTGACTCCACCACTTCCCTGGACAACCCATTCCAATGCTCAACCACTCTTTCTGAGAAAAAGTGTCTCCTAATTTCCAAACTACACCACCCCTGGTGCAATTTCAGGCCATTCCCTCTAGTCCTATCACTAGTTATCCGTGAGAAGAGGCTGACCCCCAGCTCCCCTCACCTTCCTTTCAGGTAGTTCTAGAGAGCAATAAGGTCTCCTCTGAGTCCCTTCTTCTCCAAACTAAACAATCCCAGTTCCGTCAGTTGCTCCTCACAAGTTTTGTAGCCCTACTCTGAACAGCCTCCAGGGCCTTGATGTCCTTCTTGTAGTGAGGGGCACAAAGCAGAGCGTAGTACTTGAGGTGGTAATGCGTGGTACTAAGGATTAGGTTTGTACACTGATAGCTTATTTGGAAATTGCTTTATTTTTCTTCTATGTAGCCAGAAAACTAGAAGTCCAAGGCAGTTATCCCCATGGCAACACATTTACCTCAGCAAGACTGATACCAGAGTACTACCCCAAAGTGCAAAATTCGCCTTGCTCCATGGCAAGTTTAAGGCTTTCTTTCAAACAGTCTGGCTAGCTAAAGGATTTGTTCAGTATGCAGGAAAATGCCATAAAGGGGAATTAGAACTTGTACATAGTGTCTTAAATCTGACAATGAATAGATGCGAAAAGAGAATAAGTCTGTTTTACAGAAGTTTAATCTGATATCATTGTGATACTGTGCAAAACAGTCTTCTAAGGAACAGGGAGCTGAGATGGCTGAAAGCTATAAAATAACGTAAGATGATTAATGTGTCTTTACGCTCCTAAGTGGGTAATAGACCCAGCAGGGAAACACAATAAAAGTACAGTACAAGGTTCTGTTACTGATTAGACACCAGTAAACAGGCAGATATGTTACCATATGATAGGAAGTTATTATGGGAGATGTTTTTATTTAATTACATTTTATGTTTTATTAAAACATTCCATAGGCAATAAAGCAGTCAAGAGACTTTACATTGCTCTGATCTGATAGATAAATATGTGTTTGAGTCAATGTATTTTAGGCATTTTAAAGCATATATTATTTTTCTGATTATATTTTTCATAGGTGGACTTGTAATTATTTTCTCTTTACATTAAATGCTCTTTAGATACTCATCATGAAAGTATGAAGCTATCTCTGCCAACTAACTCCCAAGTTCCTCTGAACATTGGTACAGTGTTGGAAATAATAGTATTTGTGTTACTATGATAAGCACCATTTTTTCTTCGAATCAGGCAAGTATCTCAGCTCGTCTAATTTTAGCATTGGGGATATACTATGTGCAAAATGGTAAAGTTAAGGATTCTGAGTAATCCAAACCTTAAACAGGACTGAAATCAATCTACTTTTAAGTATACCATAAATAAATGTGTTTTAATTTAAACTTTTCATTGCTTATTCAATTACTTTAGGCCAGCAAACAATGATAAAAACATAATTAACACAGAATAGAATACTGTAAATAAAATTATCTAATATAACAAGATGGCACAAGATGTTTCAGGAAGAATTTTGTTCTTCTTTCAGCTTATCCTCTATTGCGTTTATTATTTTAATTTATATGATGTATATCACAAATTCATTTTAATATCTATAAATGAGTCTTAAATGCTCCAAAACAGAATGAAGAGCAGTTTCACAATATAATCTAGACTCTTATATTGGTTTGTGGAAACCTAGCTTCCCTATAATAAATTGCTCTTAAAGGAAAAATAAATCCCCTGTCAGTGTCCAGCTCTCTATAAAATAAGAGATGAAATGATCAAGTGCTTACATGATTATATTGATTTTTCCTATTAGCATTACTCATCATATATATATGTGATTATTGCTTTCCTTACACTGATGCTTCACAAAAGCAGGAATACCTAAAAATACAAATTTTGTACCTTGTTAACCATCATGGCTTTGTGGATTCTAGAGTGTTGAAATGTTTTTGATATTTTCACTTGGCACAGATAAAAAAATCTTTCATTATATTTTTCAGAAGTAACAGAAATGTAATAATAACAGACTATCTGTCCCATTCAGGAAAAGACAGAAATGAATTATTTATATTTTCTTAACAAACAGTAGGAAATAGTGGCTTGTAATGTGCTTCTTTCTGCTTGAAAAGAGGCCTGTTACCAGGACAACATCAATTTCTGTTCTGTATGGAACAGTGAAGAATTCTCTGGATGAGGAACTATGGGGAAAAGCTGTTTGTTTGTAATCTGTTTCCAGCTAAACACTTTACCATGAATCAGTCCCTGTCTTTAGGGCTACAAAAAAAATAATAATAATAATAATAAAGTAAAAATAATAAAAAATAATAAAAAATAATAAAAATAATAAAATAAAATAAAATAAAATAAAATAAAATAAAATAAAATAAAATAAAATAAAATAAAATAAGATAAAGCTGAGTACTTCCTGAGGCTATGCTTATTTTTTTTCTACAGAGAGACAGTTTTGAAAAACCAATACACTTTTTTTTTTTTTTCCTGCACTTTTATATATTTCTGAAAATCTGCTACACATTTAAGCTCCAAAAAGATCTGAAATATTTAATGAATTTCTCCTTACCTGCTCCATAGTTATTCAGGACTAATTGTGCCAGAATTGCAATATGACTTGTTCTTAAGTCCAGGCAAGAGCCCAAAATGTTCAAAGTAAAATATACCAGAATCCTGTGATTCAATTAGTTTGTTAAATTAAATACGAAAAATTGTGGTCAAAGTAAATAGCAAATGGAGATTTTTAATAGTTGTAGAAATTAACAAATATTTGTGGATTGCTTACTCTAATCACTGACAAATCTGAAAGCTACATGTACAAAAGATTTTCCTGGCTATTTTACGTGTGTAAGAAAGAGTATTTGGAAAAATATGATCACTGAGACAACAACAATGACAACAAAAGTATTTTTACCTTTATAAATGGTTGGTCTTGAGGCAAATTAATTCATTTATTTCTTTGGTAGATTTGAAGATGTTTGAAGTTTAGTTTTAAAGTTACATACAGTTATCTAAGAGATAAAATATCTTTCTGTAGTCTCACCTGATACACAAAATGACCCACAATAAGAAAGAAATAGAAATAATTTCTCAATATATTTCCAAATTTACCATCACAGAAATAGCATATCAGATTTTCAAAGGTAGGTATCAGCACAGTCAATGTTCTTGTGGTGATCTGCATGAACAGAAGATCTTATCTGTTTTGTTTCTTATAAACTTCAAAGGAACAAATTTCTTTCTGACTCCAAACCAGAAATAATAAATTCAGATCATGACAGTAACTTTCATTGTTAAAGCAATTCTAAAACTTCAATGATTGGAGCAATTGCAGAAAAATAAGATATATAAGAAAGTGTGTGTGAGCAGAAGAATAAATTTTTGTGGGGGCTTTGTCCTAATTTTAATCTCTGTCCCTTCTACCCTCCTCTGGTTATTTTCTGTTATCACCCTTCAGACTTCACCTATTTTTAATTCCAGTCTCCTACCATCACTTTTCCGTGGTCTCTTCCTTCCCTTGTTCTACTCATTGCAAAATAAAAGCAGTCATGAAAAGGCACTAAAAAATGCCCTACATTTCATTTCAGTTTGGACTCTTTAAAGGTTAACTAAGGTAGAGGGGAAAAGTCAATAAAATGAAAATCTAACTATGGAAGAAAAGAACGTCATTAAAAATTCAGATGTAAAAGAAAGTATAGGTGGGTTATGGAAAGAATCATTAATTAATGGGAAAAAAAGTTTAAACATCATCACACCTACACACTCAGAGCTAAAGGGATGATCAGATACAGTCAGTCACTTGATGCCTACTAATTAAACTGGTGAATGTATAAGCCAACACTTTTTCCTACATGTTTACATTTAAAATAAAAATTTCAGCATAATCTGTCCAGCATAAGCAGGGCATTATTCACTGATACCATCAGTAATACTGAAGATAAGCTACTAAGGAACTCTCACCAGGGAGAAATTTAAGGAGGCAAAATCAATTTTTATCAGCTTTAGCCGCAGCTAATTTCTCCCATCTCTACCACCACCACCACCACCACCACCACCACTACTACTACTACTACGAATAATAATAATAATAATAATAATATAGTAATAATTCTTCTCTCTCTCCTTTTTTATTTTTTTTTTTTTTATTTTTAAAATTAAACCAAGCACAGTTTCTATTGGACAAAAGGATAAAAGAAGTTTGGGTTTTAATGCTGTGTTGGGTCTGTCTGGGATGGAGTTTTGCTGTAGCGAGGTGGGGGTTGGTTTGTTCTCCCACGTGCCTGGTGACAGGACGAGGGGGAATGGGCTTAAGTTGAGCCAGGGGAGTTTTAGGTTAGATGTTAGGAAGAACTTCTTTACTGAAAGGGTTGTGAGGCATTGGAACAGGCTGCCCAGGGAAGTGGTGGAGTAACCATCCCTGGAAGTCTTCAAAAGACGTTTAGATGTAGAGCTTAGGGATATGGTTTAGTGGGGACTGCTAGCGTTAGGTCAGAGGTTGGACTCGATGATCTTGAGGTCTCTTCCAACCTAGAAATTCTGTGATTCTATGATTCTGTGATTCTGTGGAGTCACCTTTCCCTGCAGCAGCCCACACAGTGCTGTGTTCTGCACTTGTAGCTGGAACAGCACTGGTATCACTCCAGTGTCGGGTCTATTGCTGCATAATGCTGGCACAGCATCGGGACTCCTTCCAAGCCCCCAAGAGCCAGCAGGCTGTGGGTGGGCAAATGATGGAGAGGGAAAATTGCCAGGGCAGCTGACCTAAACCAACCAAAGGGATATTCCATAACACCTGATGTCACACTCAGCAGTGTGGGCTGTCGTGGGGGAGGAGGCTGTCCTCCTGAGCAACCACTACATGTTTTGAGGCCCTGCTTCCCAGGACATAGCCAAACATTGCTCATTGATGGGAAGTAGATAATTATTTTTTTCCTTCTCTCTGTGCTTCCACACGGCCTTATTGTTTCTTTTGTTTCTTTTTTTATCCCCATTCCTTTTCCCTTTAATTAAACCACTGTCATCTCAAATCTTGAGCTCTTTGTGTTGTATTTTGTCCCCCTTCCTCTTTGAGGAGAGGGGGAGTGAGAGAGTGGTTGTGGTGGAGCTAGGCTGCCCACCCGAGTAAAACCACCACAAATGCCAGTGTCATGTAAAAGAAAATGGCTCATTGCCATACATATAGTCTTACACAGGCTGAATGTGCCTCAAAAGAGGCTCCACTCTACTACTGTGGAGCTGGTGGTTATGGTTGAAAAGTGTGTGCAGAAGGATCACTACAGATTGGGAAAAACTGATGTGTGATTAAGACACAGATAGAGATTCAGGAAATCTTTACCTGCAGAGCTGGCATTTTGACCTACCCAAATCTTGAAAGCTCTGCATTATACTGCTAATGACAAAATAAATTATAATTTTAGATGGTCATATTCAAGGGTTGGCTTAGATCTTGAACTGGCTCACTTTCGTATCCACTTACAGCATGCAGATACGAGGTTGTCTTTTATTCATGTTAATACAACTTCATTGAGTGTCCAGGCCAAGAATACCTTAATTTTTGTCCTTCAGCTTACTATTGGTGCTTATTACAGTTTTGACATGCAAGACTCATCAGTTCAGAGACAAACACTTACCAAAGCCTGAGATTTTGATCCGTACTGAAGACACAATCAATCCATACACAAATCCTGCTCTCAGTTTAGGAAACTCTTGTCATTGAAATTGTTTTTTTTTCAGACCATTTTGTATTAGGAAGCTTAAGAGAGTGAGAATCCTTTTGGAAAAGAGCAGATGCACTCATTTCTTGCCATGTTCTTCATTCTTCTAGATTCTCAGATAAATCTTTGACAAGCATATCTGTGACTGCAACTGTGATGAATTCAATTTCAATATGGCAGATGCAACTGAGTGAAATATTTCATTTTGGGTATCTAATTTTGTATTTACATGGTGGAGGTTGATCAGATTCTGATTTTACAGCTGTCCTTCACCTGTCCATCAGTTCTTGTTTCTCTTTATTAGCAATACCATTTGCTCCAGTACTTTTGAAAAGATAAGTCAGGAATAAAGATTTCTCTCTTTTCTGCCTTCATTGAACTGTCGTCATGCAGAAATGGTCAGAAGCAATCTATGTGGATATGCACAACAGCACAAGCAAAGAAATTCATTGCTTTTGCCATGTTGCACTTTCAAGTAGTTTCACCAAAGGTTACTAAAGTTTTGGTGTCTAGCAATGCAGGGCAGGTCTTGTCAACAATCCTATATGTGAAGATCTTCAGAAGTGTTTGTCTTTTACAGAACACATCTTCTCTGCTAGTCTACATAAGAGCATGTCTGCTCCCTGTATGTTGAATGATAGCACTAGAGAGCAGAAACGATTGGAAGAAAGATGGAAATCATGTTCAGTATCACTTAGAACTGTTCACCACATAAATGGTCATTGACTTTGTTGTAAGAGATGGCTAAAGCAAAAAAAATTAAATGAGTATCCTGACACTTAGATCTTACCAGAGATGTATGATTATAATTGCCAAAGTCATATTTGGGAAATCTAGACACAGCTTACAAAATGGCTTTTTTCCTGAATAGTTAGTTTTGTATTAAAAGTTCTGATGGATGATTTTTCACTAAAAATTCTCTTTTATTTCCCTATACAAGAACTTCAGTCAATCCTTTTGGGTAATAACCATTTGTTACGTTAAAGGGGAACTTATCAGATTCAAAAAATTACCTATTTCACTGAGACAATTTCACAGATTTGAATGTATTTAATAAGGTGATAGATATAACAAATTCAGAATTGTCATTGATAAATAAACACTGCATTACAGCTAATATATGATATTAGGCTAGCAAAATTTCTAATATTTCTAATGTTAATTTCTAACTTCTAAAATTTCAAATATTCCTAATGCAGGCCAAGATGACATTGGCCTTCTTGGCCAGTGTGCCCAGGTGGCTAAGAAGGCCAATGGCATTCTGGCCTGTATTAGAAATAGTGTAGACAGTAGGAGTAGGGAGGTGATCGTTCCCCTGTACTCAGCTCTGGTGAGGCTGCACCTCAAGTACTGTGTTCAATGTTGGGCACCTCACTACAAGAAAAACATTGAGGCCCTGGAACATGTCCAGAGAAGGGCAATAAAACTAGTGAGAAGTCTGGAGCACAAGTCTTATGAAGAATGGCTGAGGGAGCTGGGATTGTTTAGTCTGGAGAAGAGGAGGCTCAGGAGAGACCTCATTTCACTCTACAATTTCCTGAAGGGAGGTTGTGATGACAAGGGTGTCATCCTCTTCGCCCAGATAACTAATGATAGGACTCAAGGAAATAATCACAAGTTGCACCTGGGAAGATTTAAATTGGATATCAGGAAAAACCTTTTCTCTCAAAGAGTGGTCAGGCATTGAAATGGCCTACCTGAGTCACCATCCCTGTAGGTGTTCAAGAAGAACCTGGATGAGATGCTACAAGATATAATTAAGTAGCTTAGTATTTAGTATTGGTGATAGGAGGACAGTTGGACTCGATGACCTTGTAGGTCTTTTCCAACCTTGTGCTTCCATAATTCTATGATTCTGTGAAAATTCTATCCTGGGTATTCCATAACTCAAAAAAACTTTTATATCCAAACCTTATCTGTTTCCTCCCTGGGGTGACGTTTAGCATGATTTGGGTAAAGAGTTGAGTACTGTAGTCATATATATTTACCATGTACTTCACATTGTCCACCCTACAGTCACTCAGTTTGGGATCCAAGTCATGCTTGTATAAAGGGATAACAATTATGTTTGAATTTTTCTTCCTCTCCACCTAGACACAGTTCTAATTCAGTCCATCCATACATCATGAACACTTGACAAATCAACACCCAGGTTAGAACAGATTTGATGTAATCTAATATACAAACATAGTAATTACAATGACAACTATCAATCTAGATTGGAATAAAGAAGCAAGCCAGTGAAAATCTTAATCCATGCAAAAGTTTGTTCCAACATCCTCCTTCTGTGCTTTCTGTAGCAGCACTACTCGCTTTTGCCATACACCTCATGCTGTCTGGTTGTTCATTAAGTAACACAAGATCTTAATTCTTCAATACATTTGGTATATGGTACAACATGTATCATTGGCCAAGTTGAATTGCACTAGACAGTACTTCTGTCTGTCTGCTGAGGTTATACAACATTATTATGTTCTGGAATCTGTGGCTTGAGGCATGAAAATTGATTCCAGTGCCCGTGCAACTATAATCCCTCTCTTGGAGTATTGCCAGGATTCTTTCAATTCCCTTTTGATATGTCCCCATAGAGCTGGCTCAAGGGATTATTCTCTACAGAGGGGACAAAATGTTAACAGCGACAGTGCATATTGGTGTGGCATCACTGACCTCCCACAGGTAAGTCTGTTTCATCACATCAACCTACATAGTGTGTCACATAGAAGTATAGTGTGTTCTGAACAAATTATATCAGACCAGGTTAGCCAGATGAGACCAAGTGTCATTAATTGTGCTGATATAGTTATGTCAAATACAATCTATTCTGAGAGCTTGTGCTACTAGGCCTAATCACCGAATTTCAGCCTCTTGACTGCTGCAATTATAAACTTTAGTACAATTCCAATTGTAGTGTTCTGGACAATCTGAACAAGAAATATTAAAGCTTGCATATCAGATACCAAACTGTATGGGATTGTCCAGTAACCCAGAGGTCCCATCCCAATTAATACCAGTCCATAGTTTGCATGTAATACCAGCCACTATGCTGTGATGCTCCACAAACCCTAGGAATATGCATTCTTTGTGGTGTGTTCTGTTCTGCACCCAAAAAGACAATAGATCATCCCAGCTGTTTCACCACCAGCCTTAAACTTTAGTGGTAGCCTAGTGATATTGAAATTATCTATGGTTCCATTCTTCTTAAGAGTCCACTACAGGACATATTTCCCTTCCTCTTGTTTTTGTATTTTGTTTTTGTATTTTCCGCATAGCTGCCCAAGTTTTGGTCAGTCCCATAGTCAATATTACCAAAGTTACTGGTGAACTGACAGACTGTAGAAGGGGTAGGTATGCTGTAATTTGTTGTAATTATGCATTTGCCTGAAAGCTTGAATTAGGTGCAATATGAGATTTTGAGCCTCATTTTTTCCAAGAAAGGCTGCTGTTAATATGACTATTATAATCCACATAGCTGTACCCATGTTAAAAAGTTGATTTTAAAAGTACTATCACTATCAAAAACACAGTAACTCCAATCATAAATATTAACAGCCCTTGAGTGCACTTGAGTGTAGTATAACCTGTTGTCCCATGTGCAGTTTCTTAGCATGGGTAGTCTTGTAAAATATAAAAAAGAAGATGCTACTTTGTATATAACCAACAGATGTTAAGTTAAAATGTAGGTATTATCCATCTAGCACTGACTCAGTGGAGGTTTTCAGAGTAATCTTTTGCTTCCCAAGCATAAAGGTGCTTTGGGGTTGTTAGCATCATTGACACTGTCCCACTGTGAGGCATTTTAACCAGCACTGGTTGTCCTGCATAGTTGTGTGAGGTTGCTTATTTGCTGATTGAACTGTGAAGTAAAATGTCTGACCAGTTATATCTCCTATTTCTAGCAATTCCTTCCAGCTGTCAGTTTGCCTGACAGGGGCTCTGTTTACCTGCCAGCCATTGGCTGCCCAGTGGCCTGTCCACTCTGTGGCTCCTTTATAAACTGAATATGAATTGGTTTAGATATGACTGGCACCATGTTGTGCAGCTAGTAAGATTCTTCTAAGTTCCTACACTTGAATGATCCCTTTACCTGTTTCATCTAATCTTTGTCCTGAGCATACATCTAAAGCCATGGACTTATATTTCCACTCATGATTTTGCCTATAGGATGATGTATCAGTGAATCATACCCCCTTAAGCTCACTGCCTTCCATCAGCAGAGGTGCCCCCTGAATCAGAGATGGTTTGCTTGGTGGGGTTTGGAATAGTAAAGTTGTGGTGGTTTTACCGTGCTGGGCAGCTAAACCCCACAACCGCTCTCTCACTCCCCCTCCTTTAGATGAGGAGGGGGAGAAGTAAAGCAAAGAACAACTCACGGGTTGAGATAAGGATAATTTAATTAAAGGGAAAAAATTATAATAATTAAATAAAGACTACCATGAACTAAACAATTTAACTAAGGGGAAATAAAAGGGAAAGGGGAAAAAGGGAGGAAAACAAACAAACAAAATAAATGAAAGCTATATGGAAGTGCAGAGGAAAGAAATTACTCTCTACTTCCCACAAATGAGCGATGATTGGCCACGTCCTTGAAGCAAGGCCTCAACGCACGCAGCCGGTGTTCGAGAGGAGGACCAACGTCTTCTCAACGAGAGCCCACCCCTCCCCTCTTCTTCCTGTTTCCACCTTTTATTGCTGAGTGTGACAACACATGGTATGGAATATCCCTTTGATTGGTTTAGGTCAGCTGCCCTAGTGATGTTTCTCTCCTCACTTTTTGCCCACCCCCTAGGAGGGTTAGAGAAAGGCCCAATGCTATGCCACTGCTGCTCAGCAGTAGACACAACCCTGGTGTGATAACACTGCTGCCGGGAAAGTTAACATTCCAGCCAGACCCAGTACAACCTCCACCCCTTATTCCATAACATTTGTGTCACACTCAGATCCCCATACTTTAGCATACAAGCATTCTCATCATTATCCCTTGTCCTTTAACAGGACAAGGATTTAACAGGACAGGATTAATAGGCAGGTGTATCTTTTCATTCCATAGGTCTTTCTTGGAAAATGTTCATAAGAACTGTTGATGATTAGGTCTTCATCTGCCAAAGTGGCCACTCAAGGCAGGCGGAGTTGGATGTCTGGACACCAGCACCAGCTTAGCTCAAGTCCTTGTTGCACTGCCCGGTTCCTTGCAAAGTTGACCTGTCGTTGATCCTACAGCATCTTCCTACAACATATAACTTAGATTATAGATTAGTTTTCTCTCAATGTCAAATCTCCTTGAGGCACACACTTGATATCCCCATTCTTTTGCATGACCCACCAGGTATACCCTGGTCCTTGGGCGAAGACAATCCCACGAGTGGGTTTGCCTTTTCCCGAGGCAGGAGCAACCCACACTGCCTTCCCCATCCACCTTCCTATATGCACTACGGGAACCTTAGCTCCTTTCACAGTGTGTAGGGGTTTTGTTTCGGCAGGACCAGCACGGCTGTCAGACCCCCTATTGTTAACTAGCCAAGTGGCTTCTGGTAGATTTGTGTCCCATTGTTTCCACGTCCCAGCACCTAATGCTCGTAACATAGTCTTTAACAGTCCATTGTACCTCTCAACCTTCCCAGAGGCTTGTGGGTGATAAGGGATGTGGTACACCCAACTCAATACCATGCCTCTTTGCCCAGGAGGTAACAAGATTGTTTCGGAAATGACTCCCATTGTCAGACTCAATTCTCTCTGGTGTACCATGACACCACAATACTTGTCTTTCCAGGCCCAAGATAGTGTTTCAGGTTGTGGCATGGTTTACAGGGTATGTTTCCAGCCACCCAGTAGTTGCTTCTACCATGGTGAGTATGTACCGTTTGCCTTGGCGAGTTTTTGGGAGTGGTCCAATATAGTCAATTTGCCAGGCCTCACCATATTGAAACCCTAGCCATCTCCCCCTGTTCCAGGGAGATTTTACCTTCATGGCTTTCTTGATTGCAGCACAGGTCTCACACTCATGGGTAACCTGTGTGATGGCCTCAATGGTCAAGTCCACCCCTCGATCACGAGCCCATCTGTAAGTGGCATCCCTCCCCAGATGTCCTGATGTTTCATGGGCCCATCGAGCTACAAACAGCTCACCCTTACGTTCCCAGTCTAGGTCCACCTGAGCCACTTCAATTTTCGAAGCTCGATCCACTTCTTTGTTGTTCTGATGTTCTTCAGTAGTGAGACTCTTGGGCATGTGGGCATCTACATGACGTACTTTAACATCCAGGTTTCCTACCCGGGCAGCAATATCTTGCCACAGGGTAGCAGCCCAGAAAGGTTTACCTCTGCGCTGCCAGTTGCTCTCTTTCCATTGCTGCAGCCACCCCCACAGAGCATTTGCCACCATCCATGAGTCAGTATAAAGATACAATACTGGCCAATTTTCTCTTTCGGCGATATCTAGGGCTAGTTGTATGGCTTTTACTTCTGCATACTGACTCGACTCACCTTCCCCTTCCATGGCTTCCACAACTCGTCGTATGGGATTCCACACAGCAGCTTTCCATTTCCGATGGCTCCCTATCACACGGCAGGTTCCGTCAGTAAACAACGCATACTGCTTTCTGTCTTCTGGCAACTCATTGTATGGTGGTGCCTGTAGTGGGTTTACGTGGCAAGGTTTTGGTAGCAGGGAGCCATAGGGGTGGTTTCTGTGAGAAAGATCTAGAAGCTGCCCCATGTTTGGGAAGGGCCCCATTGTTTTCCATATCTGAGCCAATAAGCGATGTTGTTTTGCGCCTCTGTGAGAGCATATTTAAGACAGGGAAAAAACGTTGCACCAGACAGCAGCCGGGAGAGTCAAGGGAGTGAGAGAACAGCCTTGCACGTGCCAAGGTCAGTGTAGAGGGAGGGGGAGAGGTGCTCCAGGCGCCGGAGCAGAAGTCCCCTGTGGCCTGTGGTGAGGACCATGGTGAAGCAGGATGTCCCCCTGCAGCCCATGGAGTACCACGGTGGAGTAGGGTTCCACGCTGCAGCCTGTGGAGGAGACCATGCTGGAGCAGGTGGACCTGCACCGACGGAGGCTGCCGCCTGTGGAAGACCCCTGATGGAGCAGATTCCGGGCCGGACCTGTAGCCCGTGGAGAGGAGCCCACGCAGGAGCAGGTGACCCGGCAGGAGCTGCTGCCCGTAGGGGAGCCAGGTTGGAGCAGTTTTCTCCTGAGGGATGGACCCCGTGGTACGGACCCATATCTGGAGCAGTTCTGAATGAGCTGCTGCCTGTGGGAAGCCCACGCCGGATCAGTTCATCAAGGACTGCATCCCGTGGGTGGGACCCCACAGCACAGGGGACGAGAGTGACCGAGAAGGAGCAGCAGAGAAGAAGTGCTGTAGACTGACCATAACCCCCATTCCCCCGTTCCCCTGCGCTGCTTGGGGGGAGGAGGTGGAAGAGGGTGGATGAGGGGGAAGGTGCTTTTGGTTTGCTTTTTCCTTTGTTTTCTCACTTCTCTCGCTTGTTAGTTGTAGGCAATAAATCTTACTATCTCCTTATGCCGAGTCTGTTTTGCCCGTTACAATAATTATTGCGTGGTTTTCTCGTCCTTATCTCAATCCTTGAGCCCTTTTTACATATTTTCTCCCCATTCCTCTTTGAGGAGGGGGAGTGAGAGAGCGGCTGTGGTGGAGCTCGGCTGCCTACTTGAGCGGAACCACGACAGTGCCTCTTCAGCACGGGTTACCTCTTCTGTTGGCACTCCGAAATCTCTGCCTTCCGGCCAGTCCATAATCTCTTCCAGGATTCCTGGGCGATTGGGTTTTCCCATTCGAGCCCGCTGTGTAATTAAAGCTATCCACTTACTCCATGTAGCATCAGTTGCATGGTGTGTAGTGGGAATTTTCTCTTTGAACATCCAATGTAACACAGGTAGCCGCGGTGCCAAGAGGAGCTGTGCCTCTGTACCCACAACTTCTGAAGCAGCTCGAACACCCTCATATGCTGTGAGTATTTCTTTTTCAGTTGGGGTGTAATTGGCTTCTGATCCTCGATAGCCCCGACTCCAGAAGCCCAGAGGTCGACCTCGAGTTTCTTCTGGGGTTTTCTGCCAAAGGCTCCAGGTGAGCCCATGCTCCCCAGCTGCAGTGTACAGTATATTTTGCACAGCTGGTCCAGTACGGACAGGCCCAAGGGCTACTGCACGAGCTATTTCTTGTTTGATTTGTTCAAATGCCTGTTGTTGCTCAGGGCCCCACTCAAAATAGTTTCTCTTTCGAGTCACTCGATATAGAGGACTCACAAGCTGACTATAGCCTGGCACATGCATTCTCCAGAATCCCACAAGGCCTAGGAAAGCTTGCGTTTCCTTTTTGCTAGTTGGCGGAGACATTGCTGTTATTTTATTGATCACATCCATTGGAATATGGCGACGTCCATCCTGCCATTTTACCCCCAAGAACTGGATTTCCTGTGTAGGCCCCTTGACCTTGCTCTTTTTAATGGCAAAACCAGCTTTCAGGAGAATTTGGATTATTTTCTTCCCTTTCTCAAAAACTTCTTCTGCTGTGTTGCCCCACACGAGGATGTCGTCAATGTACTGAAGGTGCTCAGGAGCTCCCCCTTGCTCCAGTGCAGACTGGATCAGTCCATGGCAAATGGTAGGGCTGTGTTTCCACCCCTGGGGCAGCCGATTCCAGGTGTATTGGATGCCCCTCCAAGTGAAGGCAAACTGCGGCCTGCATGCTGCTGCCAAAGGGATGGAGATAAATGCATTAGCAATATCAATTGTGGCGTACCACTTGGCTGCCTTTGACTCTAGTTTGTACTGAAGTTCTAGCATGTCCGGCACTGCAGCACTCAGTGGTGGCGTGACTTCATTCAGGCCTCGATAGTCCACTGTTAGCCTCCACTCACCATTAGACTTTCGTACTGGCCATATAGGACTATTAAAGGGTGAGCGAGTCTTGCTGATTACTCCCTGACTCTCCAGTCGGTGAACCAACTCATGGATGGGAATCAGGGAGTCTCGGTTGGTGCGATATTGCCGTCGGTGCACCGTTGTAGTAGCAATTAGTACCTGTTGTTCTTCAACCTTCAGCAATCCTACAACAGAAGGGTCTTCTGAAAGGCCAGGCAGGGTAGACAGCTGCCTAATCTTTTCTGTGCTCAAAGCGGCTATGCCAAAAGCCCACCGGTATCCTTTTGGATCCTTGAAGTACCCTCTCTTGAGATAGTCTATGCCAAGGATACACGGAGCCTCTGGGCCAGTCATAATGGGATGCTTTTGCCACTCATTCCCAGTTAGACTCACTTCAGCTTCCAGTACAGATAGTTGTTGGGATCCCCCTGTCACTCCAGAGATACAGGTGAGTTCTGTCTCTTGGTAGCCTGATGGCATTAAGGTACATTGTGCGCCAGTGTCCACTAAAGCTTTGTATTCTTGTGGTTCTGATGTGCCAGGCCATCGGATCCACACAATCCAATAAATCCGGTTATCCCTCTCCTCTACCTGGCCAGAGGCAGGGCCCCTCTAGTCCTGGCTGCAGTGTCTGCCACCTAATTCTTGCAAATGCACAAATTCTGGCAAATGAGAGGTAGAGGTCCCTTCATCATGGTCAAGAATAACATCAGCTCTTCTACTGCCTCTGGGGTACTGCCCAATAGAAACTGGAGCAGCATTTCTCTTAGGAGCCCCTCTTCTTGCTGCTGTATTTCCTTTCAGTTCACGTACCCGAGCAGCTAGGGTTGAAGTAGGTACACCATTCCATTTCCTCATATCTTCCCCGTGGTCACGCAGATAAAACCACAAGGTACCACGTGGTGTACGTCTTGGGTACTCTCTCTCTTGAGCAGGCGAATTCTGATTCTTAGTGGCTGAAGTATCACTCTGTCTAAATGAGGGGGAATATACTTGTTCCACGAGCTTGTTTAGTCCTTTAGTCAAGTCTTTGTCCAGAGCATACATCTAAAGCCATGGACTTATATTTCCACTCATGATTTTGCCTATAGGATGATGCATCAGTGAATCATATCCCCTTAAGCTCATTGCCTTCCCTCAGCAGAGGTGCCCCCTGAATCAGAGATGGTTTGCTTGGTAGGGTTTGGAATAGTAAAGTAAATATACTGTTTATAACTTTCTGCAATTTATATACCTGAATGTTGCCTTTCATAATAGGTATAATTGATACCTTCCATATAGGCATACTACTTATGAACTGTGTGTTTCTGGGCCATACATGCAGGTGGTACCATACCCTTGCAAACTATATCTAGGAAACAGAAAGGACCCTGAATAATAATACTCTGTTCTTATCTGTTCTGCCCTCTTCAGTGCTCACACTCACACTAGAAACAGCAAGCCTTTTTCAAGATCAGTATCTCATTTTAGTATCATTAATAGAGCAAGAGCTAAATTCTAGTGGTCTCTCTGGTCTCTCTGGTCCCTTTGGTAGAGATTACAATGGAAACCATGTTCACTGAATCCTAATTCTACATGGAAGAATGGAATTCTACATGGAATTCTACATGGTGTAAGGAACCTAGCTGTTGAAACAATCTTAGTTCTTATATTAGCAATTGTAACACATCCTTGTGCTGTTTAGTCCAGTCCCATGATTTCACTTTTCTAAGCAGATTCTATAAGAGATGGGCATTAACAAGAAAAAAAAAAAAAAAAAAAAAAGCACACACACACACACGCACACACACACACACACATATATATATGTTTACACCAGTAACTGAAAATTTCCAGACCTTGCTGTAACACTTTTGTGCTAGAGGTATCCTGCCCCTGCTCTATTCCTCTATTTTATCCCCTGGAGGAGTAGAAACAGCTCCTTTAATCCACCAGGCTCTCAGAAACTGAATTTCTTATGCAAGCCCCTGACATTTTGATGGAGGAATGTCTAACCCCAAAGCTATTGGTTTTTCTTGGACAGTTTCCGTAGCATGTCTGACTCCCTCTGCAATTTTCCCTCCTAAAAATGTCATCAATGTATCACTAGATTATGATACTTGGTGGGCTGGTGGACTGGTGGGCTAGGGATTTTTGTTAAAACCTTTGCCGAGGCACTGTAAGCAATAGTAGGAAAGTGTTTATATCCTTGAGGCAGACTGTTAAAGATATATTGTGTCATTTTCCAAGTAAAAGTAAGTTGAGCCTTATTATGTTCCTCGAGCAGAGAAACATAGAAAAATTAGGGTTGGAAGACACCTCCAAGACCATCTGGCCCAACCATCATCCTACTATCAATATCACCCCACTAAACCTTGTCCCTAAGCACCAGGTCCAACCTTTTCATAACACCCCCAGCGGTGGTGACGCCACCATTTCCCTGTGCAACCCGTTCTAATGCCTCACTACTCTTTCTGAGAAGAATGATGAAAAAACATATCCTTATCATCTGAAGTTTCCATCCATGGGTGTGATGCTCCCCGAATTTGTGTTACCAATTCCTCATTATTTGGCACAGCAGCAGTTAAAGATGCATTACTGGCATTCAATTGCCTACAATCAATCATAAGCCACCACTGTCCATTCAGCTTTTTTTGGTAGCCAGACAGAAGAACTGTAAGGGGAATGAACATGAGTGATAACACCTTTATTTTCCAAGTCTGATACCACCCTATCAATGCCTGAATGCACAACTGCTAGCAGAGACTTCTGCCTTAACACAACCCTGTCATACAACACTTGTATGCAGGCTGCTTTTTGCACAGATACAGCCAAATCAGAGAACCCTAATCTCTTATTAACAAGGGGATCTCCCCTTTCTATTGGGCCTTTGCCAGCAGCCTAATAAGCAGCTCATGTGTTCAGTGAGTAATTCTAATCACCCCGTGCAAAGTTTAAAAACACTCCAGGTCCCCAGTAGCTTTCTGCCTCTTTCTAGCTCTGTCAGATTCAGTCCTCCTACTAGAGAGACTCATAGATTCTTCTGGGTGCCTAGAATACTCTTCCTGCATCTTTGCTAACTCAGTCAGATACCATGGGATTATCTGTACTATAGTACAAACATTGTCATATCCATTGTTTGCAATTTCAGTTTTGATTAGCTGTCATATAGGTACAGATTCCAGGGTAAGATCATAATCTGAATCTCCTACCAGTTTATTGATATCATTACCATACCAGATGTCTCCTTTCCATGTCTAAGGATTTTCTTAGCGTATTAATTTGTGGCTTTGTTTAGCAGAGAGCAGGGATGGTATCTAATATTGTAAGAGACCTAAATTTCCTGCAGTTTTATTTCTCACCTTTCAGATGAGCCTAATAACATTTTAAATTCTCTAATGTCTGTCCCTAGTTTCTCTCAGTTTTCCTTTTCAAAGGCCAGCAATTTTCTCAGCACTACGTTTTCTGATTTTAATGCAGAATATTCTATATCTGTAATTCTTTGAAGGAGAGAGGATTTTTTAACTTCCTTTTGAGAGCAAGACCAGCAAGCCCCCAGTGCTGTACAAAAAAATTCCTTTGCCTTTATGTTTCCAAAAATTTTTCTGACTTCCACATTGTTCTATCCACTCTATCACTTTGTCCTCATCTTTCCAAAAATTTTGGGCCCATTCTATTCCTGCTTTGGATTTTATTTTTTTTTCAGCAGTTTATCCATGACAATCCTGCCAACTATACCAATTTTACTTTTGCATTAAAGGGGTACTTATCGGAGACAAAAACCTTTATCATTCCCATGTTTTCATTTCCTTTTGTAAAAGTTTCATTCTTTTTCTCATCTATTTTAATGAAAATAAATTTCATTGTTTGTGGTGGTGGTCAACAGTCTTGAGCATATGGAGTAGATTTAGAAGGTTTAGCTGACAGGATTACTCTGACTCTTCCACTAATGTAAGTTGGGGATAAATAATAAAAATAAATATGTAAATAAAACTACCACTTCATCATGTGATGTTCATGGAAAACAAATAACAGAGGAAATTACTATTCTCAATTTCAATGCATGTTTTCCAAATTAGGAATATATATATATGTATATGTATGTGTATATGTATATGTGTATAAATATATGAAACAATATGGTTTTGCATGGTTTTTCATCAAATATCATACTAGGTAAAGAGCAAGTACAGATATTTTCAACTTTTTGCCAAGTACTGTGTGCAATTATATTAATTACACATCTAGAAGTCTAATTAATTGTACTCAACAGTAGGGGAATGCAAATTTTTTCAGATAAGTGTTAAACAGAAAAGTAGCCATAATGGCTGCTATCAGATACACTGCACAGATGAAAAAATAAATAAATAATAATAATAATAATAATTTAGAGAAGGCCATAATAAAGTTTCCATAGATTTTGTTTAAAAGCTGAACTGTAGTTAATACTGTGTCTTTAGTAAAGCATGAAGTTAAAAATAAAGAAACAGAGTCTAGAATGACATATAAATGGGGAATCATTGCAAAAGCCACCATTATACTGTTGCTCAAGAGATGAGTGGTAACACATTTGTATAACAAATGCAGGAATATCAAAAGTTTGTAGGTAAACTCTGACTGCCAGATTAGGTTTGTGAGAGATATTTTGATGTGTCACTGTAAATATCATATTTTAGTAATGATAATATGAAGATATAGGGTGGGGAGAGGAGTTAGCTTTCTATCCCATCTGGTAAGATCAAATTTATTAGATTATACATTCCATTTTACCCTTAACTATTCATATCAAACTGAGGATTATTTATACTATCTGCTGCCGTGGCATGCTGATTTTTCTTCAGTCCTCTTACAGCCTTTATCTCCTGCCAGAAAATTCACTAGCAATTCACTCAAAGCCCCAGAGAACCTGATTCCTGATGGAAAGCTCAATGCCATCCTCGGTCTGATTAGAGGAGGCCAATGCAGAGCCAAGTGTGACAAGGACAAGTAACAGGAGACAGTTCTTGGCAAGGTTCAGTGGCTTCTCTGCAACCCGTGTTTTCTTTGGTGGATCAGAGTCCATATGTTCAATGTGTGCTTCCCTTGCTCCAAGCTGCAGCCACTACTTTTGCTTCTAAGGGACCTGCTGCAGAAGCTTAGGATGCAATTTCTGCCTTAGTGGTGATGCCTATGTAATATTCCCTACAGCTTCTGTGGGTAACACAAACTGTTAGTATCAGATATGTGCTTTAAGTAAAACAGAGAAGAAGGTCACTCAGTGCATTAAGTAACCCATAAAGTAAATACAGGCAAGATGTATATTTTAATCCTTCCATGAAAGGCAAGTATTAATGATGTTTCCAATAATTACACATACAAGTATAAAATGTTTAGATTTTTTTATAATAATAAACAACATTGAAAAGCAAATTTATTCAAGCAAAAATCTATCTCTTTACATTTTCTACTTTGTCAGTTTGCTTTGGGGGTCCTTATCTGAGGTAATATATAGAGATATGATGGCCGCATATTGGCAATTATTATTACATTACTATAATTACATTAACACATTCATACTGGAAGTGGGTCTGTTTTGTTTATCATTGTTATGCCAAAACATTCCACCCATCCTCTGTTGAGGAGGCTTAATATTTTTAATGAAATAATCAGGAATTGGCTTCTCAAAGTCATATGAAAAATTTCCTTAAGCTTCTCAAATATGCTTAGAGACAACAGCTGCATATTGGCAACAATCAATGCTTACAAATGAGAAGATTTAGGACTAAATCTAAGACTAAAATGAAGTGTTTTCAAACCTAACTCACAATCCTTAGGGAAGACAAACATCACATTCTATCTGAATTGGAACCAATACTAAACTATATTTCTCTGAAACGGTTATTTTGGACTTTGTCAATTGCAAAGCAAAAAGAACAGTTTTATCTGCAATTCACATTAATGAATGAAAAGAAGTGGCTAGATCTTACAAATTACATACTTCGCACAGCTCTGGCAGTGCAAAACTTTACTGTAAATGAAAGGCAGGAATTGTGTCATTACATTGCTGTAAAATGTTTAGTATAAATTTATTAAAACAACCTCCAAAAGGGTATGAAGTGTTTGAGTCATGCTGGTCCTACTAATCAAAGCATAAAAGGGAAGACTAGTAACCTGTACTTTCAGAGCAGAAACAGCAGGTATTACAGTGTCTATCCTGGCTGAATGAGAGTGGTGATGGAAAAAAATTCTACATAGACATGCCAGTTCTGAAACAATAAACATGACCAATTCATCCCATCCATCCTTACACTCACCTTAACACTTTCTTTGTACTTCATGCAATTTAGTAAAACATTTTAGAAAGGAGAAAAATAGTAGCTGGTGGGATGTATAATAACTGATAAATGTAGTCAGAAACTGTGGATGCCCCATCTACGGAAGTGTTCAGGACCAGACTGGATGGGGCTTTGAGCAACCAGATCTAGAGGAAGGTATCTCTTCCCACAGCAGGGGGCTTGGAGATATATGATCTTTAAGGTCCCTTCCAACCCAAACTATGATTCCATGATCAGTTAACTTCTCTCTCTGTCTCTCTCTCTACTCTCTCTCTATATATATATTGTTGTTATAAAAGAAAAATAATATTTTTTTCTGTTCCCCATCTGTATATTCTGTTTCATTTCATTTTTTAAGAATAACAAAGGTTGTATGAACAAACACACTTTCTTTTTTTTTTCTTCTTTTTTTCCACAAAGAAAATGTAGCAATTGTAATGCCACAGATTCCCTCTGGAACTCAGGCAACTCATAATTACTCCCAGCATTTCAAAGTTACCTGAAGGAATTTATGTCCAGAAAGTCACCTCTTCTGGGGGGTTGAGAAGGAGGCTCTGGAGGGTGAGAGGGTGGCGGGGGGTGGGGGGGAGTAATAAAAATTAAAAAGTGCTTCCTTTATTTTAAGCTTAATAAGTGCTAGTTATGACTGATTTAGTTCCTGAGTTTGAATTATCACTTCTTGAAATTAATGGCCCAAAACTGTTTTTATATTATGTTATGAGACTGACACCTACCAAGAGTTGTGGAAGAATACACTTTTTTTTTTTTTTAAGACTTGTTAATTTAAATTATGTAAATTAATTGGCTTGAGTGTAAGAATAGATTTCAAAATTCTATCATTTGGACGCCTTTATTAGTAGAAAAGTCAGGCGTTAAAATTCTTCTAAAGCTCTGTTATTCTGTTCTCTGCTGGTATAGTGTGGGCAGATTATCAGTTGTTAATTATATTTAGAGCACAGAAAAGGATGGGGGGAAAAAAAAAAAAGCTGCAAGAGAAAAAAAAAAAAATAAACTTTTCACTGGCATGTACTTAAATTTCTATCCTTATATATATGTCATCAACTACCTGAAGATCCCCCGAATCTATCTGTGATCTTTCTGTGATCCCCAAAATGATAAAACCTGCAGATTCCATAATACTACAATTATTATGTTAGAAATTTTGAGACATAATTTCTCAATAAGGGCTCATAGGTGAAATATATTAGAGCACAAACACCAGATACTCTTAAATAAGTGGAATATGAAAAAGATTGCAAATAAATAAATTGATAGAGTTTCTTCCAAAGAACATGACTATATCTCACATTTTATTTTGGAAATGGATATTTGAAAAGCTGAACACAAAGAAAGGAAAAGTACATATTTCATATCTGTGAATTACAGAAATAATAATCATGTCAAATTTTGTGTTAATTTATTCTTGTCTTGTTTTTACCTTAACACATTTGTGGATTAACCTCCATACAGAAGTCATGTCCAACAGAAGCAGATTATGAATCTTAATGCCTACTAGGAACAATTTTATCTTATAATAATAATAATAATAATAATAATAAAATTAAAATAAAAACCTAATTAAGATCATTTAACTTTTGTAAGCTGTTCAGAGAACATCCAAATTAAATTCATTTAGAGTCACATTTATTTATTTGTTCTTATGAAAGAAGACTAACAGAAGATTATTAGCAACACAGTTTGAAAATAGACCATTTGTATATTGATTAAAAACCTATTATTTCCACTGCAGTAGTAATGATAAAAAATGACAAGAACAGCTAATATTAATGTTAATATTGTTTGTTTGTTTGTTTGTTTGTTTGTTTGTTTGTTTGTTTCTAAAAACTACTTCAAAGTAATTCCTTCAGGCTTTAAATTAACACAATAGTAGGTGAACATGGAACTTGAACTGACAAATTCATATGTTCATCATCAAAATAAGCATAGTATTAGAGAAACATCTATGAATAACTGATGATGAATATGAAGGATTGCCTTATAAGTAAATAAACAAACAAATAAATAAATAAATTGCACTACTGAGCAAAATTGTCGTATCCTGGATTTATTTACCAATGTAGTAAAGTGTAGGCATGGTAGATGGGCTTTCAAATGCATTTACTGTCTGCCTGACAGTGTTCCCATGAAAGATAATGAGAGGTTTAATAGGATTTTGGGTTGAATTGACAGGATTGAGCTAAAACTCATCTTGTTATAAGTCTTAAAATTTTAGCTCTATTGTGCAGCAAAGGCTTATTTTAAGCTGAAACCAAAATTTGCAGAGATTCCTGTTACTTAGCAGGAATCTATAAACTGAACTGTTCATATCCTAAACATCAGTTAAGACCGGAATAAACTACAAATTTTCCCTAGGAGAGTAAGTGATGAAAGTGAAGTTTTCAGAAGAATCAGGTAAAGACCTGTTCAAAATCAGCAGGAAGAAAATAAATAAATTTGATATCAACCACAAGTAAATAAACAAACAGCAAAGGAGCAGAGGCGAGAGAGAAGAAGAAAGGTAGTTACTGACAGAAACTACTGCATCTAGAAAATCAGACAGGAAAGTTTAGGAAATATGATGAATATGAGTAAAAATGTACTCATGGTATTGTATAATACCTGTAGAATAGGTGAGATGAGTTTTAAAACAGAGCTAAATGTTCAACACTAATGTTTTGACAGCTTTCTCCTAGGCATTTGGAAGCGGTCCATCCCAGGAAAGTAAAACATTCAAGACCAATTGTTTCCATTGACTACCCTGAAACAAATAACAAAAACACATGATTAATTGAGCAAGACCCCAACAGTTGTCTTGATTGGATAAAACACTGGCAACAAAATACTATTTGTACTTCCTCATGATTGACAGAAATGATCCTGGAGGATGCACAACACATTCATATGCCTGTACAAACCTTTTTTTAACATATCACCTTCAATATAACTGCTACAGTTTTACTAAATCAATAGAAGTTTTAGGATATGGATGCATCTGCCACATACAGCACCCTCTATACAAGGTGTTTTTTGCTTGGACTTACCTAACAATTTTGTCTGAAGTTGAAATATTAATAAATCTTACTAATATGTAGGTTCACAAAACAATGCGCTATTGCTCTGAGCTATGCTGAAATACAGTAATATTAAGCATTAGATATCTACAAATGAGTAAAAATCTGTATTACTTCTAATTAGGTACATAAGTTGTTGTGAGAATATGCAATATTTTTCAAATTGATCAAATATGTTTAATTACATATAAAATTGCATACTCTTACTAATCAATTTCCAGCACACATCAATATTGTATTCCTTGTTGCGCATCTTTAGCTTGCATGGGTTATTATCTATAATATATTTCACTCCTAATAACATAACCAGAAACATTTAACATTTAACTAGTACTGCATCCGATACAAACAAGTACATTGGGCACTGTTTTGAAACTTAATGCAAGCACCACAGGAAATAATTGGAATTTAAATTTAAAATTCAGGAAATAACGAAACATACTTGGTCTTTCTGTTTTCATTTTGTTTTGCTTTGTTTTCCCTAAAGAGTGTTCAGTTCACTGTGAGGATATCATAGAAATCACAGGACAACTGAGGCTAGAAGAAGGGGAGATCTCCAGCCCAGCCCCTGCCCAGAGTAGGGCTCAGGTGGGGCTGCTCAGGGCTTCACCAAGCTGGGACATGAAACCCCAGGCTGCAGAGGCTAAACCTGCCTTGGCCCCATCTCCACATCTGGGCTGTCCTGTTGGGGAAAAGTCTTCTCATCTCCAACCGTAGCATCTCATGTCTTCATTCACACCATGCCTCCCACCCTCCTGCCCCACTCCACTGGGCAGAGCCCAAACACTTCTCTTCTGTCCCTTCCCAGCAGCACCAGGGCTGCTGGGTGTCCCCAAAGCTGCATCTTCTACCAGTTCATCCTTCCGGTATCATAGAGCCCAAAGCAAGATCCTGCTAGTTTGGAGTGGGTCAAGCAGGTAACAGGGAAGGTTATAGAATATGGAAGCTTTAAATTATAAATCCACTACAATAAAATAATTGAATCCAGATTTATTCCACAGGACTGCAATACAAGGCCTAGATAACTGCATAATACTAGTCTCCTTATTTCCACAAATTCAATGCTACTGATTTTGTGAAAATGTACTAAAATTACACTAAAAAATATGGGGGGGGGGGGGGGAATATAAATAAATAAATAAATAAAACAACTCACAACTATCATTTTGCTCAGTTGTTGAAGCAGCAACAGAAGTTGTAAATGTATTAGCAACAACTTGATTAATGTAAGGAGAAAAATCTAAATTATATTTGACAAATACAAAGACCTTGTATTGTAAGCTCTTTTTAAGTGGCATTTTTTTCAACATTTTTCTCTGTTCTTTCTGTGTTTAGAGGGATCTACAGTTTTGAGGGAGGAAAAAAATATCAACAGAATCTATATAGAAGGTTAGAAGATAGGATTTTTGGTAAAATGTTGAAATGAAAACACTGTGAAATAAGTCTGAGTTGAATTTCCATGTGAATCACTACACTTATATCTTGCCAGGAATTAGAAAGTGAGTCCAGATTTTTCTGCTGATCATTAAAGGATACCAAATGCCAAAAGACATTTCTCTGAAGTTTCTTCAGTCCTGTAGGGAGCATACCTCTCTTGTCCAGACTCATTACAGTCTACAGAGATAGTTGAGTGCCTAAGAAAACGATTTGGAAAATACATTAAACTGAGCAATGGTCTCAATAATTTCACCAAAATTGTCCAAGAGGGGTTGAGGTCTTATGTTCCTGTGACCCTGTAGGATTGCAACAGGAGTGAGTATCTTTGTACAAGCTCCACAGTATCATCAAGGACACTCATTGATAACCATGGAAGAAAAACATTTAGATCGGGATAATATTTTCCTTATATTGTGTACTATCTAATTATTTTCATTTTCAGAGAGATTAATTACTGTTGACAGCTGGTTAGCTGCTACCTTATTGCTTGAAGATGTCACAGCACAGTCTGTTACTGAGAACTCTGGATAATTTGTATGAGTAACTACAGTTAATGCACATCTTTCCAGATGGAGCAGAGGTCTCTTTTAAGACCCACTGAAGATGGATAAAATATTGTTAAAATAATACCTTACTGTCACTTGCTTGATCTTGTTTATTCTTACACTTGTCCTACTTGAAAAAAATCTTGTAAAGGAAAGAAGATGGGGGAAGAACCCAGACAGACAGGTCTCCAAATGTTCTGCTCTTTTACAGAAGATAAAATTCTCTAGAAAGATACACATCTAGGAGCTGCTGCTGAGAACGATTTCTTTCCATGAATCTGAACATTTATTGAGGCTGCTGGATGCCAAAAACACTGGAAAATCCAGTCCAAAGACAATCCTTTCTTTGAAAAATATTCAAAAAGTTGTTGTTTACAGTTGTGTTGATCAGAGAAATTCATATATCTAGGATGCATCTCCTGCAAATTAAAATTTACCTGTTTTTTATTTTTTTATTTTTTTTTTTTTTAAGTATCTAAATTTAAATAATAAATAAATAAATGTTTTTGTTGTAGTTATTGATTACTGGGTTTAGTTTCTTTAAATTTTAATTCAAGTAGCTAATTAAATTTTAGTTCACCTACACCAGACATGTAACTAAATTTATTCTTATAAGACTGAGTAAGTTTTGCAAGGATGAGTAAGATTTGAGCAAATATTTCTTTCTTTTTTAAAAAAAACTTAACAAGTCAGAACTTGAAATATTTTATTTGTATAGGCTACACTCATTTTCCAAGTGTAATTCAAATTCAAATACAAAAACAATCACACAGCTTTTTTTTTTTTTTTTTTTTTTTTTTAAACACATGACATCTTTTTGTTCTACAGAATGGCTTTATATAAAAGACCTTAGTTATGATCCATGAGAGATTAATACAAGTACTATAAATAAGGGTATAGAATTCTAAATACTTAGTTCATAGAACCATATTTAGAATCATAGTATCGGTCAGGTTGGAAAAGACCTCTAAGATCATCTAGTCCAACTTTAACCTAGCACTGCTAAGTCCACAATTAAACCATGTAACTAAACACCACATCTACACATTTCTTGAAGACATCCAGGGACAGTGACTGAACTACTTCCCTGGGCATCCTATTCCAATACTTCACAAATATTTCAGCATTTTTTTCCTAATATCCAGCCTAAACCTCCCCTGGCACAACACGGTGGTTTTACTCAGGTGGACAGCTAAGGTCCAGCACAACCTCTCTCTCACTCCTCGTCCTCAAAGGGACATCTTGTAGAGTCATGTCTTAATCTTGTATTCTGCAGTTTAATGAAATAGATAGGTTTGTAAGGAAGTAAACACATTTTGGTCACCATAGCACTCAGAATATAAGAATGAATAACCTGTTGCCATATACTTAACCATATGTTTAAATATTGGACCTAGTGTCAGCGAAAACATTACTCTTTACAAGGACTCCAAAATGCTGAAATACACAGGAAGGTTCCCTTCACTGTTTTTAAATGTTTCCAGTAAAGTGAAAAAGATTCCAACTCAATTTTTTAGTACAACACATTCATACCTTACTGTCAACTTCCTTTCACTATTATGTATTAGGATTCACTTATTCTTCTACAAAGAAGAATGGAGAATGTATCATGAAGAGTTTCACATGGCAGAGATAATACATTTTATTTGTTACTTGCACAGGGCATAGAATTGTAGAATCAGATCATAGTACCATATAGGATGGAAAAGACCTTCAAGATCATCAAGTCCAACCATTAACATGACCTACCAAATGCCATCACTAAACAATGTCCCTTTGTGCCACATCCACACATCTCTTAAATATCTCCAGAAATGGGGACTCCACACTTTACTGGACAGCCCATTCCGATGATCATCCACCTCTCCATGAAGAAATTCTTCCTAATATCCAATCTAAACATCCCCTGGCAGAACCTGGTACCTTTTCCTTGCCTGTTATCACTTGTCACCCAAGATAGTTGTAGAGAAATCTCCTCTCTGCAATGAGATCTCCTCACAGCCTTTTCTTCTCTAAACTAAACAATCCTAGTTCCTTCGGTCACTCCTCAGTTTTGTTTTCCAGTCCCATAACTAACTTAATTGCTCTTCTCTCCATGTTCTTGAGCAACTTGATGTCCTTCTTCTAGAGAGAGGCCCAAAACTGAACACAATATTTGAGGTGCAGTCTCACCAGTGCCATGTACAAAGGGATAATCACTTCCCAGGTCCTGCTGGCCATGCTATTTCTGATGCAGGCCAAGATGCAATTGGCCTTATCCACCTGGGCACACTGCTGGCTATTGCTCAGCTGGTTCTAACACCCCCACATCATTTTCTTCAGGGCAGCATTACAACCTTTCTTCCCCAGGCCACTCTACTACATGGGTTTGTTATCACCTGAGAGTAGGACCCAGCACTTACTCTTGTTGAATATTACGTGATTTTACTTGGCCCAATAATCTAGCCTATCCAGCTCCTTCTACAAAGTCTTCCTACCCTCAAGCAGATTAACAGTCCCACCTAACTTGGTATTGCCTGCAAAGTTATTGAGGATATCTGGTGTTTTGTATATAAATTTGCATATATAAAGTCTTACAGAAAACTGCAGACTTGTATATGTTTTAAATTGCTCTAGACCTTGAATAAATTTTTGTGAAATGTTGCAAGGATGAAATTACATCTTATCTGCTCTGTGACAAGCTGCTGCTTCTGTTGCTGTTTGCATAGACCATAAATTATTTGCTAAGGTTAAAGATCTTAATACATGTTTAATAAGACCAAAGAATTTCCAAAATCATAACTGAATCTGTTTATATATATTTTTCATAGTTTGTAGTTAAAGAGTAGATTTTAACTAAGTGAAAAATCAAATATATTACCTGAGAGAATATTTGAATTACTAGGATTTGAATTAGTATTCAACAGTGAACAGCAATCATCTCATATACAAAAAAATGTAATTTTCAGATCTACCATAAAACACTGAAACATTTTATTTTAAATCCTTACTACAAGAAAGTCACTGCAGTATTTTATCTGCAAAACCTGCTGTCAAAAGTTGTTTCAGACAGGTACAGAGAATTCTCAGTCTTGCAGTTTACCTGACATTAAACTTTTTTAGTCACAAACTCTTAAGTCTCACTTGAAAACCCCTCTGTAGTTGACAAAAATAAATAAATTAATAAATAAATAAATATGTTTTAACCAACAAAAATAATCTCATCACTTGAGAAATTGCTTAAATTCATTGAAGCCTGTGAAGGGATGTACACTAAACCTTCTAGAGCTTTGAGCCCAATTACTGGGTTCAGTTCTTTGAAACTTTTTTTCTGTTTGTTGTTGTTTATTTTTTTTTGTTTTGTTTTGTTTTTTCTTAAATGGATTTGCATATTCTTGTCAATAATATATTTTCTAGATAAGAGAAGCTGCATAGGATTAAGTTAAGTGGTGAGGCTATATATATTAAAAACAAATGTATATTAAGGTCTTTCAGGATAGGCTTGGACTGTGAGGAGCTTTGACAATTTTAAGTAATTGTAGAACTAGATATCTACATCAGTTATCTGACAGCACAATAAACAACTAATTGTCAGAGATGTTTCTGTAGCTATGATTATCTGAAGAGTTTTCAATAATTTACACACTAGTCCATTACTTTCTGTCTTCTTAACTTTTACAACTCCATAATTTTCATAACTTGCACCCCTCCCTTCACTGCTTTGCCTCATTCTTGACAGAATTACCATTTTGTCTCACATGCATATCCTCCTCCTTCTCCTCTTCATAAAACTTCATAAACCATTTCTCCTGTCTCAATTTATTCTCACTTGCATTCACAACTTGCATTCACAACCAAGAGTGGGTCTACCCATGCTTCTGTCCTTCAAAAATCCATTTGTAGGTACAGATATTTCCCATGTACTTTGCAGAACACCCACTCTTGTTTAAGATGGTATCAGCCATCCATGTCCACATCTTCCCTTCATTCCAGCTACTGATTTTTAGGGATACCTGAATCTCTTCCTCTGAGAGAATATCTGAACATTAATTCAGAAGAACTTAGCAAGTCAGCTCATTTATAATCTTCACCATATCCATCTTCTTCAGACAAAATAAAAATATATAAAAGATATATATAAGATATATGCATAAAGATATAATTATGAGATTATAAGATCTTTATATTATAAAGAATATACATGTAAGAATATTATAGGCTTGTAAATGCACTTCAGTTTGAAGTACTTTTACAAAATAAGGATTTACCAATCTAACTTTCTAATGTCAAAACAAATTACAAAATTAGAAACATTTTTAAAAGTACTCTAAATTTAAGCATTCTGGCAGTAATACAAGCATCTGACCCACTGCAGATATCACACCACTAAATGAACATATTGCTGTAGTACAATTTAACTGATTTGTCATTGTTTCTTCATTTTCTTTTTCACTTCAGATTTATGAAGCTGACCAATTTTCACAAGATTTAATCAAAATTTTTCTACTATACTTCATACATTTATACATCAAATAATGTGCTTTATATGATACAGTTATTTAATTTTTGAGTCAGCTGGCGTTAATAAACTTATATAATGTGTGCATGATAAAGAAAATTTTATCTTTTATTTTCTTTTTACTATAAAGAAAAAGTAATTAGTTAGATTTCCTTTAACAAAATAAATAAATAAAAGTTTTAAACAATTGTAAACAACAACCACAGTTAAACATCAGAACTGATATTTAGTGCAATACAATATTTAACTGAAATGTTTACTTTGAAAGGGACATTTACTGGAGTCTACTTGATAATAAAAATAACACAGTATCACACATCACAAAAGATCTCTCTGCTTTTAGATATGATATTGAATAAGATATTAAATATGATCTTACTATTCTTATTTCTACACAAGAGTAGTCTCTAATGATATTGTAGACATAATCCTTGGATTTTAGGACAGTTCTCAAACCTATTGATCTGAATTTCTTATTTCTTGCATAATTACAGTAAAAGTACTGGGTGAAAAACAAACAAACAAACAAACAAAAAAAAAAAAAAAACACATTAACACTGACTAAAGAAAATGCATTAAAAAAAAATAGAAAAAAATATTGTGACAACAGGGCAAGCTTGACAATAATAACTGTAAATTGTAAAGACATCAATTTCAATTTTAATTATACAAGACATTTTATTATTCTTATTTTATTTTTGAACCACAAAACTAAGTAACCTGTTTTAAGAAAAACATGCAAAAAAGAAACCTGGAATAATTTTCTGTGTTTCTGGTTTCTGTGTGAGAACTAATACTTATGCAAAGGAACTAATGTATTAGAAAAAAAAAAAAAAAAAAAAAAAAAAAAGTTTTTAAAATGATGTATTAAAAAAAAAAAAAAAGCTTACCACCTAGACACACAAAACAAATATCAAAGAAAACTTAGTCAATTCTGATTTTGAAATGTTCAGAGATTAATCTTCAATTATGTAAGATGTTAGTATCTCCATCAATGCCAAAAATATAACAGTACAGTGATAACCTTCTAAAAAATATGCAATTTTCAATTGCAACGATAAGTGTCTTGTTCCAAATATGAATTGCAGAGCAGAGTGGTAATTCACAACTTTTCAAATCTATTTGATCCTTAAAATGATCTCATATATATATATATTACATCCTTTGCACAACACACAGCACACAGAAACATCCTAAAACCCAGTCAGATAAATGAATATAAGCCCATGAAATGTGCAGACCATCAGAAGAGTACTATGAATCATCTTAACAAACATTTCATTACAGAAAATACTTGCTGATTTTCAAAGATAACTGATTTATTCTTTATTTAAAATCAGATGGAATAAAAAAAAAGATGTGAAATCTCATCTTGAAGAATACCTTTCTTATTTTTAGAGTGTGCTCATTTCTCCCATATTGAGCCCCAGAGCTGAACATTACATCATGTGGGGTTTCATAAGAGCAGAGTAGAGGAGGAAAATCACTTTGCTAAACCTGCTGGTCACACTGGTTTTGATACAGGCCAGGATGTGACTAGCCTTCTGGGCTACAAGCATACATTGCTGGCTCATGTTGAGCTTCTCATCAACCAACACTTTCAGGTTCTTCTCCTCAAGGCTGCTAACAATCCGTTCTGCACCCAGCTTGTATTTGTGTTTGGCATTACCCTGGCTCACATGCAGGACCTTGCACTTGGCCTTGTTGAACTTCATGAGGTTCACACAAGTCCAACTCTCATCTGTCCAGGTCCCTCTGGGTAACAGCTGGATAACATCCCTCCCCTCCAGCACTCTGCCCATATCACACAGGTTGGTGTCACCAGCAAACATTCTCAGGGTGCACTTAGTCCCACTGTCCATGTCACCAGCAAAAATATTAAACAGCACTGGTCCCAATACCAACCCCTGAGGAACATCACTTCTTACTGCTCTTCACCTGGGCATTGAGCAGCTGACCACAACACTTTGAGTGTTTCTTGCCCACCGAGTGGTCTACCCAATTTCTTACCCACAGAGTAGTCTACCTGTCAAAGCCCCAAAGAATATCATATAGGACAGTGTGAAATATTTTACACAAGTTCTGGTAGATGATGTTAGCTGTTCCTCCCCTATCCACCGGTGCTGCAACCCCATTGCAGAAGGCCACCAGCTGTGTCAGGCATGGTCTGCCCTTAGTGCTAAGTTTGTGCAGCAAGACTTTGGTAGCAGGTTCTACAGGGGTGGCCTCTGTGACAAGACTCCAGAAGCTGCCCCATGCTAAATAAGGGCCAGTTTCAGCCAGCTCCAAAGAAACCCTCTGGCCAGAGCTGAGCCAATAAGCAATGCTGTTTGCACCTCTGTAATGGCATATTAAAGAAAATGAAGGAGAAAGAAAGAAAGAAAGAAAGAAAGAAAGAAAGAAAGAAAGAAAGAAAGAAAGAAAGAAAGAAAGAAAGAAAGAAAGAAAGAAAGAAAGAAAGAAAGAAAGAAAGAAAGAAAGAAAGAAAGAAAGAAAGAAAGAAAGAAAGAAAGAAAGAAAGAAAGAAAGAAAGAAAGAAAGAAAAAAAAAGAAATGCTGGGAAAGTGAGAGTGAGAAACAGCCTTACAGATACCAAGGTCAGTGAAGAAGGAGGGCAGGAGGTGCTTTTGTGGAGAGGTCCCTGGTGGAGCAGGCTGTCTCCCTGCAGCCCATGGGTCCCACAGAGAAGCAGATCTCCATGCAGCAGGCCATGGAGGAGTCTCCAGTGGAGCAGGCTCCAGGCTGGAGCTGCAGCCTGTGGAGAGGAGCCCATGCAGGAGCAGAGGGTCTGGGGGGAGCTGCGGCCTGTGGGTGACCCATGATGGAGCAGTTTGCTCCTGGTGGATGGACCTCATGGTATGGATCCATTTTCGAGCAGTTCTTGAAGAGCTGCTGCCTGGGGGCAGCCCCTGCAGGATCGGTTTGGGAAGGACAGCATCCCCTGTGAGGGACCCTATGCTGGAGCAGAGGCAGAGTGACCATGAAGGAGAAGTGGTGATGAAGCATTAGGGACTGAACACAGTTGTCATTCCCCATTTCCTTGCACCACTCTGGGGGAGGAGGTAGAAGGGGGTAAATGAGAGGAAGGTGGTTTTAGTTTCCTTTTAGTTTCTCACCGCTCTAGTCTGTTAAAAATAAGTAATCACAGAATCACAGAATTTTCTAGGTTGGAAGAGACCTCAAGGTCTCTCATTGAGTCCAACTTCTGACCTAACACTAACAGTCCCCACTAAACCATATCCCTAAGCTCTACATCTAAACGTCTTTTAAAGACTTCCAGGGATGGTGACTCCACCACTTCCATGGGCAGCCTGTTCCAATGTCTAACAACCCTTTCGGTAAAGAAGTTCTTCCTAAGATCCAACCTAAAACTCCCCTGGTGCAACTTAAGCCCATTCCCCCTCATCCTGTCACCAGGCATGTGGGAGAACAGACCAACCCCCACCTCATTACAGCCTCCTTTAAGGTATCTGTAGAGAGCAATAAGGTCACTCCTTTTCTCCAGGCTGAACAAGCTCAGCTCCCTCAGCCGCTCCTCATAGGACTTGTTCTCAAGGCCCCTCACCAGATTCGTAGCCCTTCTCTGGACACGCTCAAGCACCTCGATGTCCTTCTTGTAGTGAGGGGCCCAAAACTGAACACAGTACTCAAGGTGCGGCCTCACCAGAGCCGAGTACAGGGGGACGATCACCTCCCTAGCCCTACTGGCCACACTGCTTCTTATGCAAGCCAGGATGCTCTTGGCCTTCTTGGCCACCTGAGCACACTGCTGGCTCATATTCAGCCGACTATCAACCATCACTCCCAGGTCCTTCTCTGCCTGGCAGCTCTCCAACCACTCATCTCCCAGCCTGTAGGTCTGCTTGGGGTTGTTGTGCCCCAGGTGCAGGACTCAGCACTTGGCCTTGTTAAACTTCATGCAGTTGACCTCAGCCCATCAGTGCAGCATATCCAGATCCTCCTGCAGAGCCTTCCTACCCTCGAGCAGATCGACACATGCAACTAACTTGGTGTCATCTGTGAACTTACTGAGGGTGCACTCAATGCCCTCGTCCAGATCATCGATGAAGATATTAAAGAGGACCGGCCCCAGCACCGAAACCTGGGGAATGCCACTAGTGACTGGCCTCCAACTGGATTTGACTCCATTTACCACGACTCTTTGGGCCCAACTATCCAGCCAGTTTCTAACCCAACAAAGCATGCGCCAGTCCAAGCCACAAGCAGACAGTTGCTTGAGGAGAATGCTGTGGGAAATAGTGTCAAAAGCCTTGCTGAAGTCAAGGTAGACCACATCCACAGCCTTTCCCTCGTCCACCCAGCGCGTCACTTTGTCATAGAAGGAGATCAGGTTCCTCAAGCAGGACCTGCCTTTCATAAACCCATGCTGAGTGGGCCTGATCGCCTGCTTGCCCTGCAAGTGCCGCATGATGACACTCTAGATAATCTGCTCCATGAGCTTCCCTGGCACTGAGGTCAAACTGACAGGCCTGTAGTTTCCTGGGTCAGTCCTCTGGCCCTTCTTGTAGATCGGCGTCACGATTGCTAGCCGCCAGTGAACTGGGACCTCCCCAATAGCCAGGACTGTTGATAAATGATGGCAAGCGGCTTGGCCAGCTCCTCTGCCAGTTCTCTCAGTACCCTTGGGTGGATCCCATCCGGCCCCATCGACTTGTGCACATCCAAGTGCCGTACCAGGTCACCAACCATTTCTTTGTGGATAGTGAGGGCCACATCCTGCTCCCCATCCTTTTCCACCAGCTCAGGGTACTGAGTATCCAGAGAACAACCGGTATTGCCACTAAAGACTGAGGCGAAGAAGGCATTAAGCACCTCCGCCTTTTCCTCATCTCTTGTAACTAAGTTTCCCCCTGCATCCTGTAAAGGATGGAGATGCTCCTTAGTCCTCCTTTTTGTGTTGATGTATTTATAAAAATATTTTTTGTTATCTTTAACAGCAGTAGCCAGATTGAGCTCCAGATGAGCTTTGGCCTTGCTAATTTTGTCCCTGCACAGCCTCGCAACATCCTTATAGTCCTCCCTAGAGGCCTGCCCACTTTTCCAAAGATTATAAACCCTCTTTTTTCTCCTAAGCTCAAGCCACAATTCTCTGTTCAGCCAGGTTGGTCTTCTTCCCCGTCAGCTCGTCTTTGGGCATGTGGGGACAGACCGTTCCTGTGGCATTAAGATTTCCCTCTTGAAGAGCGCCCAGCCTTCATGGACTCCTCTGCCCTTCAGAAACACCTCCCAAGGGACTCTACCAACCAGGGTCCTGAGCAGCTCAAAGTCAGCCCTCCGGAAGTCCAATATAGCGGTCTTACTGGTCCCCTTCTTGGCCTTGCCAAGAATAGAGAACTCCACCATTTCGTGGTCACTCTGCCCAAGACAGCTCCCGACAATCACATCCTCCACCAGTCCTTCTCTGTTTATGAAGAGAAGGTCTAGCAGGGCGCCACCCCTGGTAGGTTCACTAACCAGCTGAGTCAGGAAGCTATCTTCCATGCTCTCCAGAAACCTCCTAGACTGCTTTCTCTGGGCTGTGTTGTGCTTCCAGGATATGTCAGGGAAGTTGAAGTCCCTCACGAGAACAAGCACTGAAGATTTTGCAACTTCTGTCAGCTGCCTGTAGAACTCCTCATCCGTCTCCTCATCCTGGTTCGGCAGTCTATAACAGACCCCAACCAGGACACTAGCCTTATTGTCATCACCAATCCTAACCCAAAGGGACTCGACCTTTTCATTCCCAGCCTCGAGTTCTACAACATCGAAAGACTCTCTAATATAGAGAGCCACACCACCACCCCTTCTGTGCTGCCTGTCCTTTTTGAAGAGCTTATAGCCTGGCATTGCAGCACTCCAGTCATGAGACTGGTCCCACCATGTTTCCGTGATGGCAACCAAGTTGTAGCCTGCCTGCCACACAATGGCTTCCAGCTCCTCCTGTTTGTTACCCATGCTGCGTGCATTGGTGTAGATGCACTTCAGCTGGGCCATTGCCTTATCCCCCGGCCTTGCTATTGTTCCCCCTGGCACAGCTCCAACAATCCTTGCTTCAGCCCCATCTGCCTTCTTACCTAGTTTAAAGCCCTCTCAATGAGCCCTGCCAGCTCCTGGCCCAGGATCCGTTTTCCCCTAAAAGATAGGGACCCGTCTGCAGCCATCGGGCCGGGTGCCAAGTAAAGTGCCCCATGATCGAAAAACCCAAGATTTCTGCATAGGCACCAGCCTCTGAGCCATGTGTTTATCATGTGGGCTTTCCGTGTCCTCTCTGTACCCCTCCCTGCCACTGTAGGGATGGATGAAAACACCACCTGCACTCCTGCTCCATCCACTAACCGACCCAGCCCCTAAAGTCTCGTTTGATAGCCTTCAGGCTTCTCTCTTCAATGTCGTCACTACCTGCCTGGACTATCAAAAGAGGATAATAGTCAGAGAGGTGTACCAGGTTGGGAAGCTTCTTGGCAACGTCCCTGACCCTGGCCCCAGGGAGGCAGCAGACTTCCCTACGGGTAGGGTCAGGCCGACAAATAGGGCCCTCTGTTCCCCTGAGAAGAGAGTCTCCCACAACAATAACCCTTCTGTCTTTCTTGATGGAGGCAGTCCTGAGGCATGGAGTCGACCTCCTCGCCCTAGGCATCCTCCTGGGAACACTTTCTACCTCTTCCTCACCCACCAGTCTCTCGAGCTCCCGGGCCTCAAACCTGTTGTGTAAGGGCACCTGGGAAGGTGGGGCCGGAAGGGGAGAGCATCGCCTGCGATGTCGATCAGGGACCTGTTTCCATTCCTCCTCAACTCCCAGATCCCCTCCCTCTGCCCGGCTACAGGGCAGGGGGTCCACCCCCAATTTGGGGTGTCTCACCTCGGTACCTCTCCTTGAGGCCCTGCAGGAAGTTACTCCACAAGTCTATCTCTCTCACACTCCCTGATATCCCTCAACCTCTCCACCTCCTCCTTGAGCTCCGCCACCATGCGGACCAGGTCATCCACCTGCTCACACCTCACACACGCAGTTTCTCTGCCTCCCGCCGATGGTAGCAACAGGCTCAGACACTCCTTGCATCCGGAGACCTGAACTGCTGCATTTTTGAATGGGTAGTCGGTCTGGGTGTGTACCGACTTCCTGGAGAGTGCACTGTGCCTGGTGGAGACCATTATCACCTAGCTAGTGGCTGTCATTAAGGAGGTGTTCGCATGGGAGGGAGGGAGCGCTCCGCCCTTCCTGTTCGCCCTGCCTGCACGAACTGCCGTGCTAACTGCCACGCCCTGCCCTTCTGACACGCCACGCCCTGTTTGCCCGTCCTGTTCGCTGTGCTCCTGGTCACTCGCGCTCCCTAAGCTTTAATGAATCACATTAATCCTTGTGCTGAGTTTGCTTTTCCTGTGACTAATTTCTGAGTGATATCCCTTTCATCATATTTTACCCCCTTTTTCTTTGAGGAGGGGGAGTGAGAGAGCAGTTGTAGGAAAAAAAAAATGTTCATGGGTTTAGATAAAGATTACTTAAAGGGAAAATGAAGAGGGGAAATAACAAAGGCTTCCCAAGAAGCAGGGCCTCAATACATGTAGCGGTTGTTTGGAAGGAGAGGCATGCATCTTCATGACAAGATCCCCCACCCCTCCTTCCCCTTTCCCACCTTTTTTGCTGAGTGTGACATCACATGGTATGGAATATCCCTTTGGTTGGTTTAGGTCAGTGGCCCTGGTGATCTCCCCTCCCTAGCTCTTGCCCACCCCCCAGCTTACTGGCTCTTGTGGGCAGGGGAAGGACAGGAAGAGGGAGAGTGGGTTGGATAGAGTCTTGGTGCTGTTCCAGCATTGCTCAGCAGTAGACAAAACATTGGTGTGATACCAGTACTGTTTTAGCTATGAATGCAGAGCACAGCAGTGTATGGGCCACTGCAGGGAAAGTTAACTCCATCCCAACTGGACCCAGCACACTTTTAAAAAATGTGGATTATGGTTTCCTTCTTCCAGGAAATGGGAACTTCATCAGATTGCCATGACAGTTAGAGACCTGCTTCTCCACCTGGACTATCACAAGTCCATAGGGCCAGATGGGAGCCACCTGAGGGTGCTGAGGGAGTTGGTTGATGTGTTTGCTGGGCCACTTTCCATCATCTAACAGCAATCATGGTCATCCAGAGAGGTCCCAGATGACTGGAGACTTCCTAATGTGATGCCCATTCATAAGAAGCGTCATAATGAGGACCCAGGGAACTACAGGCTTGTCAGCCTGACCTCAGTGCCAGGAAAGGTGATGGATCAGGTCATCTTGAACGCAGTTGCACAGCATATGCAGGTCAACAGGGGGATCAGGCCCAGTCAGCAAAGGTTCATGAAAGGCAAGTCCTGCCTACCAACCTCATCTCCTCTAAGACCAGGTGACCCGCCTGGTAGGTGAGGGAAAGCCTTTGACTTCAGCAAAGCTCAGTAAGTCTGCAGATGACACCAAGATGGTGGTTGTCAGGGAAATTAGGAGACATTTCCTCTCAGGAAGAGTAGCCGGGCATTGGAACGGGTTGCCCAGGGAGGTGGTGGAGTCACCATCCCTGGGAGTGTTCAAGAAAATGTTAGTCGTGGTACTTAGGAACATGGTGAGACCACTCCCATGACTGGAGTGCTGCAATGACTGGCTATAGGTTATTCAGAAGGGACAGGCAGCACAGCAGGGGTGATGGTGTGGCTTTCTATATTAGAGAGTGTTTTCATGTTGTAGAACTCGAGACTGAGTCTGGGAATGATAAGGTTGAGTCCCTGTGGGTTAGGATCAGTGGGAAGGCCAACAAGGCAGGCATCCTGGTGGAGTCTGTTACAGACCACGAAACCAGGATGAGGAGATGGATAAGGTATTCTACAGGCAGCTGGCAAAAGTTGCAAAATCGTCATCTCTTGTCCTCGTGAGGGACTTCAACTTCCCAGACATATCCTGGACATATAGTAAAGCTAAGAGGAAGCAGTCTAGGAGGTTTCTGGAGAGCACGGAAGATAGTTTCCTGACGCAGCTGGATAGTGAGCCTACCAGGGGAGGTGCTCCACTGGACATTCTCTCACAAACAGAGAAGGAGTGGTAAGAGATGTGGTGGTCAGGAGCTGTCTTGGGCAGAGTGACAACGAAACGGTAGAGTTCTCTCTATTCTTGGCGAAGTCAGGAGGGGGACCAGTAAAACCACAATCTTGGACTTCTGTGGGTCTGACTTTGAGCTGTTCAGGACACTGGCTGGTAGAATCCCTTGGGAGGTGGTTCTGACAGGCAGAGGGGTCCAGGAAGGCTGGGCGCTCCTCAAGAAGGAAATCTTAATGGCTGAGGAGTGGTCTCTCCCCATGTGCCAAAAGGTGAGCCAGCATAGAAGACTGGCCTGGCTAAACAGAGAGTTGTGGCTAGAGCTTAGGAAAACAAAGAGAGTTTATGATCTTTGGAAAAGAGGGCAGGCCACTCAGAAGGATTATAAGGATGTTGTGAGGATATGTAAGGACAAAATTAGAAACACCAAAGCTCATCTGGAGCTCAATCTGGCTACTGCTGTCACAGACTACAGAAAATGTTCTTATAAATACATTAACAGAAAAAGGAGGACTAAGGAGAATCTCCAGCCTTTACTGGATGCGGGGGGAAACTTAGTGACAAAAGATGAGGAAAAGGCAGAGGTGCTTAATGCCTTCTTATGGTGCAATGCCTTCTTATGGAGAAAAAACAGTTGCTCTCTGGATACCCAGTACCCTGAACTGGTGGAAGGGGATGGAGAACAGAATGTGGCCCTCACTATCCATGAGGAAATGGTTGGCGACCTGCTATGGCATTTGGATGTACGCAAGTTGATGGGGCCAGATGGGATCCACCTGAGGATACTGAGAGAACTGGCAGAGGAGCTGGCCAAGCCATTTACCATCATTTATCAACAGTCCTGGCTATTGGAGAGGTCCCAGTCGACTGACAGCTAGCAAACATGACGCCGATCTACAAGAAGGGCCGGAGGGCAAACCCAGAAAACTGTAGGCCTGTTAGTTTGACCTCAGTACCAGAGAAACGCATGGAGCAGATTATCTCGAGTGTCATCACGCGGCACTTACAGGGTAACCAGGTAATCAGGCCCACTCAGCATGGGTTTATGAAAGGCAGGTCCTGCTTGAGGAACCTGATCTTCTCCTATGACAAAGTGACGCGCTGGGTGGATGAGAGAAAGGTTGTGGATGTGGTCTACCTTGACTTCAGCAAGGCTTTTGACACTATTTCCCACAGCATTCTCCTCAAGCAACTATCTGCTCGTGGCTTGGACTGGTGTACGCTTCATTGGGTTAAAAACTAGCTAGATAGCTGGGCCCAAAGGGTTGTGGTGAATGGAGTCAAATCTAGTTGGAGGCCGGTCACTAGTGGCATTCCCCAGGGCTAGGTACTGGGGCCAGTCCTCTTTAATATCTTTATCAATGATGTGGATGAGGGGATCAAGTTCGCAGATGACACCAAGTTAGGTGTGTGTGTCGATCTGCTCGAGGGTAGGAAGGCTCTGCAGGAGGATCTGGATAGGCTGGACCAATGGACTGAGGTCATCTGCATGAAGTTCAACAAGGCCAAGTGCCAGGTCCTCCACCTGGGATGCAATAACCCCAAGCAAAGCTACAGGCTGGGAGATGAGTGGTTGGAAAGCTGCCTGGCAGAGAAGGACCTGGGAGTATTGGTGGATAGTTGGCTGAATATGAGCCAGCAGTGTGCTCAGGTGGCCAAGAAGGCCGAGAGCATCCTGGCTTGCATAAGAAGCAGTGTGGCCAGCAGGGCTAGGGAGGTGATCGTCCCCCTGTACTCGGCTCTGGTGAGGCCGCACCTCGAGTACTGTGTTCAGTTTTGGGCCCCTCACTACAAAAAGGACATCAAAGTGCTCAAGCGAGTCCAGAGAAGGGCAACAAAGCTGATGAGAGGTCTGGAGAACATGTCTTATGAGGAGCAGCTGAGGGAGCTGAGGTTGTTCAGCCCAGAGAAGAGGAGGCTCAGGGGTGATCTTATCGCACTCTACAGATACCTTAGAAGAGGCTGTAGCGAGGTGGCGGTTGGTCCATTCTCCCACAAGGGAGAATGGGCTTAAGTTGCGCCAGGGGAGGTTTAGGTTGGATATTAGGAATAAATTCTTTACTGAAAGGGTTGTTAAGCATTGGAATGTGCTGCCCAGGGAAGTGGTGGAGTCACCATCCCTGGAGGTCTTTATAAGACGTTTAGATGTAGAGCTTATTGATATAGTTTAGTGCAGTGCTTGTTAGTGTTAGGTCAGAGGTTGGACTAGATGATCTTGGAGGTCTCTTCCAACTTAGATGACTCTGTGATTCTGTGTGATTCTATGGTTTAGTGGGTGATATTGGTGGTAGGGGGATGGTTGGACCAGATGATCTTGGAGATCTTTTCCAACCTTAATGATTCTATGATTCTATGATTTCTCAAATATTGTGGCTTAGCAAATTCACTCACCAACTTACTTACCTTAGGAACTGTGGATATGTCTCATAAGTTCCCATGGACCTGTGCACTTTTAGGTTCCTTAGCTGGTCTTAAACCTGATGTTCTCCTACAGTGCGTGGTTCTTCATTCTTCTGGTCCCTGGGGCTTCAGCTACTTGGCTAGAGTTCTTGCCAGTGAAGACTGAGGTAAAAGAGTTGTTGAGTAAAGTGATTGCTAGTGATTACACCAACCATATCCTGGGGTATATCAAGCACGGCATTGCTAGTCGGTTGAGGGAAGTGAAGGTCCCGCTCTACTCTGCGCTGGTGCAGCCTCACCTCGAGTACTGTGTGCAGTTGTGGGCACCACAGTACGAAAAGGATGTGAAACTTTTGGAGAGTGTCAAGGAGGGCTACGAAGATGGTGAAGGTACTAGAGGGGATGATGTATGAGGATCGGCTGAGGTCACTTAGCCCGTTCAGCCTGGAAAAGAGGAGGCTCAAGGGAGACCTCATCATAGTCTACAGCTTCCTCACAAGGGGGAGTGGAGGGGCAGGCGCCAGTCTATTCTCTTTAATGACCAGTGATGGGACCCATGGGATTGGTGTCAAGCTGTGGCAGGGAACGTTCAGGCTAGACATCAGGAAGAGGATTTTCACTGAGAGGGTTGTCGCATTCTGGAACAGGCTCCCCAGGGAAGTAGTTGCAGCACCAAGCCTGTCCGAGTTTAAGAAGCATTTGGACTGTGCACTTAGTAACATGGTCTAAAATTTTGGGTAGACCTGTGTGGAGCCAGGAGTTGGACTCAATAATATTTATGGGTCCCTTACAACTCGGGATATTCTATGATTCTATGGTTCAATGACTAACTCATTAGAAACTGTAATTTCTTGTGATCACTAATCTCTGAGTTGCCAGTTATTGAATAGTGATTAATTATGGATCACAGATTATTAATTATAGATTTATTGTGTTCTGAAAATATTTTGTAAGTCTTTTCTTGAAATATGATAGAAGCAGTTTTATACTTGGGTCGATAGTTTTTACTTTGTGTCTGATGATTCTGGTGAAGTTATGTGTGATTGTGACAGAGGTATAAAAGAGGTTAATGCTCTGCAATGAGTAAGTCTCCTGTTTTTCTAAAGTGTGGTTTCTGGACACTGCAATGACAGTTTTCAGAGAACATAAAATAGCAGGGGAGACAGAAATAGATTTCCAGCATGAGGTGGATGTTGCTATGGCTTCAGGCACTCACAGCATGCAAAATGTACAAAGTTACCATCTGTTCTATTGATCTATTGAGGAATAAGATATGATTAGCTTTAATATCTCTTCAGCTAGTACTATTTGCACATTTCTAGCTACAACTTGCCATCTAAAATGTAAATGATTTTGCTATGGATGAGGTTTCACAATGTGCAGCCATGTAATATATACATTCTCCAATTGAAGTATACTTCTAGCTCATCAGAGACTAGAGGATAAGGAATGTTTAAGAGTTTTGTTGTTGTAGTTGTTTGTTTGTTTTTTCCCTTTAAGCTTCTCCAGGGAATATTTTACATCATGTGGCTGCTTTGCTGAGAGCTGTATAAGTCACAATGCTTGACAACAGGATTATGATATTACTGTTTTCTTTAAACAATAAAAAAGTCATTATTTCACTATGGAAATTTAGTGAAAGCCCTAAAATAGAGTCAGCGGTGGAATCTATTAAATGGTGTAAATACAATACAAGGCCCTGTTGTGCCTGATTACCCATTAAAGCTCTAGGACAACTTATTTTTAAAATCAGTGAGTGCTGAATCATTTGGAAAATAAAATAAAATAAAATAAAAATATTCCATCACTTGAGATAACAAGTTCTGAAAAACAAATTAGTGGAGTAGCAGTTCAGCTTTCTCATGTATTTGATAGGGTTGTAGGCTGAGGATTACATTTTGCCCTTTGACCTTATTAAGAAACAACATTATATAAAGTTGTCATCTGTCATTTGGATTAACATTTTTCCTCAGAGTTCCAAAAGAAGGGTAGATCTAAAAAATTTCATCGCAGCCCTTTAAGCTCTAGAAAAGTATGGCAACTTTACAAATAAGTGTCATCATGGGACAGTATGGGACTGTACTGTTTGTGGCAAGAGAGACTGCTGCATGTCAAGGAAGATGCCAGCTGACATATTTCAGAGCTAAGAAAAGGTTAGAAAACTAGAAAAACTGAGGGAGACAAAAAGCAATGTGAGATATTAGAGAGGAATCCTTTATGTCTTTCAACAACCGTTTCTTCATCAGATATCACAGCAGCTCTGGTGCCAAGCTAATAATGAGCTTCACTGGCAGCCTACATGCAGGCACAGTACTCATTATAAACTGAAAGCAGGAAGACACATGCATAGTAGCTGGTTGTATGGAACAGATATCAAAAATGATGCCACTATGTATTAGGAAGCATGCTTTAGGAGACAAGTCCTACATGCATGAACTCAATTTTGAGGACAAGAATCCACCAGCCAGTATACACAGTGAATGACTACAGTGAAACTACAGGCATTATGCTCAATTCATTTAAAGGCTGACAATGAAACTGATGCCAGAGACACCCCAGAGCAATTTCCGCATGTGACTGGTTTGTCTTGGACTCCAGCAACAAATAAAATAACACTCAGACCAGAGAAGAGATCCATGCACACTAGTGGAATGATGCATAAGCAGCTGCAATGTGGAAGGATTTTATACAGGAAGATTTAATTTAATTTAATTTAATTTAATTTAATTTAATTTAATTTAAATCTATAGTCTTCAGTGGCCCGTGCTGAGCCAAAAAGAAATAAAAGGATGAGAAATACAATGTGGTCAAATATCAAGTAGCCTAAGCTGAGCCAAAAGACAAGGATAAGGCAAGAAATCAGAGATTTTCAGTGGATTGAGGAAACTGAGCCTCTCCACTAGATTAAGGAGGTACTAAATCTCCAGCAAGCATTCAAACACTGGCCATCTCAAGCATTTTGGCAAGTGTACTCCCACTGAGAACCATTTGAACAGAATCAATCTGTTATTCCAGAAAGAAGTTGCAAAACCAACTATTGGACATCTGAATTTTCTCTGTAACAGCGATTTTTCAGAAGAGGATAAGGTAGTCCTGCAGAAGCTTGAGATAAATAATGTCACTTACATCCATTTCCCTGTTAATGAGTTTCACTATGATTATTTGAGTAAGAAATAATATTGAGTAATAATTTTGGAATTATTTGAGTAAGATGAGTCCTTAAGAAGAGTAATTTACCTTAAACAGGAAAACGTGAGTCTGGGAAGACAGCTATGGCCTCCTATATCACTGATGGTTGTATCGTACTGACAAAATTATAGATGAGACCATCTGGAGAATTGCCAGATCTACAAATATCTTAGTACTTGGATTTGATGATCCTCATGGTCCCTTCCAAATCAGTATATTCCATGAACTGTGAACTGGATGTGATAATAGGTTTTGGCCTGTTTGTACCTTACACAGTTTTTATCTCAGTACTTTGGCATATGTATTTACACAACAGCACAGAATGAAGAGGAAACTAATAAAAAATAAATAAATAAAATAAAGACTTAAGGGTAGTCTTTCCTTCATTTAAAGTTTAGTAATTTTCATTTTAAATAAACCAACAATTGTCTTAAGTAACAACAGATCATTTTATAGCTTGGGAATTGTCTTAATAAAATAGAAGAATAACTAGGTATTATCCACAGTATAAATGCAACAAACAGTCTATTACAGAGAGAAAAAATATACTCATGTAGAAAAAAGATAATACAGATCACTTGTGTATGTCAATGTTTTAAAGATTCTATTAACAGCCAGAGACTGCTTGACAGATTTTCTTGTTAAAGTATCTCTGCTCTGTCATTGTATTAGTATCAAATCAGAAGATTTATATGACAAGATTCTCTTACAATTTTCTATGCACCTAGGTGACCTGTCAAGAAACCTGCTTCTCAGGAGAGGTTACCAACAGTTAAGGAAATGGTTGTATGTGCAGAACTGTTCATCATTTTACTACTTGCAATGGGTTAGAATTCAATTAGAATTTACTAATCTCAGCAAACTTTCCCAAACAAGGTTCTGCCATTAGGGATAGACTTTCAGGAATTTCTAATTAAAGGTGCAATAAGAACACAGAGGAGAGCCTAGACTGTCAGTTAAGGTAATGTCTTACTAAGCCATGTAAGTTGCACTTGGAGCATATAGGTTGCAGTCCACCAAAGCTTGCATGATGAGTATCAGCACATTACTATACATAACTTTTATACTTACTGTGCTGCCTGTTATCCATGTTTTCATCAAACTCCAAGAGTATGTCACAGTGATTGTTTTTCTGATGTTTGAACCTGTTGGTTCTATAACATGTCACATATTGCAGGCACTTTGGTTTGTCCTAACAGAACCAAGAATGGATATCTATTGAAACCTTACCAAGGACAGGATCTGAAAGCTGTTTGATTTTCTTAAAGCTGTAATCTGGCTTCTCAAAAGAAGGAAATGGATATATAATATAAGGGTATGTCTGGTCCTAGAAGCATACTTGGTCAAGGACTTTTTCAAAGAAAAAAAACAAACAAAAAAAGGAAGCAATAAACATGAATATACAGAGATAAGAATGTGGCTGACAAATGATAACAGAGGTAGTGATGAGAAAGAAAAAAAAAAAAAAAAGTCACACTAATTGGTGAGGACATGGAATATGAGGATTTTAATTTTTCAGTAAGATTGTCTGTCTAAGCACCTTATCAAATTGGGATGATAAGAAAAGGGAGGGAGATGTCACTTAGAGAAAGAAAACCTGACTAATTAAGCATTAACAAAGACAATAACCAGAAATAAATCTGGTCAGTTTCACTAATTAATAGGCAAGACAATGCAGGTAAATCAGGAAAAATCAGGCAGCTAATAATGATGTAACCTGGAGGCCCAGGATGTTGGAGGCATCAGCAGAATTGTGCAAACAGATGAGAGGAAGGGGGAGCAGGAAGGAGCAAAAAGGGGTACACAGAAAAGGGTACAAAGGGTGCCAGTCATATGTAGAATGGCGCCAGTCAGTACACGTGTCTTGCTGAGCATGGTGCCTGATTGCTACAGTCTGTTGTCTCTTTTTATATCGTCTTATTAAATAATAGGAGGCACTTTAACATGAGCGTGGTGGGCCACTGGCACAGGTTGCCGTCATAGGTTGTCGAGGCTTGGAAATCTTCAATAGCCATCTGGTCATTGTCCTGGGCAACTTGCTTTAGGTGTTCCTGCTTGAGCAGAGGGGTTGGAACAGATAAGCTCCAGAAGTGCCTTCCAGCCTCAGCCATTCTGTAATAACTGTTAAATATTTTCTTAACTATTGTTCTGTGTAATCTCACTCTCCAACCATGTATCTATATATAGATTATATATCTATATATAATGCCAAAGGAGGTTAATTGGCTGTCTGTGCTTATGTTTTATGTGAGTAGGTGCCGTGTGCCTGCATGACTGTCATGCATGTGTGTATGTTCATGTGTGTTTGTCTTTCTTAGGGATATGTGCTCAGTTTCACCAGTGGTTGAACCTGCAAGCAGGACAATGGCTGTTGAAGCCAAAGCCTGGGCAGAAACCCCAGGTCCCTGGGCACTGGGCTGGGCTCCAGTGGCCAGGCAAGATGAAGTCTTAGGATGGGGCCACAGGAGGCTGTGGCTGCTCTAGTATCCCATAAAAGGTAACAGTGTTGTTTTCACACACAGTGCAAGTCTGTCATGTGCAAGAGTAAATACATGACAGGAAAACAGATGCCTAAGGGTTTCACCCCTGACTTTGATAAAGTGAATTCTTATCTGATTCTTAAGGGTTTCATAGTACACCTTGCAGAGAGCAGAAATGCACAAACACACTTACTGAAACAACGAAAATAAAAACACAGATCATATTTTCTCAATTTTGGTAATCCTGCATAAAAAAAAAAAAAAAAAAAAAAAAAAAAAAAAAAAAAAAAAAGAAAGTGATTATACAGCTTCATCTCCTTTAGACATCACCCCTGAATCATCAGGAACAGCAACAGAATTTAAATTAACAATGGAAGGGGAGGGACGGGCAGAGACAGAATGAGATGGGACAGGATGGGACAGGAAGGGACGTGAACGGCAGGGCAGGGCAGGGCAGGGCAGGGCAGGGCAGGGCAGGGCAGGGCAGGGCAGGGCAGGGCAGGGCAGGGCAGGGCAGGGCAGGGCAGGGAAGGGAAGGGAAGGGAAGGGAAGGGAAGGGAAGGGAAGGGAAGGGAAGGGAAGGGAAGGGAAGGGAAGGGAAGGGAAGGGAAGGGAAGGGAAGGGAAGGGAAGGGAAGGGAAGGGAAGGGAAGGGAAGGGAAGGGAAGGGAAGGGAAGGGAAGGGAAGGGAAGGGAAGGGAAGGGAAGGGAAGGGAAGAATAGTCTAGGTTGGAAGAGACCTCAAGATCATTGAGTCTAAACCTCTGACGAAACACTAAGAAGTCCTCCACCAAAGCGCATCGCTAAGTTCCACATCTAAACGTCTTTTAAAGACCTCTAGGGATGGTGACTCCACCACTTCCCTTGGCAGCACATTCCAATGTCTCACAATCCTCAATAAAGAAGTTCTTCTTAATATCCAACCTAAAACACCTCTGCTGCAACTTTAGCCCATTCCCCCCCGTCCTGTCACCAGGCACATGGGAGAATAGACCAACCCACACCTTGCTACAGCCTCTTCTAAGGTATCTGTAGAGTGCGATAAGATCGCCCCTGAGCCTCCTCCTCTCCGGGCTGAACAACCTCAGCTCCCTCAGCTGCTCCTCATAAGACATGTTCTCCAGACCTCTCATCAGCTTTGTTGCCCTTCTCTGGACTCGCTTGAGCACTTTGATGTCCTTCTGGTAGTGAGGGGCCCAAAACTGAACACAGTACTCAAGGTGCAGCCTCACCAGAGCCGAGTACAGGGGGACGATCACCTCCCTAGCCCTGCTGGCCACACTGCTTCTTATGCAAGCCAGGATACTCCTGGCCTTCTTGGCCACCTGAGCACACTGCTGGCTCATATTCAGCCAACTATCCACCAATACTCCCAGGTCCTTCTCCTCCAGTCAGCTGGTAGACCACATCCACAGCCTTTCCCTCATCCACCCAGCACGTCACTTTGTCATAGGAGAAGATCAGGTTCCTCAAGCAGGACCTGCATTTCATAAACCCATGCTGAGTGGGCCTGATTACCTGGTTACCCTGTAAGTGCCGCGTTATGACACTCGAGATAATCTGCTCCATGCGTTTCTCTGGTACTGAGGTCAAACTAACAGGCCTACAGTTTTCTGGGTTTGCCCTCCGGCCCTTCTTGTAGATCGGCGTCATGTTTGCTAGCTGCCAGTCGACTGGGACCTCTCCAATAGCCAGGACTGTTGATAAATGATGGTAAATGGCTTGGCCAGCGCCTCTGCAGGTTCTCTCAGTATCCTCAGGTGGATCCCATCTGACCCCATCAACTTGCGTACATCCAAATGCCATAGCAGGTCGCCAACCATTTCCTCATGGATAGTGAGGGCCACATTCTGCTCTCCATCCCCTTCCACCAGTTCAGGGTACTGGGTATCTGAAGAGCAACTGGTTTTGCCGCTAACAACTGAGGCAAAGAGCACCTCCGCCTTTTCCTTATATTTTTTAAGTAAGTTTCCCCCTGCATCCAGTAAAGGACGGAGATGCTCCTTAGTCCTCCGTTTTGCGCTGATGTCTTTATAAAAACATTTTTTATTGTCTTTAACGGCAGTAGCCATATTGAGCTCCAGATGAGCTTTGGCCTGTCTAATTTTGTCCCAGCACTGCTTCACAACATCCTTATAGTTCTCCCGAGTGGCATGCACTTTTTTCCAGTTTGTAAACCCTCTTTTTTCTCCTAAGCTCAAGCTGCAACTCTCTGTTCAGCCAGGCTGGTCTTCTTCCCTTCTAGCTCGTCTTTGGGCACATGGGGACAGACCACTCCTCAGCCATTAAGATTTCCTTCTTGACGAGTGCCCAGCCTTCCTGGACCCCTCTGCCTGTCAGAACCACTTCCCAAGGGACTCTACCAACCTGTGTCCTGAACAGTTTAAAGTCGGCCCTCTGGAAGTCCAATACAATGGTTTTACTGGTCCCTTTCCTGGCTTCACCAAGAATGGAGAACTCTACCATTTCATGGTCACTCTGCCCAAGACAGTTTCCAACCACCACATCTCCCACCAGTTCTTCTCTGTTTGTGAAGAGAATGTCCAGCGGGGCACCTCCCCTGGTAGGCTCACTGTGTCAGGAAACTATCTTCCGTGCTCTCCAGAAACCTCCTAGACTGCTTTCTCTGGGCTGTGTTGTGCTTCCAGGATATATCTGGGAATTGAAGTCCCCCACAAGAACAAGTGCTGACGATTTCACAACTTTTGTCAGCTGCCTGTAGAACTCCTCATCAGTCTCCTCATCCTGGTTCAGCAGCCTATAATAGACCCCTACCAGGATGCTTCCCTTGTTGGCCTTCCCACTGATCCTAACCCATAGGGACTCAACCTTATCATTCCCAGCCTCTTGTTCCACAACATCAAAACTCTCTCTGATATAGAGAGCCACACCATCACCCCTGCTGTGCTGCCTGTCCCTTCTGAAGAGCCTATAGCCAGACATTTCTGCACTCTAGTCATGAGAATGGTCCCACCACGTTTCCGTGATGGCAACCAAGTCATAGCCTACCTGCAGCACGATGGCTTCCAGCTCCTCCTGTTTGTTACCCATGCTGCATGCATTAGTGTAGATGCACTTCAGTTGAGCCATTGCCTTCTCTTTATTGCCATTGTTCCCCCTGGCACAGCTCTAACAAGCCTTGTTTCAGCCCCATCCCCCTTCTTACCTAGTTTAAAGCCCTCTCAATGAGCCCCACCAGCTCCTGGCCTAGGATCTGTTTTCCCCTTAGAGATAGGGCCTGTCTGCGGTCATCAGGCCAGGTGCCAAGTAAAATGTCCCATGGTCAAAAAAAAACACAAAATTTCTGTGTTGGCACCAAACTCTGAGCCACATGTTTATCAGATGAGCTTTCCATGTCCTCTCTGTATGCCTCCCTGCCACTGTAGGGATGGACGAAAACACCACCTATACTCCTGTTCCATCCACTAACCATCCCAGTTCCCTAAAGTCCCATTTGATTGTCTTCATCTTCAGGCTTCTCTCTTCAGTGTCATCATTGCCAGCCTGGACTATTAAAAGAGGATAATAGTCAGAGGGGCGAACCAGGTTGGGAAGCTTTCTGGCAATGTCCCTGACCCTGGCCTCAGGGAGGCAGCAGACTTCCCTATGGATAGGGTCAGGCCTACAAATAGGTCCCTCTGTTCCCCTGAGAAGGGAGTCGCCCACAACAATCATCCTTCTGTCTTTCTTGGTGGAGGCAGTCCTGAGGCGTGGAGTCGACTTCCTCGCGCTTGGCATCCTCCTGGGTAGACTTTTCACCTCTTCCTCAGCTACTGGTCTCTCAAGCTCCAGGGCCTCAAACCTGCTCCATAAGGGCACCTGGGAAAGTGGGGCCAGTAGGGGGGTATCATCTGCAATGTCGAGCAGGGACCTGTTTCCATTCCTCCTCAACTCCTAGGTTCCCTCCCTCTGCCTGACAGCAACAGAGCCGGGGGTCCACCCCCATTTGGGACGTCTCATGCCAGTACCTGTCCTTCAGGCCGCGCAGGGAGTTGCTCCACAAGTCTATCTCCTGCTTGTACTCCCTGTTATCCCTCAACATCTCAACCTCCTCCTTGAGTTCTGCCATGAGGCGGACCAGGTCGCCCACCTGCTCGCACCTCACGAACACAATCTCTCTTTGACCCCCACAGGTGGTAGCAATAGGCTCAGGCACTCCCTGAACCCAGAGACCTGAACTGCTGCAGTTTTGAGTGGGCAGTCAGTCTGGGTGTGTACAGACTTCCTAGAGAGAGCACCATGCCTGGTGGAGACCATTGCAGCTGAGCTAGCGGTAGACCACCATTAGAGGAGGTGTTCATATGGGCAGGGGGGGAGCGCTCTGCCCTTCCTGCTCGCCCTGCCTGCGCGAACTGCCACCACTCCCTTCTGCTTCAACACGCCGTGTTTTCCCATCCTTTTCGCTGTGCTTCTGGTCGCTCACGCTTCCTAGGGGCAGCTTCTGAACAGCCAGGGAGGGGGCACTGCTGGCTCCACCTACGCCTCATTTGCGCCTCGCTCACCTCCCTCCCAAGGCCTACCAGGTCCTGGCGGCTCCCTTGAGTGGGGTCGATGCCGGGAAAATTAGCCCTGCCTGTCTGATCCTGCACTCCACTGCAGAATGCGTCTGCCCTGGAGCCAGTTGCCTCGGCATGTGGCAAGGGAAGGGAAAAGTCCACAGTATCTCTGGGCAACTTAGAATCATAGAATCATTAAGGCTGGGAAATAGCTTCAAAATCATCTGATTGAACCGTCACCCTACTACTAATTTCACCCACTAAAATATGTCTGTAAGGTCCAGCTTTTCCTTGAACACTCCCAGGGATGGTTACTCCACAACTTGTTCCAGTGTTTGTCCACTTGAGGAAAAATAAATAAATAAATAAATAAATAAATATGATTTCTTCTGTTTAACTAGAATTTCATGGATTTCAGTTTGTGCTTATTGTTCGTTTCCTGTTCTGTCACTGAGCACCCTGAGCAGAGTCTGTCTCAATCTTTTTCATTCCTTTCTGTCAGGTCCTCTGATACAGGTCCTCCTATGCAGGTCTTCTTAGCCTTCTTTTCCCCAGGCTGAACAAACAGTACCAGCTCTCTCAATTTTTCCTTGTATAACAGATACTCCAAGCTGTTAATGGCAATGCAGACCTTTGTTGGACTACCTCCAATCTGTCAGTGTCTCTGCTGCTGGGAAGTCCATCAGTGGATACACCACCTGGATGTTTCTCACCAAGGCTGAGTGGAAGGGAAAAGATCATCTCCCTTGACCTGCTGACAGCACAACTTCTAGTGTAGCTCAGGAGACTGCTGACCTTCTCTGCCACAAAAGCTCATTGATAGTTTGTGGCCACCTTGTTATCCAACAGCATGTCAGGTCTTATTTTGCATGGACTACCTTTTCTGGGAGAAAAAAAAATAAAAATAAAAATTAAAAAAACTCACAATAGTTCCACACAACTACCTAGACTGAAGAGAGGAGCAACAGATCTAAGTCACTCTGTTGATACAAAAAGTATGTTCAGATATTCACTATATACATTAGAAATCAGAGGTGAACATTTTCATGGTGTCTTAGGTTAAGTTTTTCTTGGTTTACAGTTTTTGACTTTATTTCTCCATTAGCAGATTCACAATTAAGTTATATTTTCCACATATCCACAAGTATCTGACAGCAGGTTCTCTCAGTCAGAAAGTGAAGCGAAGCGAAGTGAAGCGAAGCGAAGCAAAGAAAAGCAAAGCAAACCAAAGCAAAGCATAGCAAAGCAAAGCAAAGAAAAGAAAAGAAAAGAAAAATATCATAGTCTTTCTTCACAGAACAGTAGGCACATTGAATATTGCAGATAAAAATATCTATAACTGAATATGGCTAAATCTGTGAGGTTTATTTTTTTTCCCTTGCAGAATAGAACAAGAAGTTGCTCGTAGTTACCATTCACAAGAAATGCAAATTGTTTTATGGCAGGAAAGTAAAATAGAATTTAATAAATAAATATAATTTAAATAATAAAATAAAATAAACAAACTAAGCTAAACTAAAACTAAACTAAACTAAACTAAAATAAAATAAAATATTATGGCTGCTTTTGGATTGGACTGGCGCACGCTTTGTTGGGTTAGAAACTTGCTGGATAGCCGGGCCCAAAGAGTCGTGGTAAATGGAGTCAAATCTAGTTGGAGGCCGGTCACTAGTGGTGTTCCCCAGGGCTAGGTACTGGGGCCAGTCCTCTTTAATATCTTTATCAATGATGTGGATGAGGGGATCAAGTGCACCCTCAGTAAGTTCGCAGATGACACCAAGTTAGGTGTGTGTGTCGATCTGCTCGAGGTAGGAAGGCTCTGCAGGAGGATCTGGATAGGCTGGACCAATGGGCTGAGGTCATCTGCATGAAGTTCAACAAGGCCAAGTGCCAGGTCCTCCACCTGGGATGCAATAACCCCAAGCAAAGCTACAGGCTGGGAGATGAGTGGTTGGAAAGCTGCCTGGCAGAGAAGGACCTGGGAGTATTGGTGGATAGTTGGCTGGATATGAGCCAGCAGTGTGCTCAGGTGGCCAAGAAGGCCGAGAGCATCCTGGCTTGCATAAGAAGCAGTGTGGCCAGTAGGGCTAGGGAGGTGATCGTCCCCCTGTACTCGGCTCTGGTGAGGCCGCACCTCGAATACTGTGTTCAGTTTTGGGCCCCTCACTACCAGAAGGACATCAAAGTGCTCAAGCGAGTCCAGAGAAGGGCAGCAAAGCTGGTGAGGGGCCTGGAGAACAAGTCCTACGAGGAGCGGCTGAGGGAGCTGGGATTGTTCAGCCTGGAGAAAAGGAGGCTCAGGAGTGACCTTATCGCTCTCTACAGGTACCTTAAAGGAGGCTGTAATGAGGTGGGGGTTGGCCTGTTCTCCCACGTGCCTGGTGACAGGACGAGGGGGAATGGGCTTAAGTTGCACCAGGGGAGTTTTAAGTTGGATCTTAGGAAGAACTTCTTTACTGATAGGGTTGTTAGACATTGGAACAGGCTGCCCAGGGAAGTGGTGGAGTCACCATCCCTGGAAGTCTTTAAAAGATGTTTAGATGTAGAGCTTAGGGATATGGTTTAGTGGGGACTGTTAGTGTTAGATCAGAGGTTGGACTCGATGATCTTGAGGTCTCTTCCAACCTAGAAATTCTGTGATTCTCTGATTCTGTGAAAATATTAAAATGAATAGGCTTCCATAAGGAACTGATGGAATTGCTGCTTTTGAGCCATCATCTGTCTTTATGATTTTCATATGCTTTGAGAGTGAGACATGACTGAATGAGTTTAGGGACTATTATCAATATGTGAGAAAAAATGTCTAGGTCAGGAATATAGTGTCCGGCCAGAAACCTGAAGAATTAAAATCTTCCATATGTCTCATATCTCCTCTTGGGAGCATGACACAAATAATTCCTGTAGCAGAATGAGACCAGAGACTGTAGCTGAGAATAAAGAAGTTATTCCCCTTTTGCGCTTTTCCTTTGTGGTTGCACACTTTGCAGTTCTACTAGCTGAAAATCTGAGAGCCATGAAACTACTCTGCCATTATCTTTTGTATCACTTCCTTCCCATAAACCCCATCCTACTGGATCTTTCCTTCAGAATGTTAATGGGAACAAAAACATACCTTCAGCTGATGAGCTCCCACTCCTGGTCTAAGTATTTTAACCACAGACCAATTTATTCAGAATCGGAAACATACTTCCTGCCTCTATATATATACATCTGAAATGTTTTAGCCACTCCCTCACCCACACGAACTGAGATCAAGGAAAATCTGAACAGTGTTTGTTAGCAGATAAAGTTGGACACTGTGGACTGCACAGCATCTGCAGCACTTCAGCTATACAGCTGTTTTCCCACTGTTTTCAGCTTTACTTATCAATTTGGTGAGAGAAAAAAAAACAGCCCCCAACACAACAATAGTTACTGATGCCAGTGAAAAAAAGAAAAAAAAGAAAAAGATCTTTATTACCCTGCTAAAGTAGTAAAAGACTGTGTAAGCATGATACTTCTTTGTGCTACTGTTGCAGCAGTGCTCTGTGCATAGCTGTTAATTTCCTCTTCTCTTTTAAGAGTATGACAAGAGAAACAGTAGTGTGAGGGAAAAAAAAATAAAATAAATAAAAAGAAAAAGAAAAAGAAAAAAAATTAATGAGGCAGTTCATTGTTCTTTTATTGCAACAAGAAATGACAAATTTCTATTTATTATGTACTGTCAAATGTTCTTGATTTATTTATAAACATCAAATAAAACAAGATGTACTACATTACAGACCAGGAGTTATAAATTTTCCACAACCTAATTAAATCTTATGCTAAAAGCTGCAGAGGGAAGCCTGAGAGAACAATTTTGAAAGTCTGCCTTCAAAGTGTCTCCTTTTTACCCAATGGCAAACAAGAGAGGTACAGAGAGCAAATATTAGAAGAATGGAGCAGGCCCTGAATGCTGAAAATCATGATTACCTATTGCATGTTAGGATACTCTGGAAGGAAATTAATACAGAAAGATAGTACTGAAGTAGAGGGAAAAAAAAAATAAACAATAATTATAATAATAATATAAGGGGGTGGGGGGGGGGAGGAGAAGAGTGATAGATGTTGATTTTATTTTTTCTAGGGTATGGCTACTTCTGAAAACAAGAAAGTGCCATTTCTTCATTGATAGCTTTCCACTGTCTTACTCCATCCCTGATTTAACTCACGTAATTTCCCTATTACATTCCCATGTGATTTTCTGACATGCAGATTTAACTGTGAGAGAGAATTATATCAGAGCTCTTCTTGTCTTCTCAAAATCACAGAATTGTAGGGGTTGGAAGGGACCTCCAAAGATCATTGGGTCCAAACGCTCTGCCAAAGCAGGTTCTCTAGAGCAGGTTGCACAGGCAGGCATCCAGATGAGCCTTGAAAATCTCCAGAGAAGGAGACTCTACAACATACCTGGGCAACCTGTTCCAGTGCTCCGTCACCCCTACCATGAAGTTCTTTCGCATGTTGGTGCAGAAATTCCTGTGATCCATTTTGTGGCCATTGCCCCTTGTCCTGTCCCCATAAACCACTGAAAAGAGGTTGGCTATATCCCTTTGTCTTCCACACTTCATGTATTTATGAACATTGATAAGATCCCCTCTCAGTCTTCTCAAGGCTAAGGAGACCCAGGTCTCTCAGCCTTTCCTCACAGGGGAGATGCTCCAGGCCCCATATCACCTTTGTGGCCCTCCTCTGGACACTTTCCAGGAGATCCCTGTCTTTTTTGTATCAGCAAGCCCAGAACTGGACACAGTACTCCAGGTAAGGCCTGTCCAGGGCAGAGTAGTGGGGGAGGATCACCTCCCTTGACCTGCTGGCCACACTCCTTTTTATGCGCCCCAGGATCCCATTGACATTCTTGGCCTCCAGGGCACACTGCTGGCTCATAGCCAAGCCATGTCTTCTGCATTCTGAACTATTCTGCTTAATACAGTTTGACAATTCTGCCAAATTAATGGTGGATGACCTGTCCATGTCTTTCTCTGATCTCTGTCTGACACTGTGTCAAGGCAGTTAATAAATATTTTTTTCCCCTTTATACTGCAACTTTAACGTGTAGTTGGACTTGCGACTTGTACAAGTTGCTTCATTCAAACTGAAATATTTAGTTTCTTTCCCCTTCCTCTGAAGTTCTTATAATCTCTTTTATTGAATTTGTATTTATCATTCTTTAACCCATCTTATCTTCCTTCATTCCTCCTGTTATTATGCATATAAGCTAATAATTCATCTCAAGGAGAAACAATTTCAGGGATTTCGGAGTACCAACAGAAGAGGTAAGTCATGCTGAAGAAGCATCATCCTTCAATGAGTTGCCAGAAGTGAAAGCTATACAACTGGCCCTAGAAATTGCTGAAAGATTCTTCCATCTAGGTGAGGAGGAAGCTACGTGTTTTTCTAACCGTTGGGACAGTCTCTCCACAGTTGAAATGCAGGCCTGTACTGGGGCAGAGACATTTCTTCATATTTATGAAGCTGCTTGGACATGTTATCCACAATTGGCCCCATCCCCTCCTCCCAATCCATTGCTGCCAGTGTGCTGGCATGTGATGAGGGTGCAGCCCGTACGAACTTCCACCACATGGATATTGCGCATTGGACTTCATCAGGGTCTTTAGGTGTCTGGGCATTGAAGCAGCCAGGTGAGGATGTGCTCACCTGGATGATGACTGAAATCCTCTTGTATTTTTTACAGCTCACTCAAGGATAGAGATTGAGTAGTTTCTGATTCATCTATGATTTCAGTCTCTTCTCCCTGATGTTGCTGTGATGATGCTGCTTTAGTGCTCCCTGCCTTTTCCTCTTCTCCCTCATCCTTAGGAGGAGCTTCTTCCCTTACTAAACGATCTGATTTCTGTTTCCATTGTTTTGTCTTTACTATAGGGGTTACTGATACCATAGATGGTTGGTCCTCTGGGGTGGTCACAGTGTGTGCTATCTCATCATCAAATTCAGGAACTCCCCTTGAGGGTGCCGAGCAGTGTTAATTGACATTTAATAGGCGTAAGCCAGACCCCAGCAGAGTGCAGTAAGCTGGTGGAGTTCTCTAATATTGCCAGGGTCAGGGCATACATCTTTCAAACATTCTATCAATTTTCTTGGATTTTGCACCTGTTCAGGGGTGAAGTTAAGAACAATCGGAGGAGAAAACCACAACAGGTACCTGCCCAAATCCCCACACACACCTTGCCACCCACAACTATGTTGTCTGGGGACAGGTCCTTGGATAATATTCTTAATAAATTATTTTACCTTAGGGAGGAAGACAAACACTAGAACTAGTAATAAGAGGATAATATCTGACCAAGGGTAACCAAAATACTCAAAGCTGCTCTAATGAGCCCACAGGGAGAAAAGAAGAAGGCATCACCCCCGATATTATTCACAGATTGATTGCTAGGGGGAAAAAAATAAGGCGCTGTAATTCTTAATATTTCCAAAAAGATAATCTCCATGAGACCAGAATGATAACAATACAGGGCCTGAGTACCAGACGAAACTGAAGACCAGCATATTACAGCACAACATGATAAAGAAACCAAACACAGACTTCAACACTTTCTCTGATTGGATGTAAAGGAAAAAAAAAAAAAAAAAAAAAAAAAAAAAAAAAAAAAAAAAACAGAGAATGGACTACATACAACATAGTCACACAGAAAAATATTAATAGAAAACTGGACATTGTGACTACCATATGTTAGTTGTATTTCAATCAATTCTATTGTTATCTCAATCCTCAAGCCCCACGTTGGGCACCAAAAAAGGACTGTGGTGGTTTTACTCGGGTGGGCAGCCGAGCTCCACCACAACTGCTCTCTCACTCCCCCACTCCTCAAAGAGGAAGGGGGAGAAAATACAACACAAAGAGCTCAAGATTTGAGATGAGAAAGGTTTAATTCAAGGGAAAGGGAATGGGGAGAAAAAGAAACAAAAGAAACAATAAATCCATGTGGAAGCACAGAGAGAAGGGAAAAAAAAATATTCTCTACTTCCCATCAACGAGTGATGTTCGGCCGTGTCCTGGGAAGCAGGGCCTCAAAATGCGTAGTGGTTGTTCAGGAGGAACAGCCCCCTCCCCCACGAGAGCCCCCCTTCTTATTGCTGAGTGTGACATCAGGTGTTATGGAATATCCCTTTGATTGGTTTAGGTCAGCTGCACTGGCAATGTCCCCACCACATCATTTGCCCACCCCCAGCCTGCTGGCTCCTGGGGGCTTAGAAGGAGTCCTGGTGCTATGCCAGCACTATGCAGCAATAGCCCCAACACTGGAGTGATATCAGTGCTGTTCCAGCTATGAGTGCAGAGCACAGCCTTCAAATACTTTTCCCACTCACATCTCAACACCTCCCTTCAAAATGCTTTCCTCACAGTGGGAAAGTCTTAATGCTCACCTCACCTGCTCCTCCTAATTATGCTCCATAAATATTTTTCCACTCTACCTCTTTTATATTTTGAATTAAGTGCCTAGAAACAATTAGCCTAAACTATTCACTTTCTTATACAACTCTACAGAATCTTCGCTGACACAATGTCTTAGCATCTTTTGGCAGCAAGTGCTCATTAAACGGAAGATTAAGCTGCGGGGTGCTGATGAGACAGTCAAAGGAGAATATTAAGAGTTCACCCTTTTGCTACATTGCAGATCTTTGGCCCTTTGATGTTTGGACCTGACCCAGACCTTCTCTTTTTATAATTTAGTATCAAAGTAGTAAATTAATTGCAATTATAACTGCTTGATTCAGAATTATCAATAATTATCTTTTAACAATAGTTAAGAAAACAGTTGGACAGTGGGCCTTTGTGGTGGTTTTACTCAGGTGGACAGCCGAGCTCCACCTCAGCTGCTCTCTCACTCCCCCTTCTCAAAGTGGAAGGGGGAGAAAATACGATGCAAAGAGTTGAGATAAGGATGGGGAGATCACTCAACAATTATTATGATGGGCAAAACAGACTCAGAGTAGGAATATAGTAAGATTTATTGCCTATTACTAACAAGCTAGAGAAATGAGAAACGAAAGAAACCAAAAATACCTTTCCCCCACCCACCCTTTTCTACCTCCTCCCCACAAGCGGTGCAGGGAAATGGGGGAATGGGTGTTCTGGCCAGTCTATAGCACTTCATCTCTGCTGTTCCCTCATGGTCGCTCTCTGCCCCTGCTTCAAGTGGGGTCCCTCCCACGGGATGCCGTCCTTCCTGAACTGATCCTGCAGGGGCTGCCCACAGGCAGCAGCTCTTCAAGAACTGCTCCCACATGGCTCCGTACCACGGGGTCCATCCATCCCCAAGGAGCAAACTGCTCCAGCACGGGTCCCCCATTGGCGGCAGCTCCCCCCAGTACCCCTGCTCCTGTGTGGGCTCCTCTCCACAGGCTGCAGCTCCGGCCCAGAATCTGCTCCAGCGGGGGTCTTCCACAGGCCACAGCCTCCTTTTGTGCAGGTCCACCTGCTCCACTGTTGTCTCCTTCACAGGCTGCAGCATGGAAATCTTCTCCACTGTGGTGCACCATGTGCTGCAGGGGAGACAACCTGCTTTACCATGGTCCTTACCACAGGCCTCAGGGGACTCCTGCTCCAGCACCTGGAGCACCTTTCCCCCTTTTTCACTGACTTTGGTGTCTGCAAGGCTGTTTTTCAGTCCTCTCTCTCTCCCAGCTGATGTTGAGCAGCATTTTTTTTTCCTGTCTTAAAAATATTATCTCACAGAGGTGCAAACAACATCGCCCAGATCGATCGGCCAGCGGCAAGGCTCTTATCTAAAATGGGTCACCTTCTAGATTCTTCTCACAGAAGCTATCCATATGCCCCCTCTCTCCACCTCCCCCCCTCCCCCCCCCCAAACACGCACCCAAAACCTTACAACATAAACCCACTACAACCATTGTATTGGGTCTGTCTGGGATGCCGTCACCTTTCCCTGCAGCAGCCCACACAGTGCTGTGCTCTGCACTTGTAGCTAGAACAGCATTGGTACCACACCAGTGTTTTGTCTATTGCTGAGCAATACTGGCACAGCAGCAGGACTCACCCAACTCCTCCCCTCCCCCCAGTGAGAACCAGCAGGCTTGAGCGTGGGCAAGGGGTGGGGAGGGAATATCACCAGGGCAGCTGTCCTAAACAGACCAAAAGGATATTCCATACCATGTGATGTCACACACAGCAATAAAAGGTAGGAAAGGGGAAGAAGGAGGAGTGGGGGGGAGAGCGGCACTTGTTATGAAGCTGTTTGTCCCCCCAGAGAACCGCTATGCATATTGAGGCCCTGCTTCCCAGAACATGGCTGAACATTGATCATTGAGGGGTAGATAGCAATTTCTTTTCTCTCTCTCTGTGATTCCACTCAGCCTTTGCTTGCTTGTTTTGTTTTGTTTGTTTGTTTGTTTCTCCCTTTTCCCTTAAATTATTTTTTTTCTCAACCTGTGTTTTTTTTTTCTTTGTTTTTTTTTTTTTTTTTCCTCTCTCTTTTTCTAAGGAGGGGGAGTGAGAGAGTGGCTGTGTTGGACTTTGGTTGCCCACTTGAATAAAAGCACTACAACCATAAATGTTTCTGTTAAAACACTGCAAGTGGCTCCTGGACCACAAATTATGTATAGAACTCAGAAACACATTATTTAACAACAAATAATAATAATAAAAAAAAAGTTTTAAGCTGTGTCACAATTTTGTCTGTTGCTTACCATATGCGGGATTGAAAGGGTAATTTTTGCTACATTTTAAATGCCACATCTAAGTCTAGGAGATGGGACTCTCACTGTTTTCTGTCACAACAAAGAGATGACCTTCAGTAGTCTGTAACTTATTCATTGGAATGTTTCAGGATGTCCTATTGAAAGTCTAAAGCTCTTGCAAATCTTCTTCCTTTTGTAAAGTGCTTTTGAAATCCCCTTCCCTCTTTCAAGTTCCTCCCAACCCTTAACTTTCTGGATACTGCTATTGTAATTTTAATACCTATTTTAATACCTTTTTTTTTTTTTTTTTTTTTTTTTTTTTTTTCTGGAAGAGTGTGTTGTTCCTGAGATTAATCAGTAGTATGAATCACAGAATACCATAAAATGGTTTGGGTTGGAAAGGACCTTAAAGATCATCTAATTCCGTCCCCACAGCCATGACCAAGGACCTGCTTGCTTAAAGCCCCATTCAACCTGTCCTTAAACACTTCCAGGGATGGGGCCTGCTATTGGAAATCATCAGATCCTTGAAGAATAATTTCTTTTGCAAATTGATGTGGTTTGGTTTGTACTGCAAACAGGAACAGTTGCTTCAGTCTGAGAACATTTTATTTTATTTTATTTTATTTTATTTTATTTTATTTTATTTTATTTTATTTTATTTTATTTTATTTTATTTTATTTTATTTTATTTTATTTATTTTATTTTATTTTATTTTATTTTATTTATTTTATTTTATTTTATTTTCATTACAGTTTCACAGAAGAAGCAGTGTGCTCTCCAAAGATAAAACTTGGTGTGGAAGTTAAGTGGCTGGTAGGGCAGAAAGGAAACAGCAAAATATACTGAACTTCAAGTATTCAAATTTAAAGATACTATGTCATATTTCTGCTGTTCTGCTAACGATTAGCTTTAATGGCATCGAGCGAGATACTCATGTTCATGCTTTTCTCTCTACTGAGAAGTAAGAAAGTATAACAAGACGGAAAATGTAGAAACTGCACAGCAACCTAAAAAAAATGCACAAAGCACATAGGTATCAGGTTTCTGCTTTGCAAGTTGTTATGTTATTCTGCAAGCATAGGAAAGGAAATAGGAAAAGGGAATAAAAGAGGGAGCTTTCCAGTGGTCTAAACTTGGGGTGGTTTTCCCAATGTAGATGCTTGAGTGGCTACATAGACAAGATACAGAGCTATCATATCTACAAATTTTGTGAATAAAGGTTCAGGCAAGTTAAAAGTTTACTCATACTTCATATCAGAGATCTATTCAGTAACTATTCAGCTTCTTTCCCTCAGATCTGGAAGACACATTGAGTTTCAGTACTTAAAGCTATATAAACATTAAGATGAGATGTATCCTAATGAGATGCTTCCATGGGTCCTGAGGGAACTGGCAGACAAAGATGACAAGACACTATCTGTCACATTTAAGAAGTCGTGGCAGTCTGTTCCCACTGACTGAAAGAGGGTAAACATAAACCCCGTGTAGAAAAGGGGAAAAAAGGAAGAGCAGGCTAGTCAGTCTCACTTCTCTGCCAAGCAAGATCATGGAGCACATCCTCTTGGAAACTATGACAAGTCACATGGAAAACAAAGTGATTGGTGACAGAGAACATGGCTTCAATAAGGGCAGATCACATCTCACAGTTGTGGTGTCCTACAATGTGGTAACAGCATTGGTAGATAGGGGAAGAGCAACTGATGTCATCTATATGGACTTGTGCAAAGCATTTGGCACTGTCCTATTTGATATTCTTTTTTAAATTTGAGAGACATGGTTTTAATAGATTGACCACTCAGTGGATAAGGAATTAGCTGGATGGTCACACTCAAACTGTTGTGGTTAGTTGCTCAATGCCCAGGTAGAGATCAGTAATGAGTGGTGTTCGTCAAGGGTTGGTATTGGGACCAGTGCTGTTTAACACATGCTGGTGACATGGACAGTGGGACTGAGTGCACCCTCACCAAGTTTGTTGATGACACCAACTTGTGTGGTGTGGTCAGCATGCTGGAGGGAGGGGATGTTATCCAGCTGTTATCGAGAGGGACCTGGACAGGTGCAAGAGTTGGGCTTGTGTGAACCTCATGAAGTTCAACAAGGCCAAGTGCAAGGTCCTGCATATGAGCTGGGGCAATGCCAAATACAAATACAAGCTGGGTGGAGAATGGATTGAGAGCTGCCCTAAAGAGACAGAAACCTGTGGGCGCTGGTTAATGAGAAGCTCAATATAAGCCAGCAACGTACGTGTGTAGCCCAGAAAGCCAGTCGCATCCCGGCCTGTATCAAAAGAAGTGTGGCCAGCAGGTTGAGCAAAGTGATTTTCCTCCTTATTCTGCTCTCATGAAACCCCACCTGGAAACCAGAATCACAGCGTACTGCATTCAGCTTTGGGGCCCCCAGCACAAGAAGGGCATATTAGAATGAGTCCAGAGGAGGTCCGTGAAGATGATCAAAGTGATGGAGTGCCTTTCCTATAAGACAGACTGAGGGAGTTGGGCTTATTCAGCCTGTAGATTTTGGGGCAACCTCATTGCAGCATTCCAGTACCTAAAGGGGACCTACAGGAACGCTGGAAAGGGACTCTTGGATAGGAGTGTAGTGATAGGACAAAGAGCAATGGTTTTAAATTTTGAAAGAGTAGATTAGATATAAAACAGAAATTACTCACTCAGAGGTTGGTAAGGCAGTAGTACAGCATGCCCAGATAAGTAAGTTGTGGATGCCTCATGCCTGGCAGTGTTCGAGGACAGGTTGGATAGGGCTTTGAGCAACCTGTTCTACTGGTAGGTGTCCCTGTCCCTGTCCCTGCCATGGGCAGGGGGTTTGGAATTAGATGATCTTTAAGGTCCCTTCCAACCCAAACCATTTTATGATGTCTAAGAAGCAGTGTGGCCAACAGGGCTAGGGAAGAGATTGTCCCCCTGTACTCAGATCTCGTGAGGCCGTACCTCGAGTACTGTGTTCAGTTTTGGGCCCCTCGCTACAAGAAGGACATGAAGGTGCTCGAGCAAGTCCAGAGAAGGGCAACAAAGCTGGTGAGGGGCCTGGAGAACAAGTCTTACGAGGAGAGGCTGAGGGAGCTGGGTTTGTTCTGCCTGGAGAAGAGGAGGCTCAGTGGCGACCTTACCGCTCTTTATAAGTACATTAAAGGAGGCAAGGTGTGGGTTGGTCTGTTCTCCCACATGCCTGGTGACAGGATGAGGGGGAACGGGCTAAAGTTGTGCCAGGGGTTTTTTAGGTTGGATATTAGGAAGAACTTCTTTACTGAAAGGGTTGTGAGGCATTAGAATGAGCTGCCCAGGGAAGTGGTGGAGTCACCATCCCTGGAGGTCTTTAGAAGACGTTCAGATGTGGAACTTAGCGATATGGGTTAGTGGATGACGTGTTAGTGTTAGGTCAGAGGTTGGACTCGATGATCTTGAGGTCTCTTCCAACCTAGACAATTCTGTGATTCTGTGATTCTGTGATTTTGTGATTCTATGATAAGAACAAACAAACAGCCCATTAATAAAAGCAAAACCTAGACTATATCAACTAAGGTATTTACATTGTAATAATATAAAATATATCTAACATTATATTAAATCATGTTCTAGTTTGATATCAGAAGACGGGACTTATGCCATAAAGATGATAGCATGACATGTGAATCTGCAGTCTCTTTAAATATCATCTTCACGTACTACAGTGATAAATCGTTTTATTTTTTTTTAATTGTTTTAATTAAAATGTAGACTTGTGTGTGGTTTTTTTTTCTTGAGCAAAGATATTTAGAAAAATAACTTTCTGAAATTTATACAGTATTTGCCCAAAAGGTAGGCTAAAACAAAAACAAAAACAAACAAAAAAATCAGTTTCAGGTACAGTCATAGCTCAGAACTGAACTGAGATTTGTTCACTCTTTTTTCATTAGAAAAAGTTTTATTAGATCTTTTATTAGATCTTTTGTTGTAGTTATTTGTATGCCTTTTTTTAAGTAATAATAAGATCATCAATGTGTGATGTATTCTAATTTTTTTGATTTTTTTTATTATATCAGTAAAAATGTTGGGTTTTTGCTGATATAATAGCATATTTCTTTATTGACACATGCCAGAGTAACAATAAAATGACGAAAGTGGTACAAGCTCTCTACTTCCAAATATAAAAATCTAGTCATTTGTTTAAATAATGCCAAAAATAACTAGAGGTTAATAATAGGGTGAAATATTAATTGCAATTCCTCATTGCCTTTTGGCACAGACAATATGCATTGTTATACTTTAATTTGCTACATCAAATTATTTTTTTTGTCTCCAGTCCAGAACAGTCTTTATGTTTGTTTAATGACGCTTCTTCTTTCCACAGAGATATTTGTCTTATATTAAGAGAAGCTATTATATACTTCACCTTCTGCTCCTTTAGTAGCAACTTAGGTGCCAGTCAACATGAATACTCTGTTCTTAACCAGCAAGAAGGTAAAATAAACCATGAGCCGGATTCTCTTCTTGCTTAAAATGATGCAAATTGGGAATATATATGTTTATTTTTACAGAAATTAAATTTAACTTATTTCAGTGATCTAAAAGATGAAAATTAGTCTGTTATTTATCTAGTAGCATTAATGTTGTTTTACACACAAGAATTTTAGAAGTAGAGCTCTTCTATGGTTTCAATGGCATGACTTTTCTATAAAAGAAATATATTAAATCTATTCAAGATAAAAAATATGCCTTATTCATTATATGTCTGCAAAGTGGGTATGACATTATTGTGTTTTCACCTGGTGCCCCCAACAGTACATTTAATTGGTTTGCCAAAATAGGCCGGATTTAATCTATTAAGAACAGAAGAAAAAATACTTTACAACCTCTCAGGACAGCTTTGTCATTACAGAAGTCTCAAGACGTATTTTAAATAAGCACTTGGAAAAGTTTTCAAATACTCAGAAAACCTTTGAAAAGTTTATTAAAAAAAAAGGGGGGGGGGGAGGGAGAGGTGGAATTCAGTATTTTTGTAGACCTAATTTCAGGGAACAAAATTAACTGCAGCTAATTTTATGTGTTTTCACAGTTACATTAGAGAATATTAAGCAATTGGAAGGTTTCCATGTTTTAACTAAAAAACTGTTTATGCCAAAATTATTTTACAGGTTGGATTCTGTAAATGCTTCCCTGTGTTCAGGGAAGAAAATAATTTAAAAACAGTACATTAGACTCTCTTGCCTTGAAGCAACTGCATTTGATTAATTGCCTCAGCATTACCACTGAAAACAAATACCTATAGGGATCCCAGTAATCTGATCAAGAGCCACATCTGAAGCATTTTGTTCTATAGTCTATAAACAGGTGCAGGATCTACCACCATTAGGACAAAAAAAAATATATATTTTATTTAGTTTTTATCCTTGATCTAGATTTGATAGCAAATAATTAGCACTCAGTACCTCTATCAGCGCTCAGTATCTCTTGGTATACAAGACAAGGTGGAGATGCTTGAATTGTGTCACAACACATGTGGCTACTGTGACACATTTGTTGCATGAAAGAAAGAGAGGACCAGGAAGCACAAAACACCTGTTTACCTTGTTTTGGCAGAGCATGAAGAAACACTTGGTATTGTAGTGGGAGGAGAAATGCCTTTCCTCTCAGTTCAACATGATCAGATAGAACAACTGCAGAGAACAACAGCACTGAGACATCTCATAGAAGTCTGTAGCATATTTGCAGCAGGAATGTGAGCTACTGTCAAACCTAAGGTATGATAGGAAAAAAAAAAACAAAAGAAAAAAAAAGGTTTCCCAGAGGCCCAAAGGGGCCTGGGTAGGTGTCAACAAGTAAACCACTGAAAGATGCTAAAACTGCACAACAGAACTAGAGGGAAGGAACAGCCATGCAAGAACAGAGCTGGCATGGAACACAGCTTTTTTTTTTTTTTCAAACCTCCTGTTCAGCTTGCACCAGCGCAGCACTTAAGGGTTTGCTGTCTTTCAAAGTCATTCTATTTTGATTTATTGTTAAATCATTCAAAAAAAAATAAAAATAAAAATAAAAATAAAAATAAAAAATAAAATAAAATAAAATAAAATAAAATAAAATAAAATAAAATAAAATAAAATAAAATAAAATAAAATAAAATAAAATAAAACAAAACAAAACAAAACAAAACAAATATTTAGAAGTGAGAGATATTTCTTTTCTTATCTATTCATTTCAAAAAAAGGAAAGAAAAGGAAGGAAGATTGGCTCCATCTTGAGGATCATAGGGTCTCATCACAATATAGGTCAGCAATGTAAAGAAACAAATCCTTCATTTAACAATTGATCAAAGCATGACAGAAATGTCTTCACATCTCTACATCACTGCAGATTTTTGTCATATCTAACAACAAATCAAAAACTTTGTGCTTTGGATCTGCATTTCTAAAATAAGAAAAAGTTAGTGTTCCCCCTTGCAGAGGTTTGTCTTTGTTATATTTTGTAGATATTGCTGCAGTAGGCATCATATATATAAAATGGGCAAGTGAAGATAAATGCAGCTGTGGATGAAGAAAATAGATGAGACTGGGAAGGGCAAACAGGAAAATGTATGCTGACAATAGGGCCAACAACATTTGAAAGCTATCTGGTCTGTCAAATAATGATTAAGTATTGTCAAATAGCTTCAGGTTTAAAACTTACAAAGTGCAACTTTTCATAGGAACTAGGCTGATTTTACAAATGAGAGAAGCTATTTTAATCAGAAATGGTGTGAACAGCACAAATATGACTATTCTCCTGAGTGCTATCACATCCCACTCGTTAGTACAGACACTGCCAAAATAAGATGTGTTTAATGGACTGAAAAATAATAAGTTCATGTTAAGTTTTTTATAAGAAATTAAGCCCCTGCCTGGCTCTTGGGAATTTATATGCTCATTGCCTTTAGGATACAGTCAACTCTATTGACTACTTGTATAGCAGTACCAAAGGTCCCAGTCCATAGACCAGGACCTCATAAAACTAAATATTATGGAAGCATTAGCAAAAAGATGATGTCTTCCTCAAAGATTTCAATTCTAAGTGTAAAACATCAGACTGGATACAAGGAGTTTGCTAAAACAGTCAGTATGCAGATAATTTTAGCTCATTCTGACAGGATTCTTCTTAGAAGCTGCAGGAAAGCAAGTAGTGCACAGTAGAGAGGCAAAAAAAAAAAAAAAAAAAAAGGAAAAAAAAAGTCAGGATGAGGAAGAAGAGCATATCCTCCATAAACTGCTAAATCTTTCCAGGTCTGTCATTTTGGCAGTCTTTAATAAATATACTTTTAATGCGTATGATTAGGTGGATAGATTAGTATTGCACATGATGAAAAATCTTTTGTGTGTTTACAATGGACTTTTTACCATAGTTATAAAAGAGGTTATTAAAGAAACTTGTCAGGTTCAGCAAAATTGAAGACAAATTTAAAAAAGACAGAAAGACTCATTCACATCAACATTGAGCAAAGATTCTGTACTCCATAAACATTGAACCATGAAAAAGCAAGCCTCACAGTGAGAGGCTTTCAACAGAAAGATTGATTGAGTCTGCAACCAGCAAGGTCTAACTGGTTCTCCAAGAGAACAAGAGGTATTAATCATAAAACATAGTCACAGAACAGTTTGTGTTGGAAGAGACCTTAAAGATTATCTAATTCCAACCCACTGCCATGTGCAGAAGCACCTCCCACTACATCAGGCTGCCTGTACTGAGGCAGATGGAAATGTCAAAAAACGTGGAAGGAAATATACACATGGTCTTTTCCTTTATGTTTTTGTGTCTCTGTGTGCTGTTTTTGGCAACAGAAAATGTGTGTCCATGTATGTCACCACTATATATAATTTCCATGCAACTAAGTGGTCCTTTGAGATATGACATTAATGATCTGGCTTCTGAGTGGGATCAGATATAACTATTTATCCTTCCTTTTATTCTTTCACTGGACAAAAGTGGGATAGCTAGAAAGAGATTTTAAGGGTGCAGTTTATGCTAATTTGCATTAAGTAAAATATATCTTGAAGAAATGTTGATCCAAGACTAATCACAGCAATTCTGACTAGAATCTGTGACTAAGCAGCAGTAAATTTTCATATACTGTCAGAGACTCCTTGGCAAAAATAGTGTTTTAGGTTCAGCATTGGCACCATAGAGAATATATTTCTACAAAAGCAAATAAAGTTATCAGAGGATGTGAAAAAATAGAAAGCATGAAATCATTATCTTACCACTTAGGAAGCCATTTTAAAGTAACTTGAATAGCCTATTTCCCCAAACTGACTACTAGTTATTCAAATTCAAATGTACTGTACTACAGTTCAACCCTCCCACCCTGAAAAACAATGATGGTAATATCATCTGCTTCTTTGATTTTTGCTCTTTGAATCTTTGTCACAAAGCAAAACTTAGATTGTCTATCTGTCAAGCTAGGAGAATAACTGCACCTAAACTTGAATAAAAAAAAAAAAAAAAGCTTAAAAATCTAAACTTTTTTTTTTTTTTCCAGATGGTCCATATGGTCTTGTATGAAACTCTGCTAATTCCGGTTATTCTCATATCCTTTAATAATTAAATTTCCTAATTTTTAAGCAAGGAAAAATGTTACCGAGCTTCCTTTGGAAAGCACATTTGAAATGAAATTTGAGAAGATGCTAAATATCTATTATAAAATACCTTGCTAAGGAATATAAATTACAGAGAGCATCTTCACCTGCTGTCCAGAAAAAGTTTCTCATTTATTTTTCCCACAGTTTGTAGTAACAAAAAAATAAAAAATAATTAAAAAAAAAAAAAAAAAGAGTGTGCATGAGAGCAACAGGTGTTAAATAAACCTCACAAATTATCAAAGGCAAGAATTTAAGAAAGACCAACACTGCTCCAGGAAACATAATCATGCAATTATACCCATACATCTGTGAAACAAAACAGTACCATGCATTCATGTAGAACAGGAAAAAAAATGTGAAATATTCACAGGGATATTTTCACATGTAATTTGCTTATGGGATTGTTGAGAGGGTTTAATTTGTCACTTACTCTCCTGGTTGACAGTTCATGTGGACATTGTTTATGTAATGAGTACAATGTTATTGGTTAGGTTTAAATAAGAAGCTGTTCTGAAATCTAAGCTGTTCTGAAAAATAAAAATAATAATAATTAAAAAAAAAAAAGTCTATTTCATTTGTCAGAGATAGCTTTGAACCATGTTATTTTCTGGAAAAGGTTATTACATGGCATGATTAAGATCAGTAAAATAATTTGGAAGAACAGAATCCTTAAATCTATGTGTTGCAAATAAAGTTCTATACTGAACTAGAGAATATTTCATAAATCTACCTGTCAACTGTACAAAACATTTGATATGCCAGTGTTCACAGGCAGCACATTTTCTCCTTCCGTTCTCCAGAATATATGTATATAAAAGCATCATGCTTTTTAGATGAACATCTCTTAGCACAATTTTAAAATGTATTATTTGTCCAATAATTGATTTATTGAGTATGATTTGAATCTTGTAATAGAAAATTGCCTGCTTTATTTACATGACTTTTTACCATAAAAGGTATAAACAGAGCACCTACATTAACCTTCTTTATATGAGTAGCTTTTGAAGTAAATCATCACTATTTCCTTGAATCATCCCATCATGTCAGAGTACTTCACACTGTAAAATTGTAGCTTGCAAACAGGATTCCTTTGGTATTAAAACAAGGCAGAAGATACAGTGAAGTTCACAATATAGTATCAATTTAGATACAGTTAAAAGTGAAATGATCCAGACACATAACAGTATAGATGTCAGATCCTCAGCATCAGCCTGCTTTTTACTCCTATTTGTGATATGCTACTTGCTAGCATAAACATACACAGGGAGACTGCCTCCTACAGACAAAACATAACTGAGAAGTAATTAAGAAATTATATTTATTTTGCCTCATGTTGAATTGAAAGTGATGCCTTGTTTCTTTATCTCCAGAAACTACACTAATTTAGCATAGAGGTAGCATTCAAGGAATGTTTCACTCAGTAAAACATGATTTCTGACAGTAAAGCAGAAGACTTAGTGTTACTGTCCTGTTTTTGGCTGGGACAGAGTTAATTATTATTATTATTATTTTTTAATGTGGGCTGGTTTGTGCAATTTTGGATTTAGAAGAAAAATAATGTTGATAACACACTGATATTTTAGTTGTTGCTGAACAGTACTTACAAAGAGTCAAGGACCTTTCAGCTTTTCATACTTTCCTGCCAGAGAGGAGACTTAAGGTGCACAAGAAACTGGGAGGGGACACAGTCAGGACAACTGACCCAAACTAGCCAAAGGGATAGTACACACAATATAACATCATGCAGAACTATAGAACTGAGAGGGTTGGCTGACACAGTGTTATTCTGGAACAGTCTGGACATGAGTCAGGAGGTAGTGAGTAATTGCATTGTACATCACTTGTTTTGTGTGTTTATATAGAATATCCAAGTTGGAAGGGACACACAAGAATCACTGAGTCTAACTCTGGGTGCCCAAAGGACCACCCAAAAAATCAGACCGTGTGTCTGAGAGCATTGTCCAAATGCTTCTTGAGCTCTTGCAGGCTCAGCGGTGTGACCACTTTCCTGGGGAGCCTGTCCCAGAGCCTGACCACCTTCTGGGTGAAGAAACATTTCCTGATATCCAGTCTTAACCTCCTTCATCACATGTTAAAGATGTTCCCTCAGGTCCCATCACTGGTTACCAGAGCTCAGCCTCTCCACTCCACCTTGTGGGGAAGAGGAATATAATATAATATAATATAATATAATATAATATAATATAATATAATATAATATAATTATAATATAATATATTATATATTATATATTATATATATATAATATATATATAATATAATATAATATAATATAATATAATATAATATAATATAATATAAATGTAATGTAATTAAACTGTCTTTATCTCAACCCATTAATTTTTCCTTTTTTTTTTTTTCCAATTCTATTCCCCATCCAACTATGTGTTGTTGTTTTTTTCTTTTGTGTGTGTGGGGGAGCTGTGTGGTTCTTAGCTGCCTGCCAGTTTAAATTACAACATTTCCTGTCTAGACATACAAAATTACATATCTTCGATTCGGAGATATATAATAATTACATAATTGTAAGAGAGAACAAACATGATGTGTGTTTCCTTTAATCTTCAGAAATATTTTAGATCATGAACAGAGGTAACATTCTTGAATTTTTATTAGAACTTGGTATTTTGGAATTTTGTAAACTGCTTAATATGAGGAAACTTTTAGATGTGTGAGAGAGAATGAGTTCATATGGATTGCTCAAATAATTCTTATGTGGAGAGATTCAAGTGCTAAATATAGTGAAAGCAATTTTCCATTCCCCAGCCTTTACATATCTATGTACTCAGACTTGAACCCCACGGCTGAAGGAAATTCCACACCACAGCTGGCTGGACTGCGTGAGAACAAACACGACCAAAAAGATGCTTTCCTATTGCTCCTAGTGATAGTGTGTTTATGCACATAATTTATTGATAAGGCACATGCTTTGTGAGAACCTGACGTCACCTTAGTCTTACAGATTCTGAAGAAGTGACAAATAGTTTGTTAAGAAATTCCTAGTGTGTTTTAAAACCTTCTTAATAAATATATTACTAGGCCTTTCTGGTCCCTCTGCATGTATCTTTTAATATTTAGCACATAGATGTTAGGAAGCAAATATGTTTACTTTTTTTTTTTTTTTTTTTTTTTTGCTAAAGTAGTGGAAGTATGTAGATATTAAGGTATTTCTGGAAGCAATAGTTGAGTCATATTATTTTTTAATAAGTTGTACCGTTAAACATGCTAATCAGGGTATCATGGTTTCTCTGCTGTTTCTCAGCATTTTCTCATGTAGAATTCTTCACTGCACAAAAACTAAACTAAAATAAAGTAAAATTGTTGACAATGCAAAATGCTTTGCCCAAAAGTATTCAGAAAGATTCCACCATTGTCTTCTAAAGTAGAGCTATAAATGAAGTGAGGAAATATTTGCAGGCTTCAAGTCAGTAATTATGCCATTCAGACAAAACTTTATATATACATTTTAATAAGTACTTTTAGTACTTCAGCCACCTTGCCAAAGTGTTTTTTGTTTTTTGTTTTTTGGTTTTTTTTTTTCTTTCTTCTCTCTTTCTTTTTGGGTGTAATTTGTTAATACAATTTATATTTTTTTCTGTTTTAATAAACCACTTATATATTCTCAATAATAAGGTTACTGTGAGCAGATATGCTCTAAGTCAGTGATACTGTGCCTGACCTATAGTACAGTATTATAGGCCTTTACTTCTTAATGCACAAGGAAATCTGGTTACCATGGCTATAATTAGCATAATTTTACACCTATTAATTTTGTCTGTAGCATTCATTTCCATAATCTACAATTTGAAACAAAAACATCATCCTCATTCTGTTGCTGGCAGGAACAGAATTATTATGAAACTCCTAAATGTCACTTTTTCTTTTTCTTTTTGGATGAATCCCTCCAAACACTTTCCTTATTAAAATCCAAACAACTATGAAATGGCCAGACGGCAAGAGCAAATGTGAAGTGACCTTCATCCATGCTGAACAAATAGAATATTATAAACAGATTTTCCAGTTGAAGTTATACAAAGCAAATTAAGAAATACCTAAGGTGATAATTTACTAAAAAAAAAATGTTTCCTATGTTTTTGATAATTTCATTTAACTAGCTAATTAAATTTGCTTGTAGGCATTTTAGTGAAGGAGTCATAACTGCACTATCGTTTTGAAAGAAAGCGTACATGACTTTTTTCAGGAAACATATTTATTATGATCTAGGTCTTTCCCTGAACATGTGGCTAGTGTAGAGCAATGACAGTTTATTGAGTCAAATGAGAATTCTAAGCTTTAGTTATTGTTGATTTAAAAAATACACATTCTAACCAGATGAGTTCATTCATACCAGTTATTCAAATACCTATTGCCAAGGAAAGCAAGTATTCAGGACACCACATTTCCCTGTACATGTATTTTGCTAGAATTATTAAAAAGTAATTTAAAAAAAAAAAAAAAGAAAAAAAGCAGATTGTGAACCTGACCCTCTGCTGTTATAAATCAATATTCCCATTTAAATCAACTGTTATAGCGAATGTATATTACAATGAAATGATATAATCACAGTTTATTTTTCCTCTGATGAGAATTTAAAGAGTGCATCTTTCCACAGTAAATAATTTGATCTATGTGATTAGTAGCTTCTGGAAATTCTGTAAACAATAAGTTTTCAAGCAAGAAAATGTGGTTTAGATAAAAAATCTGATTTTGCTTATGTGTATTGCCTAGCACACCTACATACAGGAAGTGAAAGAATTACTAGAACAAATAATATAATGTGTTCTTCCTTCACAAATTTAAGAATAAGTAAAATAGGACACCTTCATCATTCCACAAAAAACAAACAAACATACAAACAAACAAAAACTACGTAAACTTCTAAGCAGTTTTGCAAGCATGAACATTACAAGTGCATCAGAGAAACTGCTGCATGAAACAGCCTACAATATTGTATAATTATAATACAGATGAAATCCTGGATAATGGTCAAAACGTTGTTTTGTGTTGTTTTTTTTTTGTTGTTGTTGTTTGTTTGTTTGTTTTTTCTCATCATTTCTTTGGAAACAGTATCTTGCCATACAAAATAGAAAACACTTGACAAAGTTTAATAATGGCTTCCTTTCATTATATATAATTGTTTTTTCCTTTCAGAAAATGACATGTAAAGAGAAAATGGTGACAACAGCAGTTACGTATTTTACAAAACAGTCATTTTTTATCAGTGATAACTGAATCAGAATTTCTGTGTACCCAAGGAATTTCACAACAAACTGGAAATAAGAACAATTCACATTTTTGTATGTGAATACATAAATTAATAAAATTAATACATAAAATTAATAAATAAATCAATAATATTAATAATTAATAATTAAATTAATAAATTGGTACATAAATTAATAAAAATTAAACATAAAAGCCAGTATTAAAATTAAATGGCATAAATATGTATCCTTGAATTAGATATTTTTTTATTTGTAGAAAAGCAACAGCAATCACTTGTCTTTCAACAGAGTTAATCTACTGATTCAAGCAAGACTTCTTTTCAGGAAAAGTATTTTAAATTAATTAACCAAAACTAAGAAATGCAAAACGGACATATTTTATTTAGCTCTCTGGGTCCAGGACTGTGTCAAAATCATTAGGTTTCCATGGTTAATGCTCCAAAGTCACATTATGCAATCTCCTTTCCCCAATCCAAAAATTACACATGCTATTATGTCACTATTTTAGTAGTCATGACATTTAAGATATTGTATAATAAAATGTTATAATACTATTTATTCTCCAGCAACAGCTGCTCAGCTTCAAGCCTAAGTCTGCGTATGACATTTTATACTGATTCAGCTGCAGGCCTACAAGAGGATACAAAACTCTTACTGCTGCTGCTGTTACAACTCAATCAGTACAGAAGTCACACACTGGTTCATAAAGGGTATATGTTTGTACAACTGAAGGGGTCAAGTTGAGAGCACTCCCAAGCCGTGTTTCTTCCTCTGTAACACAGACACTTTGGGAACGTACAGTGGTCTGCTGTAAGTTAGAGTGTATTTGGGATGTCTGAAATCTCAATATCTAAATACGTGTTTGAGTAGAGTCAGGAAACAGAAGATTACAGCACTGGAATCTGCTGTCTGGGTCACTGCCTTCACCCTCCTCTGCATTACCTACTTATTCTATCCTCTATATTCAAATGTAGGCTTGGTAAGTATCCTTAAGAACCCTTTTCATGAGGCATATTTAATATGAATCAAGTTGACTCTGCTTTGCTAAAATGATTTACTTAGTCAAACTGAAGATCTCTACTGCTTATTTTCCAAAGATATTCTCTGATGTAGCTCAACAGCAAACATTTGATACTATATCAGGCTTGATTTTTAAAGTATTGGCTTAGGGAGGAGAAAAGGTTGTGATGTGCACTGAATTAGTTTTGTCTAAGAAAAGGTCTTTTAGAACTCCTGGTTAGAAGTATGGAAGGGAAGACTTGAACTAAAATTGAAGATGTCATGGGAAAGCATGACCTCTGATATAACATGAGGAATCAATCTGCATAGAAGATAGCAATTTATAAGCCAGCACTGATAAACTGAAGCTTCAGTTGAGGTATGTTCTGTAAAGCTTGTGTAAGAAGGGTATTTGTTTCTTTCTTTCTTTCTTTCTGCTATGTACATACTCATCATGTCTTGGCTATCTGTCTTCCTAAGTCTTAACATCAGTTCTATGGTCATTGACCTACTGCAGATTCCTGCTTCCTCATTTTCTTAGCTATGGGAGCGATTTGTGTGCCTACTGCCCGCAAGATATTGACATGGAACTGATAAGTTTGACAGCATTTCTGGCCTCTCCTAGAGTCTTAGCTAGAAGTGTGGTGGGATCTAGAATTACACTACACACCCAGCCATTGAAATATCTGTCATGGAGTCCATGACCACTATACAAAAAAAGCTAAACAGAAAAACTAAATTAGTAAGACAGGCACATCATTTCAAAGATGTTAAAAACATTAATAGTCCCAAGCAGGGTATGTCTGTGAAAATGCCATAAGCAATTAAGAACCTTTTGAAAAGGTAATGCAGATTTGGTTCTAGACAACATTTTTATTACTCATAGATGGGGAGGAGAGGAGAGGAGAGGAGAGGAGAGGAGAGGAGAGGAGAGGAGAGGAGAGGAGAGGAGAGGAGAGGAGAGGAGAGGAGAGGAGAGGAGAGGAGAGGAGAGGAGAGGAGAGGAGAGGGGAGGGGAGGGGAGGGGAGGGGAGGGGAGGGGAGGGGAGGGGAGGGGAGGGGAGGGGAGGGGAGGGGAGGGGAGGGGAGGGGAGGGGAGGGGAGGGGAGGGGAGGGGAGGGGAGGGGAGGGGAGGGGAGGGGAGGGGAGGGGAGGGGAGGGGAGGGGAGGGGAGGGGAGGGGAGGGGAGGGGAGGGGAGGGGAGGGGAGGGGAGGGGAGGGGAGGGGAGGGGAGGGGAGGGGAGGGGAGGGGAGGGGAGGGGAGGGGAGGGGAGGGGAGGAGAAGGGAGGGGAGGGGAGGAGAAGGGAGGGGAGGGGAGGAGAGGGGAGGGGAGGGGAGGGGAGGGGAGGGGAGGGGAGGGGAGGGGAGGGGAGGGGAGGAGAAGGGAGGGGAGGAGAGGGGAGGGGAGGGGAGGGGAGGGGAGGGGAGGGGAGGGGAGGGGAGGGGAGGGGAGGGGAGGGGAGGGGAGGGGAGGGGAGGGGAGGGGAGGGGAGGGGAGGGGAGGGGAGGGGAGGGGAGGGGAGGAGAAGGGAGGGGAGGAGAGGGGAGGAGGGGAGGGGAGGGGAGGGGAGGGGAGGGGAGGGGAGGGGAGGGGAGGGGAGGGGAGGGGAGGGGAGGGGAGGGGAGGGGAGGGGAGGGGAGGGGGGTCCAGTACTTGACCACCCTCACAGTAAAGATTTTTTTTTCTAAATATACAGCCTAATTTTCTAATTTTTCACTATAACATTGGCTAGCTTCCAGTCAGCAGAGACCTCCACAGACTCCCAGATTTAACTTTGGTAAATTGTTGAGAGGGGTCCAGCTATAAGATCCACTAACTCCTTCAGTATCATAGAATCACAGAATCATAGAATGGTTTGGAGTGGAAGGAAACTTAAGGATCCTCTAGTACTACCCCCTACTACATCAGGTTGCCCTGGGCCTTGTCCAGCCTGATCTTGAACATCTCCAGGGAAGGGGCATCCACTACCTCTCTGGGCAACCTGTTCCAGGGCTTCGTCATCCCCTGAGTGAAGAATTTCCTCTTAAAATCTAATTGAAATCTCCTGTCTTTTAGTTTAAAGCCATTCCCTCTTGTCCTGATATTGTCTGTCCATGCAAAAAGTTGTTCTCCATCTTTTTTATAAGTCCCCTTTAAGTACTGAAAGGCTGCAGTAAAGTCACCCTGGAGCCTTCTCTTCCCAGGCTGAACATCCCCAGCTCTCGTAGCCTTTCTTCATAGGAGAGGTGTTCCAGCCCCCTGAACGTCTTTGTAACCCTCCTCTGGACCCTCTCTACCAGGTCCACATCCTTGTGCTGAAGGCCCCAGGCCTGGATGCAGTACTCCAAGTGAGGCTTCACAAGAGCAGAGTACAGGGGGACAATCACCTCCCTCCACCTGCTGGCCACTCCTCTTTTGGTGCAGCCCAGGATGCACTTGGCCTTCTGGGCTGTAAGCATGCACTGCTGGCTCATGTTGTGGCTTTCATCCACCAAACCCCCCAGGTCCTTCTCCACAGGGCTGCTCTCAATGAGTTCTTCTCCCTGTCTGGACTCCTGTCTGGGATTGCCCCAGCCCAGGTGCAGCACCTGACCCACAGACTTGCTGAACCTCATGCAGTTAACATAGGCCTAATTCTCCAGCCTCCCCAGGTCCCTTTTAATAGTATCCATTCCTTCTTTGCTTTTGGCCCAGCACCACTCAGCTTGGTGTCATTTGCAGACTTGCTGAGGATGCACTCAATCCCATTGTCTATTCATTGAAGATATTGAAAAGCACTGGTCCCAAGAGAGACCCCTGAGGGATACCACTCATTACCAGCCTCCCTATCTGCAAGCTAGTCCACCCTTCAAATACATATCTTTCCATCTTAGTCATCAGGATGTGTGTGGGACCATGTCAAAGGCCTTACAGAAGTCCAAGCAGATGACATCAGTCGGTCTCCCCTTGTCAGCTGATACAGTCACTCCATCATAGAAGCCCATCAAATTGGTCAGGCTTGACTTGCTCTTGGTAAAGCTGTACTGAGTATCGTGGGCCACCTTCTTGACCTGCATATGCCTTAACATTGCCTCCAGAAGAATCTGTTCCATGATCTTCCGAGGCACAGAGGTGAGGGTCACCAGTCTGTAGTTCCCCATGTATGCCTTTTTGCCCTTTCTAAAAATGGGAGTAATGTTTCCCCTTTTCCAGTCACTGGGGACTTCACCTAACTGCCATGATTTTTCAAGGATGATGGAGAGTGGCTTGGCAACTGGATCAACCAATTCCCTCAGGACCTCGGGATGCATATCACCAGGACCCATGGACTTGTAGTTGTAGATCAGACAAACCTGGTCTCATTCTAAAACAAGGTGATGCATTCATTGGATGATGGAAAAGCTGTAGGTGTGGTCTACCTGGACTTTAGTAAGTCTTCTGACACCTGGAGCAAATGGCTGCTCATGGCTTGGACATTTGTATGTTTGGTTGGCTGAAAGGCTGGCTGTTTGTCTGGGCCCAATGAGTCATGGTGAGTACAGTTAAATCCATCTGGAAGCCTATCACAAGTGGCACTCCCCAGGGCTCAATATTGCATGCAATTCTCTTCAATATCTTTATCGATGATCTGGATGAGGGGATCGAGTGCACTCTCAATAAGTTTACAGATGACACCAAGTTAGGAACCAGTGATCTGTCTGAGGGTGGGAAGGCTGTACAGAGGGATCTGGACAGGCTGGACCAATGGGCCCAGGCAACTGTATGAAGTTCAACAAGGTTAAATGCCAGGTTCTGTGCTTGGGGCACAGAAACCCTGTTAATTGCTACAGGCTGGGGGAAGAGTGTCTAGAAAGCTGCCCCGTGGAGAGGGACCTGCGAGTATTGGTCGATAGCCAGCTGAATATGAGCCAGCATAGTTGTGCTCAGGTAGCCAAACAGGCCAACAGCATCCAGGCTTGTATCAGAAATAGCATGGTCAGCAGAGCTAGGGAAGTGTTTTTCTGTGTTTTTGTTGTTGTTGTTGTTTGTTTGATTGATTGATTGATTGTTTTTACTCAGCTCTGGTGATTCCACACCTTGAATTCTGTGTTTACTTTGGCCTCTCACTACAAGAAGGACATCAAGGTGCTGGAGTGTGTCCAAAGAAGGGCTGGTGAAGGGTCTGGAGAACAAGTTTTATGAGGTGTGCCTGAGGAAGCTCGGATTACTTAAACTGGAAAAAAAAAAGAGGCTCAAGAGAGACCTTATCCTTCTCTATAATCCCACTAAAAGAGGCTATAGCAAGGTTGGATCTGTCTCTCCTGCCAAACACCAAGTAATATGAAATGAAGAAGTGGCCTTAAGTTGCACCAGGGGAGGCTTAGGTTGGATATTAGGAAAAAATTCTTCACTGAAAGGATTGTGAATTATTGGAACAGGCTGCCCAAGAAAGTCGTTGAGTCATCATCCCTGGAGGTCTTTAAAAAACATGTAGATGTGGTGTTTAGTGACATGGTGTAATGGTGGTCTTGGCTGTGCTAGGTTAACTTTTGGAGTAGATAATCTTAGATGTCTTTTCCAATCCAAATGAATCTATGTTTTTATGATTCTCTAAGCATCTGTTGCTGATGTTGGCATCAAACTGGAAGGATTTGGAAAGACTGAGGTTCCCTTTTCACCAGCTTTGCAAGCTCAGTGACTGAACTCTTCCCCTCTTCTTATGGATGCATGCCATCAAGACTCATCAGACCAGGTTTCTCAAAGAGATTCCCGTGGTCCAAAAAGCAAATCCCTGGCTATATCACCAGTTCCACAACCATGCATTGATCCACTGAATTTGGTTGGATCTTCAAAGCCTTTTTCTTTGACTGATAGTATTGAAAAGAGGAACTGTCTCTGCTCCAAAACCTCTTCCAGCTGCTCTGAGGGCTCCATAGTTCTTCATGATACATGTTGTTCTGCTCTTGACAGAATCATTGGTATGCTTTAAGTAAGAACTATCTGTGGACTATAAAAGGCTTGGTAGTATCTTGGTAAAATTTCTAATACAAGTTCCTCGTGTTTGTTTTGGAGAGTGAGTTGGCAAATTGTTTATTTTATTATTTCCTTTTCCAGAATAATGGTAAAATTTGTCTCCTGAATCTGTAAAATAGTGGGTACTGATGAAAACAGAGGAGAGGAATAAAGTAACTTACCCAACTGTAATACTACTTGGTGAATACAGATCATGTTAGGCTACAAACCTCAGAGTCTTTCAGTCCCTGTTTTCAGTTATTCTGTTCCACTGCTGAGGATTCTGATAATGAGAGTATCACACTGCGAGGAAAACTGCATTCTGAACTAGTCTTTTATCTATATTATGGTAAAATGACTATTTTAAGGGAAACAGTGTAATTAAGAACACTTTATAAAAAGTATCAACGAGATGGTCAGAAGGAGACATACTGTGTATATCTCAACTGAATTTGGAAAAATATGATCATTTTAACAGAAAAAAAAGACCCATACAAATGCAGCTTTTTATGTATTTTACCTGCTGCTTATACTTTTCTAGTTCATTCAGAAAGAATAGAAGTCAATGGCTAAAGCAGTTCAAAAAACCAAGATAGTTCTATCTAAATGTACAGCTGAAGAATGACTTTAAGCACTTCCATAACTGTTTGAAATTTCCTTTTAAAATTTAGCCACAAATAGAAGGAGGGAACCAACATGAACCTGCTATTACAAAGCACATGAACCACAGGATAAGTCTGCCATATAGGTTTTGATCGCAAAACTGCATACAGAGGACAGAAAAGTTTCTAAAAGTTGATAATGTCAGATTTCTGGCAAGCACAGAGAAAAACTGGCAAAAGTAATACCCTTCAAGTGGTCTGAAGGGAGCTGGGAAAGAGTTCACAAGGGGAATCCGGGTCATGAGCCTCCACACTGACCTCTATCCTTCGTCAATACACCAGGAACCAAACAAGGGACCAGAACTTGCACAGATCCTGTCATGGCTCATGAGCCAGTAAGACAAAATCAATTACTGAGCTCTATAATCCATGAAAATGTTGAGGAGACATTTTCTTTGTGGTAGTTCTGTTTCTAATGTAATTTTCTGATGTAGAGAAAACTTTCATGCAAAGACTCCATGGGTGTGTTCTTGAGAAGGCAGTCCAACACCTGGTCTGTCATTCATGAGAACTGGTAGCCCATCACAAACAAAAGAACTTGAAGACTGACAGTCTTCCACTGGCTAACTTGAGGCTAACAATATCTGTCATTTCATAGGGAATCAAAATGAACTAGAGAAGAGGACTATAGCACTCTAGACAATAGATACTAACACCCCAGATATGGTGTTTGCATGACCAAGGGAAAAGCAACTGCATAGACAGTTTTTTTTGTAGTTGGGCTATTCACACTGAGGTTAGGCAATGATGAGTATCATCAAAAGATATTAATCACTTAGAAACATTGTAGCGAAGGCAAGCACATAGAGAAATTGGGACTCAAATATAAATTAAGATAAAGCACTCTAGATTAAACAACAGATAATACCATATGTTACAACAATAACTTTTAATTGAATTCTTTTTATTCTTTGATTTAAGCATAGTGATAAAGATATTGTGATTTGTGATATAAGTGAATTGTGTTAGTGTTGTGATAAACTCACATATAACACATGGGAACATTTGAAGTTTTATAATCTTTATGTACAGTGATCACTCTGTGAGCTGTTGCTGATATAAGAGCACTAAATCACTGTGTTATATTGCAAATATAACGAACTAAGCTGTTCAAATTAGAATTGCAGCGAATTCATCAATAAGTATTTTATCCATGAAAACTACAACTAGAAGGCTTCAGTTTTGAGAAATAATAGGATATTTTAAGGATAGAATATAGAATTTTCAAGCCAGTTTTGATAGTGATAAATAGCAGAAAATGTTGCACAATTTTGTTATTATTGTTACCAGCATGGTACCTATCTCCTATTTTCTGTATACATATAGAAAACATAGTTTACTGCTGTTTATAAATGTTAACTGATCACTCACAGTCCTGCTTAAGACTGAATTACTTTTATTTGTATAAAACGATAGTAATCCAAAAGATAGGTATGCCCATGAGAAGAATGCCTATCCATTCTAGTCAAAGATTTCAATAAACTTTTCTGTATATCACTGTAGTGTCCACACTGTATCACAGTGTTCACTATATCACTGTAGTGTCCACAATGCTTTTGATTCATTTGCACTGTTAGTATTGGGACTCTCAGGTAAAGGATAACCCTGTTGTCCTCCAAGTTTGCCTACATCTTTCAGGCTGTCTGTACATGCTTCCTTTATCGTAGTCTCTTCTTTTCATTCAAATTAATGCTCCCATTCATGTTGCCACATAAATGTTTAGGGGTCCTTGTAATGTGTGTCTGCACAAGAGTGTAGTCCTCTCCAATGGAAAAGTGTGTGAATGTTGAGAGATGACTGAATATTTTCTCCAGGTAGGTTCTTTCTGTAAGTGAATAGCCTTGAAATAAATAAATAAATAAATAAATAAATAAATAAATAAATAATACATATAAATATTTGCAGATAAAAGATAAATCTGAAAATAAATTTGGATATAATGTGGCTAAAATTATAACATTTTTTTTCAAGTAATACTAATAGGATATGAATACTTTTAATTTCTGTTTCTTGCATTTAAACCACTGTTTTTATCATGGAACCAGAGAATTACTGAGGTTGGAAGGGACCTGCTCAAGCAGGGCTCCCTAAATCAGGTTGCCCCAGACCATGTACAAGCATTTTGTGAATATCTTCAAGGACAGACATTTCACAACTCCTCTGGGCAACCTGATCCACTGTTCAGTAACCTTCACAGTATGCAAGTCTTTCCTGATGTTCAGATGGAACCTCCTTTGTTTTGGTTTGCCCATTGCCTCCTGCCCTGGAACTGGGCACAACTGGAAAAATTAAAAAAATAAAAAATAAAAAAATCTCCCCTTCAACTTTAACTTTCTCTTCCCCAAATCCCAGCTCTTTCAGACTTTCCTCACAGGAGAAATGCTCCAGTCCTTTACTCATTTTTATTTTAAGTAAGGATCATTGCTGTCAGTCACTGACAACAGTCCTCTTAATGTCTTAATGCAGCCCATAATACTGTTAGCCCTTTTTTTGCCATAAAGGCACACTGCTGGCTTACGGTTCACCAGTACACACAGGGCATTTTCTGCAAAGCTACTTTGCAACCCGATAGCTGCCAGCATGTACATAATATAGGAAATGGCATATAAGAAATATCCTCCACAGGTGTAAAAAAAAAAAGAGCATTTCTGTGAAGTCAGCATATCATGGAAGTAGTTGGCATGGTTTGGAATGGTGCTGCAACAGAACAGGCAGGCCTGTTCTACTGTTTTGAACATTTAGACTTGAAATGGACTTAGCATTGGAGTATAGATTTTTTTTCATAAGAATAACTTAAATGACTTTCATATTTGTTTTATCCACTTTCTAAAGATCTAAAACCAGATGATTTCTCCAGTTTTACAAATCTACAATGCCTTTTAAAAATATTGGTTGGTATATTGTTATTTGAACAAAAGACTTGTCAACATTTTCTAAAACTTGGATCATGTCTGAAATATATAAACTTGTTTTATCTATAACTGAAACGCATGGTTATTTCTAGACTTTCTAGTCCATATTTCCTCTGTAGTTCTATTTTTCTTTTCACATATTTATCTTCAAATAGTTTTTCACTGTTTAAATATTGTTCTGACTATTTTTGAGCATGCTCTTTTATACATAACGTTATGTTTCTATTCCCTCAGTTTTATGTTTTAGTTCACCATGTTCATAATATTTCAAGTTTAAGTTTGAATGACTCACTTGATCTTGATGGTTTTCTGTTAAAATAGGCAGAATAACATTATTAACAGCTTTTGCAGATAAATGCCCTTCCTAGTAATTTATCAGTACTTTCTGATATATTCAATCAGTCCTACAATAGTTTCCATAGTTTCCTCTGATATTTTTAACCAACCTTTAATTTCAGTTGAAGTGTCTTTCATAGGTATTCTATACTGGAATAGGCTGAAATCACAAATCTGAATCTGTGTTCCTGTTTACTTCTATTTCATCCCTTACTCTTGACCCCATACTTTATTTCATCCCTTACTCTGGACCACAAAATAACTAGGAAAGTAAAGGTCATAAAAAATGTGGTGTAATATCTAAACATATACCTAAGTGTCTCACTGAAATTTAATATTAAAATATTTGTATATGCATTTTTCTTATATTTTTGTTTTGTTTTATTTTGTCTGTTAGTATTCAGTTTGAGATTCTATTCTTCCCCTGCTTGTGACCGTTATTTCCCATTAGCAATAGCAGTTATAAATCAAAAAGGCGTGAACAAACTGCAGACACATTGGAGGTAGGGGATAGATGGATTAAACAGAAAAACTGGTAACTACTTAATTAAAACAAAAGATATTTTTTTTCTTTGGGGATTTTGTAGTGACCTACTTAGCAACTGAAGTAAATTAAACTTTTTCCAAGATATTAATAATCTGGATGTGGGTGCAGAACTAGACATAGTATGCTAGATGTGGTCTAATGGGTGCCAAGGGAAATCACCAGTTTCTTCAGTCTACTTACTAGCTATGTTTCTGATTTTTTGTTGTTGTCCACTGGTATCCCAAGGGCATTCTCAGTTGAACTTTTCACCAGTTAGTCTGTCCTCAGGTAATGCAAAAATCCTGTATTGTCTCTGTACATTGCAGGGGGTTAATCTGTACCTGAGGCAGACATTTATGTTTATCCTTGTTCAGTTTAATAGTTTCTTTTGGTCCATTCCTCCATGTTGTCACTGTCAGAATTAAAGACATCCCTGTTCTCAGGTGTATCAGTGACACTTTAGTTTGGTGTGACCCACAAACTTTATGGGGACACAATAATTGGTGAAGACATAAAACAGGATGGGTTCAAAACAGACCCAAGAAACTCCCTGTAGCCAGCTTCCAGGCTGACTACAACTCAGCTACCGCTACCTTTTGGCCTCAACAAAAAACACCACTCAGCTTTTCACCAAGTGAGTAGTCCAGCCATCCAAACTATAGTGTTTCAGAGTAGATATAAGGGTGATGTGACAGAAATTGTAAAAAGCTTTGCTATAAACAGCAATATATAGCATCCACTGCTCTCTACTCATCCACAAATCTATACATCATGCTACAAAAGATGGGTCAGATGTGATTTAACCCTTAGAAATTAATTCTGACTATTCACAAACACTGTTTTTGTATGTGTTTTTTGTTGTTGTTGTTTGTATGTTTATTTGTTTGTTTTCTCTCCTGTATGTTCCCAGAAATTACTTGCAACAGAATTCACTCCATAATTTCACCAAGGATCAAAATGAACCTGCAGTTTCCTGGATCATCCTTTTTTTATGTTTCTGAAGATGTGCCTCATTTAACTTTCTCCAGTCATCTCTGCAGCCTTTCAAAGATGGTAGAAAGCAACATAACATGACCTTGAGCAGTTCTGTCATCAAGAAGTTTTGTTTTCTGTATAGAATTGCTTAAAGAGAGAATTTTGACATTACTGTGGTCTCACATACAAACAGAATACAAAAGTACAGGGCTCTAGTGTTAACCATGGAGTTAATGAAAACTGTTGTCTTAGAAGAGGAATAAAGAAAAAGGGCAAACCAAACACATGCACACACACACACACATAAAAAAAAAAAAAAAGTCACTTATCATTTTACTTTTTTTTTTTGTTGAAGATGTAGAGGAGAAAGGTTCTATTCAGAAAAGTTCTGCTTTTTAATATAATTCAGTAAAATCAGGTTTTTAAAAGTTCAAAGAGAAATTTACTTCTGTGAACAGATATATAAAAGTTTTATTTTTCATTTAAAATTTTTACCTATATTCCTTTAAATCAAATACAATCCCATTTCTATGCTTAGACAAATCTTATTTTTTAGCTTGTCCGGAACAATAGACATATTTATTAAAATGTTTATTTCCTTTGCAGAACACAGATTCCATTTTCTAAAAAAAATAACAATGAATAATAATAATAATAATAACAACAACAACAACAACAACATCATGGAATAAATGTATCATGCTAACATTTAAACAACCTAAAACTTTTGAATTCAGAAGTCTCATATATATCCTTGAGAAACTTTAACCATACAGATTCCTATTGGTAATCCCGGATTTCTCCCATAACATATAAATTTAGGCGACTTTATTTGACTCCTCCAGTAATTTTGTCTATCATTTCAAAGTAGTCTGTATCTCTGAACACATCATAGTCTTTCAGTAAAAGATGCATTACCCTTCATTCTTCTCTCCATGAACATGATGATAATTTTGACATTGTCTCTTTTAGTTGCTTTCCAAGTTCACTCCTTCTACATAACAATCTTACTGAATCCTTTATCCTGAAAAATGCAAAAGCCCTTCAAAAACTGTGAACAGACTTCTGTCCTCAATTATATCAAAATACCCATTGGCTTCAAAAAAATGGCAAAGCTCTGAAAATATAATTGGATGATGTGAATGAAAGAAAATTTAAAACTCTTCAGCAGAAAATACAGAACTAGTCTAAACTGGTAAAAAGTGGCTTCCTGTAAGTTATTTATTTATTTATTCTTCTGAGATTTTTTTTATTTTTTTTTTTTTTCATGAACTCTGTCATCTGGCAGTAAGTACAGAGATTGTATATATTGAAGACAAATTTCTGCTTAATTTTCATACCAGTTTCACTTATCTCTGTGCCTTAAGCTGATAAGCAGACCTAATAATGACAGTGTTCTAGGTAATTTCTTGAACCACGTTCAAGGTGGATCTTTCATGTTAGCCATTGTATTACAGGTTTCTGTCTGATCAACATGTACGGACAGCTTTCATCCAAAATATTTATTTGTTCTCTAACAATGTTTTAATATTTATCTACTTTCTAAGTTTTTATTTCCAAACCACAGTATTTCCAAACCACGATGTTGTTCAGCCTAAAGTATTTGCATAAAAAAGAGTCTATTACAACTGAAATTACAAATTCTGAACAGTATATTAAAATACATTTTAAAAATTAATATTTAATTTTAATATTTTAAATTTAAAATGGTAACCTAAAATAAAAATATATATGAATAATAAAATGCTAAATTAATTATCAGAGTATGGTAGTATGAAGTCTGATTGGTTAGGAAAGCAAAACACTTGAATTTTTGGGGGACTTTTAAGATACATATTCCTCATTGCTTATTTATTTTATTAAACCTTTTTATTAAAGGAGTCTTCAGTAGTTCTTATTTCTTCTTATTTCTCATGGACAAATAAGCAATTCTTATATGCATATTTTTGTATGCACAAGGATAACACTACAGAATAGGTAGTGCTGAAGATGATTAAATAGAGACATGTTTAGAAAAGTAAAACAAAAATGAATGCCAATTTATTTTTATAAAAGAAAAGTTGTTTTTTCAGCAAGTACTTTTCACCTAACTGATGCATTAATTTTAGACTACTGCTTTCTCATACTGACTCATGTACTGTGTAATACATGTTTCAAAACAACTTTAACAATAAAAAAAAAAAAATTATGCATGTTTTTGTATAATGTATGTGTGTATGCCTATATTTTAAAATGTTGTTTTAAACTCCAGTCTTAATATATCAGGAGGTTTTTATTTAGCTTATCCTACTGAGTGCAAAGGAAAAGGTTTTTGTTCAGCAAGAATTCATTTGTAAACTTCCTGAACATTTTAAAAAAGAAAGTATTTTACAAGATATTCTGATAACTTGTTTGGATTCATGATGAAGGATCACAGACATTAGAAGGCAGTGAAAGAAAACTGCTAGGTAAATAATGGCAAGGCCAATCATTTTACCAACAGAAGTCCTGTATAATTAGAAGAGAGGATTATTTATCTCAATGTAAAAGTTCTAAGAGAAACAGTGTTTTAGTTTCTTACAGTACAGGAAGCCTTTCTTTTGATTACTCCTTTGTGATATGTGGGATTTCTGTTTCTCCTTGACGTTCTGGAGAATTTAGAATGAATTCTTGGCTTCTCTGCAAAAACAGATTTTATGTTTTTTTCCAAATATTGCAGAATCATATCTGTCAAACAGGATTCGAAACAAAAAACATAGGACCAACATGCTTATTCCAGTTGTGTTATAAAACTGACTGAAGAAAAAAAAGAAATGTTTACAAATATGCTTATGAGTGCAATCTTGAACACAGGTTCTAAATTATAAATATTATCAACGTGGCTCAACACCTTCCCCACCCCACCCCTACCCTGGATATGAGTATCTTCTCTCATAAGTATTTATTTTAATTCTAAAAAACAATTTATTTTAATTATTTTCAAAGTACAAAGGGCATACAAATCCCACCAACCTTTGTTAAACAAGTTGGCTACCCGTGTTTTTTTCTTAGATTATTGAATGACAAATTACAAGTTCCCAAAGATCTTTAATAAGTATGGGTTATGAATGCATGTTCTTAAAGCAGGAACAGAATTTGTTTTCAATTGGAAAATTAATGTTTGTGTTACTAACAAAATGTCTCACTAAACTCTGAATATTTCTTTTTATTTCTGTAGGGAAAATTCTTGCACCTTTTTGCATGAGAAATGATTTTGTACTTGAATGTGCAAGTGCTGTTCATCTGGGTGATCCTATTACTGCCACTCAGGAGAACTGCCACAGATCTCCAGCTGTGTAAAACCTTGAGGGCTCATGCATGCCAAAAAGAGAAAGTGTAATTGCAATTCATGTAAGACTATGAAGTGCTAGTATATAAAGGTCACAGCACATTGTCATTTACTACTTGGTAGTGAAGACTGGAAGGTGAATCCTCTGTATATCCTCTGAAATATAGTTATGGTTATATTCTAGAACAATAAGAAAAGGATACAAGAGGTTGAAATCACTAGAGGAAGGATCTTAGAGGCAAAGAATGGAAGCAGCTAGAAGGACTCAATTATTATCCACAGTCACTAGAGAGAACTTCAAAACCTCTAAAGGAAACAAAAGTCAGCTCAGACACAGATGTCTAAGATACTCATTAATTTATTGTGCAATAACACAGACAAAATTATCTTTCTGCCAGGACAGTCCACCATGCAAGGGCATGAGACCAATTGAAATCATGTATGAAATAGAGATGCTTCTACTGTATTTCAACCCCCTATTATGATGAAAAACCCTCTTATACCTTTTGCTTTGTTCCTATTCACCTTGTCAACAGTTTCTTCTACTGCATTTACATATATATATATATATACATATATATATACACACATATATACATATACATACATATATATATATATATATGCAGATATATTGAAAGCAATGGGTTGGAATCCACATACCTGACAGTTTTCAACTCTGAGTATTTATTATTACCCCTCAACGGAAACCCACAACTCCTAAGGGGCCTGGAGTGCCATAAAAGAGACAGATTTCATAAACAGTTCAGTCTGCTTTTCAAACTAAGAAGTCACTTTGCAGACTACATTTGAGGCAACTGAGTTACATACAGATGAAATAGACTGAGGCTACACAATGTATGTTAACTTTTGTAATGGAAAATGGATTAGAGAATTTTAAATGGGTCAGATGATATTTAATATACTCAACTAAAAAAAATGTAAAAAGATGAAGACAGAAAGCAAAGACATTAGATTAAGCAAATATTTTTTTTTTATTTTTTATTTTTAACTTGTACAATGTCAGCATTTTCATTCTAAGAGAAAAAATCTTGTAGTATCTGCTTTCTGAACAATTTGTCTTAAATCTGCCTTTGTGCAGACGAATTAGTAAGAGTTACAGGAAGGAGACAATTCTAGCTAGGAGAAGGCAAAAAAATAGGATTGCCCTGCTGCAATATTTCAATGCTGGAATCGTCCATTTCTCCACTACCAGGTCATTGCTTATAGCCCTGCTCTAAGTAGTAAGCAGTGCTTACATTTGCTGTCTTACCTTAGTTTTGGAATGTCCAGATAAATTTGATACTGGATACTACAGAGGTGCTATTGTTATCTGCCTTTTATATTTGTTTCCTAATTGAATTCTTTCTTCATACTTTTCAAATGATCCTTGGCTGGGGCTCTGCTGCCATGGTCCAAAGTTTTATAGAGGTATCAGCTGTAAGAGTGAGGCCCTTCAAAACCTGAAGCACTACTTCACAGAATCACAGAATTGTAGGGGTTGGAAGGGACCTCCAAAGATCATCAGGTCCAACCCCCCTGCCAAAAAAGGTTCCTCAGAGCAGGATGCCCAGGCCAGACAGGTCTTGAATATCTCCAGAGAAGGAGACTGCACAATCTCCCTAGGCAGCCTGTTCCGATGCTTCATCACCCTCACCATGAAGAAGTTCTTTCGCATGTTGGTGTGGAACTTCCTGTGCTCTAACTTGCAGCCATTGCCCCTTGTCCTGTCCCCACAAACCAGTGAGAAGAGGTTGGCCAAATCCTTCTGTCCCCCACCCCTCAGATATTTATATACACTGAGGAGATCCCCTCTCAGTCTTCTCTTCTCCAGGCTGAACAGACCCAGGTCTTTCAGCCTTTTCCTCTTAAGGAAGATGCTCCAGACCCTGTATCATCATTTGTAGTATCATTTGTGGCCCTCCGCTGGACTCTTTCCAGGAGATCCCTGTTTTTCTTGTACCAGGGATCCCAGAACTGGACACAGTACTCCAGGTGAGGCCTGACCAGGGCAGAGTACAGGGGGAGGATCACCTCCCTTGACCTGATGGCTACGCTCCTTTTAATGCACCCCAGGATCCCATTGGCCCTCTTGGCCACAAGGGCACAGTGCTGGCTCATGGTCAACCTGTCATCCACCAGGACCCCCAGGTCCTTTTCGTCAGAGCTCCCCTCCAGCAGGTCGTCCCCCAGCCTGTACTGATACTTTGGTTTGTTCCTTCCCAGGTGCAGGACTCTACACTTGCTCTTATTAAATCTCATTTGGTTTCTTCCTGCCCATCTCTCCAGCCGGTCCAGGTCTTGCTGAATGGCAGCACAGCCTTCTGGCGTGTCAGCCACTCCTCCCAGCTTTGTGTCATCAGCATACTTGCTGAGGGCAGAGACTATTCCCTCATCAAGGTCGTTGATGAAGATGTTGAACAGGACTGGACCCAGCACCGACCCCTGGGGAACACTGCTAGTCACAGGCCTCCAGACCAGCAGACTGCTCTGCTGATCACTACCCTCTGAGCTTGGCCAGCCAGCCAGTTCTCAACCCACCTTACCATCCACTCATCTACCCCACACTTTCTCAACTTTGCTAGTAGGATGTAATGGGAGACAGTGTCGAAAGCTTTGCTAAAGTCAAGGTAGATGACATCCACCACTCTCCCCCCATCTACCCAGCTGGTGATGCCATCATAGAAGGCAATGAGGTTGGTTAGCATGACTTCCCCTTGGTGAATCCATTCTGACTACTCCTCATAACATTCTTCTCGTCCAATTGCTTGGAGATGGCATCCAGAACATGCTGTTCCAACACCTTTCCAGGGACAGCAGTGAGACTGGCTGTCCTGTACCTTCCTGGATCCTCCTTCTTGCCCTTCTTGAAAACTGGAGTGACACTGGCTATTCTCCAGTCTACAGGCACCTCTCCTGTTCTCCAGGACATTTCAAAGATGAGAGAGTGGTTCAGCGATCACCTCCATTAACTCCCTTAGCACACGTGGATGCATTCCATTGGGACCCATGAATGTGTGTGCGTTGAGCTCACTCAGACGCTCCCAAACCATTCCCTCATCAACCATGGGGAGATCTCCACTTCTCAGACTCTTTCTCCTCCCTCCAGGGTCCACGAGTCCCACGGGGGAGTCTTTGAAGCAAAGCCACAGCAAAGAATGCATTCAGTATCTCTGCCTTCACTGCATCCCCTGTTACCAGGACACCCCCTTCATTCAGCAAGGGACCCACATTAGCACTAGTTTTTCTTTTACTGTTTACATACTTAAAAACAAAACAAAACAAAACAAAACAAAAACTTCTTATTATCTGTTATCTCTTTTGGAAGCTTTACCTCCAGGTGGGCTTTAGCTTTCCTTGTTGCATCCCTGCAGGCCCTGACAACACTTCTATACTCCTCTCAAGAGGACAGGTCCTTTTTCCACATTTCCACATTTCCTCTTCCTTTTGATCTCGTCGGTGAGCTTGCTCAACCATGCAAGTCTCCTGTTCCCCTTCCCCAATTTCCTATTCTTCAGGATGCACCAATCCTGATTTTGGAAGAAGCATTGTTTAAATATTGCCCACCTGTCATAAACACCCTTGCCTTCTAGCAATCTAGCCCATGAGATACTCCAAAGTATGTCCCAGAAAGGTCAAAGTTGGCTCTCCGAATCCAGGGTAGCAATCCTACTTTTTGCCTTATTTCTTCCACCAAGTTCCATCTTGAACTCCACCATCTCAGGGTCGCTACATTCCAAGCTGTCCCCGGCCTTTACATCCCTAACAAGCCCATCCCTGTTGGTAAGAACAAGGGCCAGAAGTAACCCATGCCTTTTTCCCAACCTGCATCAGAAAATTATCTTCAACACATTGAAGGAACCGTTTGGATTGTGTATGCCTAGCCGAGTTACTTTCTCAACAGATACCTGGATAATTGAAGTTCCCCATAAGAACAAGTGCACGGGATTGCAAGGCTACTTCCAGCTGCTTGTAGAAGGCCTCATCGACTTCCTCCTCCTGATCTGGTGACACAACAGTGTCACCTATACCAACCCACCCCTTAATTCTCACCTACAAGCTCTCCACTTGTTCATCACTTCCCCCAGGTGGAGATGGGTGCATTCTAATTGCTCCCTCACGTAAAGGGCAACTCCTCCCCCTCATTTCCCCAGCCTGTCTTTCCTAAAAAGGATACAGCCCTTCATGACAGCATGAGAGTCATGCAAGTGGGTATCGCGGTATCAGGAATATTGCCTTCTCCAAGGAGCCCTTGGACAACTATGGGACAACTCAGAGGTTTTTCATCAACTCAGAGGTTATCTTCATCAGTGTCAGCAGTGACAACATCCCCCAGCCCTTCTCAGTCACTTCTAACTCCCCTCACTTCCCCCAAAAGACATAATTTCCTAGACATATTTGTTGATTCAGACACTTATAAGTTTATCTTCATATCAATAAAGGCTACAATATTTTCCTTTTCCTTTTCCTTTTCCTTTTCCTTTTCCTTTTCCTTTTCCTTTTCCTTTTCCTTTTCTTCCTTTTTCCTTTCTCCTTTTTCCTTTTTTTTTCCTTTCTCCTTTTTTCCCTTCCCTTCCCTTCCCTTCCCTTCCCTTCCCTTCCCTTCCCTTCCCTTCCCTTCCCTTCCCTTCCCTTCCCTTCCCTTCCCTTCCCTTCCCTTCCCTTCCCTTCCCTTCCCTTCCCTTCCCTTCCCTTCCCTTCCCTTCCCTTCCCTTCCCTTCCCTTCCCTTCCCTTCCCTTCCCTTCCCTTCCCTTCCCTTCCCTGCCCTGCCCTGCCCTGCCCTGCCCTGCCCTGCCCTGCCCTGCCCTTCCGTGCCCTGCCCATTACAACTGTAATACTGACCCCTTCATGCAACATTCACCTGCTAGCTTATCTACTACAGTCCTTATTTCTATCCTGATTCTGACAAAGATAATTTAAAGATGACCAACAAGAGCAAACTGATAGACATATGGAATCCCACATATCACCTTCTTTCACGTGAGAAACGAACGAATAATATAAAGCCCCACCCCCCCAAAAAATAATATATATATACATATACAGATTTAAGATTTTAACTATCACAGAAGTAGAAAATATGAAGAAATTTAAAGATTGCTTTTGCAAACTGGAATCTAACTCAAAACTTCTCAGACAACTGTGTAAATTAAAAAACTGATAAATCTACATGCTGCTGTTCTACGGATCCTGAGAAAGTTTTGTTAAAAGGAAAATTAGTTTACTGAGGTAGTGACATAGAGACACATTTATGTGGGGAGTAAAACGAGACAGAAAGGAAAGTGTAATGATAAGGACATCTCTGTTGTAAGAGTTCCTGCAGCAGCATCTTCAGCTTTAACTGACCTTCTGAACACATGGTTTTATAATGCAGCTGATCTGTTGTTCTACCTGGCTATCACAGCACACACACAGAGCAAGGTCACAGGATAGGAACATGGAGTAATGGAGTAACTCAGTAGAAGGGTACCTCAGGAAGTCTCCAGTCCAGCCTCCCAGTAGATGTACTGGCTGTGAGATCAGACTGGGTTGCTTTGGGTTTCTCCAGTCACTTGAAAACTTCTAGGAATAAAGACAACACAAACTATTTTAGACTCCTACTACTTGACCATCTTCTCAGTAATTTCTTGTTTCATTAGGTCCAGTCATACCATCTCATTTAATTCACACATATTGTTTCACAGTCTTCCACTGTGCTCTACTGTGAAAAGCCTGCCTGGCATCTCCTCATTTTCCTGTGTCAGTACTGCAGGGTTGCCCATAGGTTCCCTAAAGCCATCACTTCTCCAGCCTGAATGATCCCTGGTGCTGCAGCCTTCTCTCACAGGATAAGGGCTACAGACCCAAACTGTCTTGGTGGTATCCCCCAAACTCAATCCTACTTATTTATAACTTTCTTCTCTTGGGGACCAAAATGTTGTGTACAGTATTCCATACATGGTATAATGAGTCCTCAGGAAAGGGATGATCCCCTTGCTCATTAAGATAGCTATGTCCCTCTTCTGACAGTCAAGAATGCTGTTGGCTTCCTTGTTGCCAAGATATTCTGGAGGTCCATAGTCTGCATACTATCCAACACATCCTGTAAGATACATACAGAAAAACTGCACCTCAGACAATCTTTTATTGTTTTAAGGGTTTTTTTCCTTCCCTGTTGTATAAACTTGTGTTTATCTTTGCTTAATATCATGAATTTCCCATCAAACTATTCCTCCAGTCTGTCCAAGTTCCCTCGGGAATTAGCCTTGCCTTTGAGAATATTGAATAGTCCCCTTTTCGGTTTCATTAGAACACCTAACGAGTAAGCATTCTTGACTACTGATCAAAATGTTAAACTGTGCTGAGCCCTGCAGTATCCCACTTGTTATCAGCCTCCAGCTAGACTACGACCCACATGACTAGCCACATGCTGAGTCCAACCATCCAATGGGTTTCATATTCATGGGATTGTTCTGCCATCCAGACTGTATTATCCTAAGTTGGATACAAAAATACTGTGGAAGACAGTTTCAGAAGCTTGCTAGAGCTGAAGTAAATGACATTGCTCTCCTATATAGGGATATCAGAAATACCAAATACCAAAAATCTAGGTATTTCTTCATGGAAGGAAATATACTGTCAAATATGATATAGCCTTGATATATGATGACTGTTCCCAGTCACCTTCAGAAATCAGCTTCAATAAGACTCTGATTTTCCTTGGTACTGAACTCAGTTAACTAGTCTGTATTTCCCTGGATTATTTGTTGGCACTTTTTGATAAAAACAACATTTACTTTTCTCCAATCAAGACAGATCTCCTCTGATTTTCATGAGTTTTGAAAGAGCAGCCCTGTGAGGATAACTGCCAGTTCTCTTACAATCCTTACCTGCAACCTGTCTAGTTCCACAGACTACTGTGGATTAAGTTCTCACACGTAATTCCTGGCTTGATTTAATGATTCCTGAATTACATCCTTCTCTTCTACTCGAATCCCTTTCCTGTTCTTTCTTGGCAAGACAAGGAATGAAGTACATCTGTTTTATCTGTGTCCACTGTCACTAAGTCACTCACCTATTTAGCAACTCGGCCACCTTTTCATTGTTCAATCTTTTAAAACTTATTGGTCATAACCTATTGCTATTATTGGTCATCTTTCCAGATGACTGCCTGAATAGTTCCTTAACCATGCAACAAATGAATGACTTAAGAGCACTGATTGTTCATAAAGGCATAGTCCTGATGTCCAGCTTTGCCTCACCTGTAAGTGAAGAGGAATTTGATTTTCGTATTTGGACCTCACAAATAAATCCCCAAAGTCTTTCCACACCACAGTCATTCAGATACTACAATTCTATGTTTACTGCAAAATGTAATTGTTTTACTTGCATGGTATTGTATTTGCTGAAACATTTGCACTTAGTAAATCATGCTATACAATGAAGGAATATTTTTGCTTTCCAAGTTTGTTCACATCTTAACATGTCAACAATTAAATCCTGGCATGTCTCTAAGGCATAAATAAGCAACCTACTCTCAATTCCTATTTTACAATTTACATTATATTATCAAAAATATGATTTCCTCAAACTTGACAAATGTGTATATCCTCATTCACAATTATTACCAATTTTAAATCTTAATTAAGTTATTTGAATTGCTTGAGTGAAAATTGAGGTTTCAGATCTCTCATATCTGTAAATCAATAGGTTATCATTTTATTTTGTATTTTTTATAATTTATAATCTGATAATGCAAATCCATTTCCTTCTTTGTCTTGTTGTCTCTAAGATTTTATAAAATATACGTATTTATAAATTTATTTACATATTTATATATGTAAAATATATAAAATATATGTATCACAGAAAAGTGGTGTAAGTTTAACAAGTGTAACACCAGGCCCTAACACATTACTTTCTCGCAGAGTAATCTTGCAGAGTAAAGTATTATGACAAATAAAACCAACAGTAGTCACATGAAGTCACATTTACTATTTCTGAAGGAAATATAAACAAATAACAGAGAAAAAATATATATTATTTTTTTTTATCTTAATTTGTCAAAATTAAAATTTAGCACCAAAACACAATGTTTTGTATCCATTTCATGTCTTGTAGCCAGAAATTAGAACAATACAATAATGCCTATTCAAATTACAAAATTTACAAAATGGTGGGGAATGAAAAAACAAACAGACAAATAAAAATAAAGAAAAAAATGCAACTTTGCTTTGTTGTTGTAATTCCACACCTTTTCCCCATATTTCTTTTAATCACACTATAGGCCCTTGATTTCTTTACACCTTCTGACAGTGCACTGATTGACTCTCGTGATATTAGTGATTAGTATTATTCTTATCTGTATAAACCTTTTATTAGTTTTCAGAATGACTTAGCTAGTGTGTATTGTACTGTTGCCCTGTAATAGCTAAACTATAAAGAACTGCTCAGTTCTATAAACAGGTTATGGTACATATAGATACATTTCCCCATAGCTAAAAATAGTTAACTTTAGTACACTAGAGTAAAAGCTGTGGATTCCAACTCCATTTTCACTGTGTGCAGAAGTATGACTTTACCAGTGAGACACTAGCTGGCTGCACAATTTTTACAGCATTGCTTCTTTGTGCTGCTATTTGTAGTGACAGCTGTGCTGTCACAGATGACCTACCTGTTCAGGTTTGTGGGTGTTTGTATTTCATCTTAAGCCTCACTGCTGTCTTCAAGATGGCAAAGAGTGAATGAATTCAGTCTTTGGACACTGGTTCATAAAATTTTTCAAACCTGGAAATACTCAGTGATGTGGGGAGCCCTTAAAAACTCTGTAGTAAGTCTAAGAGAAAAAAATCTATAGTTTACAGTATATTGCCTGTGTTAATTTGGAGAATAAAACAAAAGTGTCCATAAGGTAGATCATGCTAAGAAAACATTTAAGACTTGTAAATTATTAGATATCAATTAATGATCATATGCATATAATTCTTTTTAAAAAGCCATTACTCACTAAACCCCATGAAGAAATTAGCTGTTTTGATTTCTCATTCTTGCATTCTCTGATATGCTGGTCTGCTGAAGCTACCATTATAAACACAAATAGCCTTACTGTTTTAATTTACTAAAGTCATCTGCAAATTTGTTTTTTCACTACATAATCTTTTTCATGGTGACTAAAAAAGCGTCATTAATGCATGTGTTCAGCCTATATTCTAAAATAAGAGTTTACATATCTTCTGTGTAATACTTTGTATCATTGTATTTGTTAACATGTAGTTTACTTAAAAACTATAGATTTCTTTAACCTAATTTACTGCTAATTAAAGACTTTGCATTGTGCTAGGACTGCAGGATTAGGCCACAGATTTTAAGAAATCTTCCTGACAACTGATCTCTCCTTACAGCTCTTAAATAACTGCTAGCACAGATAGCTTGGTGGCTTTCTATATAAATGAAGGCCAAGTCCTTATACTGTTAAAGCCATTGGCAAAATTCCTGCTGAATTCAGTGGGAACTGATTTTGACTCTTAAGCCTTGGCTGTCAAGCAACAGCTAGCATCCATAGTGATATACACCTATTTTACTTTTTTTTTTTTCTAACCTTGACCTTATAAGGTTAATAACATTAAAGTAAAAAATAATGGCAATTTAGATTGATAATACTAGATTGATAATACTAGATAATATTAGATTGCTGTGTAACTGGCAGAAGACTTCTGTTCGTCTTTCCTTCACTTTCACAAAAGATTCCAGAATATTCAGAATTCTGAAATTGTCACTGAGGATTAATGTTACTCTGCTAGCAATGTTCTGTAGGTGAAAAACATGGTATCAGGAAATGTATTATCCTTTTAGAATTAAAATTCTTTGTATGGGCAGTGCCTGATTGATATGTTATGACCTGGTCCTGTGTAGTCCTAAGTATTGTAAGATTGTCAGCATATTCATCATCAAATGAAAACAGCAAAACATTTATTAACTCAAGATCAGATTACAGAAACCTGATTTGCATGTATGCATGCTGCCAAAGCCAAAACATTTAAGGGTTAACCCGGTGGACTCCTTATAAAATTTCATTCAATAACTGAGTTATGTAACCTCAGAACTGAATGAGCAACGAAGTGATGAAAGGTGTTGATTTGCTAGGTGGAGAGCAGAGTTGTTTATTCTGAGTTTAGCAAGGTTTTCAACACTGACTTTCATAACATTCTCATTGACAAGCTGTTGAAGTGTGGGCTACATAAGTGGACAGTGACGTGCAATGAAAGCTGAATTGACAGGCCAACATTGTTTTGGTCAGTGACAGAAAGTCCAACTGAAAGCCAGTCCCTAGCAGTATACCACAGGGGTTGACACTGAGTCCAAAATGTCCTGCACAGTGGACAGAGTATAGCCTCAGCAAGTTTGCATTTAATACAAAACTTTGAGGAGTGAGTGATACTCCATGACTGTGTTTCCATTCAAAGGGGCCTTCGAAAGACTGCCAGTTGGGAAAAACCTTATGAAGTTCAACAAAGGGAATGCAAAGTGCTTTTCTGGGGGAGGAATAACTCCATGCACTAGCAGACTGCTTTGTAGCTTTACCTGTGATTCTTGGTAGATGCTAAGCTAACCTTGAGCCAACATTGTACCTTTGTGGGGTTGGACTCCCCATTACAAGAGAGATGTGTAAATACTAGAAAGCCCAGCAAACAGCTGCAATGATTAGGGTGCTGGAGCATTGTCATATCAGAAGAGGCTGAAAGAGCTGGAATTGTATAGGTTGGAAAACAGAAGACTCAGGAACATTGTATTCATGTGTTTAAATGTATGACAGAGGAGGTGTGAGAACATGGAACCATACTCTTTTCAGTGATGCCCAGAGACAGAACAAGAGGCAATGGACAAAAATTAAAATGCATAAGAAGAAAAAATAAAACAAACAAAAACAACTAATAAATAAATACATGAACTTTTTTGCTATGAGTGTAGTTAAACATTGGAACTGATTGCCCAGAAAGGTTGTGGAACCTCTATCCTTGGAGTTATTCAAAACCTGAGTGGACTTATCACCAAACAAACTTCTCTAGCTGTCTCTGGTCTGAGCAGAAAGTTAGACTAGCCAATCTCCAAAAATCAATTCCAATTTTAACAGTCTTGTGCTTCAGTTTAACTCTGGCAGGCAATTATGTACCACAGAGCTGTTGCACCTCCACCCCATTGTGATGTAGGAAACAATCAGAAAGGTAAAAGTGCAAGAACGTGTGGGATGCAATAAAGGGAGTTTTTTAGGTAAAGCAGAAGTTGTGCATGCAAGCAAAGCCATTTCCCGGAAAGCAGGGCTCGTCACATGTGACAGTTTCTTGGAAAGACAAATGCCATCACTCCAATGTTTTCCCCTCTTTCTTCTTTCTCCAGCTTTTATTGCTGAGCATGACAACACGTGTCATGTCTTTCTGGTTAGTCAGTGTCAGCTGTCCTCACTGCCTCTCCTCCCAGCTTTTGACTTCCCCCAGTCTCCTCACTCCAGAGCAGCACAAGAAGTAGACGAGTCTTTGGTTCTCTGTAAGCACTGCTGTGCAACAACTAAACCAGCACAGTGTGTTATCACCACTGTTTTCACCAAAAATCCAAGACACAGCATCATATGAGCTTCTGTGAAGAAAACAAATCAAACCCAGCCAAACCTGTGACTCTCTGATTTATATGTTAATAAATAAATAAATAAATAAAAATGTTTTTGACTTTGTCTGCCTTAAAAGATGTAATATACACTCCAAATATAGAATTCTGAGGATTAGAATCTTTGCCCATTTTCTTTAAATACTCATAAAGAAGAACTGGCTGTAGTGATTATTCTGAACTCCTGGAAGCTGCATTCTCTTGTTTTACCAGAGCCTAATTTGGAGCAAAGTCCAAGATTTTCACAGATTCAGCTCCAAAGTGGAGAAAAGTGGTATAGAAGACTCCAAGCCTGATGCCTCTTTTGTTAAGTTGTGGGGCATTGAAAGGAATATTATTTTATCTTGACAGAGCCCTAGGGATATCTTTCCATCTTTGGCACATAAGAAATCTTTCCAACACCAAGTTTTAAAACAGGTAGATCAAAAATGTAACTGAGTGAGTTAACAGAAGTAAGCATCCAGAGTGCTTGTAGTGTGGAGATAAGCTGCTGCTCAGCCTCATAGGCATTCTGGTTTCTATCCTCTCTTCCTATTCCTGTTAAATAAATTCCTGATAAAGAAAAAAAATGGCAAACAAGTGCATACTCTTCGTGTGCTGAATGAATAATTCAGAAAAGGGCTTTATCTTAACATTCATCCTGTGTGCCACACTGGTCATGGAAATTTTTTCCTAGTGTACAAGAAGGAATGATTTAGGCCCAGATGTACAGAATAATTCGCAGGTCAAAAGTCACTAGTCCTAGTTAGAATTACTTAAGAATTATAGAAGTTCTAAGAACTGAAGCCAAAGTAAAACATTCAGCAGATTTTCTTTCTCTAATACAAATGAAAGAAAGCTATTTAATTTATGTACTGACAGAAATGTGTCTCATGTAGACTTACTGATTGACTATATTACATTGGAGATATTTACACCGCACTTTCTAAATATACAGCACATTGCTTTTACATATTCATAAGAAACCCGAGTATGCCTAAATATATGTACAAACAGAAAAGGTATCAATTTAAACATAAACATAGCAAAGATGTCCGAATTCTGGCAAGAGTTTAACAAACAATCCTTTAAGTCTATTACTATTAATGTCCATGACTGGGGGAGCATAGTTGGAGATGGTAATCCTGGTTGAAGTACTCCCATATCTTCCATGACTTCATTAATTTTTCTCAGATCATATAACAGACTCCATTTTCCATTCCTTTTCTTGATTACAAACACTGGAGAATTCCAGGGCTAGTCATGGGAACAATATGTCTCACTTTAAGTTGTCAAGCAATTCGGCCTTCGGGCCTTGCATATCCTATTCTTCCCAGATCCAAGGGGAACATTTCTGTCACCTTTTCAAGGCCAATAGGGCCTGGGTCAAAAGGCACGTTCAGGTCAGCAAGGGGCGTAACAGCAAAAGCCTTCCATGGCTGTAGCAGCAGAGGGGCCCATGGCATAGCAGTTGGATCAGTAAACGAGCCCGCAGTTCCATCACTATCTGGCAAGCCACACATTTCTGACTGTGGCCCCACGTTGGCTCATTAAGGCCTCAGAGACTGCTTGCCAGGTGCCAAGCAATCCCACTGCAACCTTGTCATTTTTAATTGCAGAGTCCCACACCTTGGCCTCAGTTTGGTCCCATATTTCAAGCTCATAAACTGATTGATAATAAGGAGAATAAGCTGTAAGTTTACCAGGACAGTCTTTGTTTCAAAGGATGTATGATTCCCAATAATGCACAACTGCTTACCAGCAAGGGGCAGTTGTGTGCGCAGGTCCTCTTCTCTCAGCTTGAGCTTCTTTCCAGCTCCAGTGTGCCTATTTCCAGCGCCTTTCAGTAGGAGCTTCTCTGAGCAGTTTGCTGAGTTTGGCTGAACATAACTTCATGAGGTGATCAATGTGCCAGTTTTCGTCCTGGTCTCTGTTCTGCTAGTCCGTTCCTCTTCACTCCTTTTTCCTGCTTCTTTATTGATCATAACTTCATCACATCGTGTTGCCTTCCTTTTTTTTTTTTTCTTCTTGAGGGGAGGCTCCCCTCTTATACCCTTCTCTCCACAGCAGTTCTTTTCAAAACAACTTTTCATTGGTCAAACAACTTTGAATGTAACAACAACAGCAAACACCCAGAAACTTCCATTCCTTAATGGCTGGAGAACAAGCAACCCATCTGGAGAACAAGCAACCCATCTGGAGAACAAGCAACCCTGGGACTGCATAGAGTCTCCTGATTCACCCTTCTTTGTTTCCTGTAAACTCTTTTACATTCCTGATGGCCTCATCGTTAAGAGTCTGATGTTATCATCAACCATGGGGCTTTTCAACCCCCATGGCCACACTCTCAAATCTCCCCCTTCTTTATTAATATCAACCATTTACTCGACACGAATTACCACTCCATATATAACAATGACTATTTTTTTTTCAGATGCATATTTATATATTTAAATATTTCTGTTGATGAAACTCTCTTTCCAAGAGTGCTTATGTTTTTATTTTTTGTGGTACAGTTTAACAAATACTGCAAATTTTGAATAAGTATTATGTATCTAAGCTCAAATTGTCATATAAATCATGCAATATGTCATTTTACTGCAGACATACGCAGAGAGTAACAGAAAATACCATTTTGCCTTTTAAATTCCATGGCATGCAAATGGCAGTATTTGCAAATATTACTGAAGCTGAACTTAAACAAACAAACAAACAAACAAACTGCAGTATCCCCAAAGGTATAATGGGTTATTCTATTTATAGTGTTTTGTGTTTTTTTTTTTTCAAAAGCACTGCCTGCATGTCACAAATGTCAATAACCATACCTTCACAAAATTATACATCAGAGATGTATAATGATGAGCTTACAGATGAGGAACTGAATCATGCCAATTATTAAAGGATATGTCTACATTTATAAATAGTACAGCATGATAGGTTTGAGTCTGTAGAGAATAAAAAAAAAAAAAAAAGAGCTGGTGCAAATAATATGATGTTGACACTAACTGAATTCCTGGAAATATTGCAAGGTGAAGAAAATGATCTGGAGTGATGTTAGTGTGATATATAATTTTCAAAAAACAACTGAGTTGTATGGGTTTGAGGGAAGACTGGTGATTTGTTATCCTGAGATATTCCTAATTTCATTTAATATAGTCCTTGTGCCAGTGTCCTGTTATATGATCCACTAAATACAGTCTTATCTTTTGTGCTCCTGCTTCATGTTGAAATATTCTTGTGCACAGGTCAGTTAATGGACTGTTTTCTGCCTGTGAGTGTCATGCTTACAGCTGGTGAAAAGCAGACCACCAAAGAAATCCAGTGTTGTGTAGACCTCTCAGAGAACCATAGACTGAAGCCAATTATATGTTGAATTGCATTCTTGTTCAGTCTTGAAGTTCCTGTCCAATTCCATTTCACCTAAAAACTTCAAGCCCATCCAAGAAGAATCAATTTTGTGAACTTTTAAGAACAACCTGCTCCACAATGCAAATCATAGAATATCAATTTCTGCTTCAAAAGTACACTCCTGATCTTAGTCAAAACTGTACCTCACAAGTGCCCAAAGTGTTTGTGTGAAAAAAAAAAAAAAAAAATGTTGTGCCAGGAAATTAATTTTCATTACATCTTCTGAGTTTCATTCCTGAAATTTCTACATTTTTTTCTAAGCTGATATTCAGTTTTTTACTGTGTGAGAACATATGTCAGCTCTGGATACTCCTCTCTTCCATAAGCTGTACATGCAGCATGTTCCAGCATTCTGGTGCTACAAAACAGCTCTATATGTTACTTGTCATCCTGGAATAACAAATTATGTTCAGAGCACTGATATCTTTGTAGAACCAAATGCATCCCCAGACAAAATAAATTCAATAAACCCAAACATAAAGGAAGTTTTAAAATGTCTCATGAATACAGATTAAAGGCTAATTAGATGTTCAAAAATATTATTTTAATTTTTGGAATGTGCAGACAGGAGTAGACAAAGAAAGGAAGGATATAAGTAGAATTTGGGTTATTATGGCCTGGATAATTAGAGTGCAGTAGAGGGAAGCAGCAAAAGGATAAAGAGGAGAGATGAAAGATAGCTGTAAAGATACTGTCAGGGACTTTCACAGTTCTTAGAAATCCTCTTGTGCTTTTGGAACATAGGTGCAGCACTTATTTTCTGACCTGCAGAACTTAAATTGCAATTTCATATTGTTAAGCATCAGATTCATGGGAGATGCTATTCAAATGTTTATGTACTTATTTATTTATTCTTCAATTCCACTTACCTGCAATCAGCTTTTGTATTTTATATTTCCTCAGGGTGAGACTCCGCAGAGTTCACAAGTAAGGCAAGTAGTGGTAAAGCAAACAACAGCCAAAGAACCACAATAATTAGTAAGTCACAGTAAGTCATCCAATGTGACATTTCTGAAAGAGCAAAGGATCCACATATAGGAGGAATTAGTACAGTGAAAAGTTAGGTGTCCATTAAGCGCCATCCAGATATCCCTAGCATAGCTAATCACCGTTTAGATACTATTACGTTTGACAGCTTGACCCCTGTCAATCACAGTTGGTGCAATGTTGTGCTGAAAACAGAGCAGTCACTGAAGATGGCACTATTTCTAGCTAACCTGTTTTGGCAGAATATTTGTGTGCATCAACAGACTGAAATGTCACAGAGCTGAAGATGATGTGGGTGAATGTGAAAAAGCATGAAAGAGGAAAAGGAAGAAGCCAGAAAAAATGAAAATAATAATAATTAAAAAAAAATGAAGAAAAAAATACAAGGAAGAGCTGAAGATTAAATATGTGAATCAATGTTGCAAAGAATATTCTTAAAACAACATACAGGAAAGAAGTTTTGAAGCAGGGGTATAGTTTAGGAACCCACATTAAGTATGAATGGAAACTGATCATTCGGGTTATTAAGTTCCTTGTGTCACAATTGCTCCTTAAGGAATTGTTAAACCAACCAGAATTCTTCATGCTAACTAGAACCTGAATGCACTTAACTAAATGACAGAAGGACAGTAACAGAAGCCTCAGGTCTGAAGAAATTTCTATCCTGTTATAAATGAAGTCTCAACTCAATTTGAATTTAGCAATATTTATAAAAGGAATATTTATAAAAGCCAAGTAAACAGCACTGGTTGCACTTGGAGTATATGCTCTGCCAACATGCACATACGAACATCAAGCATTCTAAATATACAGAACATAGCTTTACATACTAAACCCGAGTATGCCTATACATATGTACAATCAGAAAAGGCAACAAACAATCTTATAAGTTTATTACTGGTATATGGCATAATAATTCGTGTCAAGAAAATGGTTGATATTAATAAAGAAGGTGGAGATGTGGGAGTGTGGCCATGGGGGTCAGCGAGCCCCATGGTTGATGATAACATCAGACTCTTAACGATAAGCAACACGATATAATGAAGTTATGTAAGAAGGAATGAAAAGGAAGAGGCTAGCAGGATGGAGGCCAGGACAAGAACAGGGACACGGATCACCTCATGAAGATAGGTTAGGCCAAACTGAGCAAACTGCTCAGAGAAGCTCGTACAGAAAGTCGCTGGAAATAGGCGCACCGGAGCTGGAAAGAAGCTCAAGCTGGGAGAAGAGAACCTTCTCAAACATTCTAAATAGAAAACATTGCTTTTACATATTAAACCAGACTATGCCTATACATATGTACAATCAGAAAAGATAACAAACAATCCTTTAAGTTCCATGACTTAACAGTCTCCATTTTCCATTCCTTTTGAACAATATGTCTTGCTTTAAGTTGTCAAGCAACTCAGCCTTCGGGCCTTATGTATCCCGTTCTTCCTGGATCGAAGGAAAGTGCGTATTTCCAGCGACTTTCTGTATGAGCTTCTTTGAGCGGTTTGTTGAGTTTGGCCAAACCTACCTTCATGAGGCGATCAATGTGCCTGTTCCTGTCCTGGTCTCCATTCTGCTTGCCTGTTCCTTTTCATTCCTTCTTTCTACTTCTTTATTGATGACATAACTTCATTACATCTTGTTGCCTTTTTTCATCTTGAGGACAGGCTCCCCTCTCATACCCGTCACCCCACAGCAGTCCATTTCAAAAACATCTTTTCATTGGTCAAACAACTTTGCATATAACAGCAAACACCCAGCAACTTCCATGCCCTAATGGCTGGAGAACAAGCAACCCTGGGACTGCATGGAGTCTCCTGAATCACCCTTCTTTGTTCCCTGTAAACTCTTTTACATTCCTGAATGGCCTCATCGTTAAGAGTCTGATGTTATCATCAACCATGATAACATCATGGCTTGCTGACCTCCATAGCCACACTCCCAAATCTTCCCCTTCTTTATTAATATCAATCATCTTCTTGACACGAATTATTATCACAACCCCGATACCAGACAAGAACTTCACTGAAGCTGTACAGATTTTACTTTTCCTATTCCCTCCACCATTGGGCAGTTAAACATACAGTACCACAAGTATATTCCATTAACATCCAGAGAGCTTGTAAATTTGGAATACATTTTCATATTTTGAAACCCACTTCAGTATCACTAACTCTAACTAAAGTTCTACACAATATTATATACATTTTTCACATCCAACAGATGTACCTGTTATACATTATTAATGTTTATTTTCACTTATATTTTATATAAATTAGGCTGTTAAAATCTATACTTTTGTTTTAGTTTGTTTTTACTTTAATTTATTTATTTATCTATTAAATCAAGGGCTAGTATTTATTTATTTACCTGATTTAGAGGTTTTCTTCTGGGTATATTTATGCTTAATTCTTATGCTATTATATTTAACACAACAAAACATTAAATACTCAATAGGTGTTAACAACAGAAAATTCTTTATGATGCAGATAGAATAGTCTAGATATTGACACAAATAGGATGCTTCAATTTTACTGAAAGAGAATGAAAATAGGTCCTTCATCTGTCTAAACTGAAAATACCATCAACAACTCACATTTTTAGGAGACTGAAACATGCCACAACACCATGTTTATAACAAGCAGATTAGCCCAGAACTTTTTTATTTCCATTACGTTTTCTACACAGTTCTGTTTCTCTTTTTTCTCTACCCTATTATGTTGGCATTACATGGTAAGAAAAGTTTATGGCTGGTTTGTCAGTGATTCTGTTGGTTGAACTTGGCTAGCTCACCTGTGCATATAAATATATGTGCTTAAATACAGTAGTCATAGACTATGTATTCCTTTTCGGTGGAGACAGACTATTGGAAAGATCTCACATAATTAAAGTCTTGCATAATGCCACAACAATAGTAAACTGCAACCTGCTGTTATAGAATTTTCTGGAGTCAGGCACAGCTAGAAATGTTATGAAGAACAGAACTGATTTTGTACTAGCAATTATAACAACTACTTTTAATAGCTTCTTCTAGTCAGCAGATAGAATTTATGAAAAGTGGTACACACAACTAGATTCACTGTGTGAGAAAGTTTCTACTTGTCAGGTTTGTTCCAAATGGAGGAATAGCAGTGTAGTCTCCTAGATAAAAGCTAAAGTAGGTAACATAAAATCATTTGATGGCCTTGTAACCGTTTTGGAAACTTTGATGGTTTTCTCTCTTTAGCTTCAAATTACTGCTCAGTGTAAGTTTCTGTTTGCCTGTACAATTAATATATATACATATATATGTATATGCAGATATATATACAGGTATTTATATCTATCTATCTGCCAGCAGAAAGTACCCCAGAGAATTGGGTAATGGTATGTCTCTCTGGGATCATACAGTGATTATAAAGCCAGACTCATACAAATTCTGACTTTATACGAGCACCAGTTCATTTAAATGGTAGTTGAACGGCTGACTTCAGAAGGGGCAGAAGGCTGGACTGGCACTACGGGGGACACCAGGCTCTGCCGCATAAAACGTGCTACGTCCCGCGGCTGGCGGTCTCCAGGGGAGGGCTGTCGCCCTGCCGGGAGGGCCTACACAAAGCGAGCTCTCTGCAGAAATCGCTGCAGTGGCCGCGGCGTGACGGGCTCAGGGCCGGGAGTCAGCGGAAGGCTGTAAGCGCCGCCCGACGGCAATTGCAGGTGCCAGAGCGCCACCTGGCGGCCGGCAGGTGGAGCGCAGGCGGGGCTGCCGCGACCGCCCGCCCACTGCAGTGGTTGCAGTAGGGCGATGGCCGTTAAGGGCATTGCGCTCAGCCGTCAAGAAACGGAGGGCCGTCGTCTGCCTTCCGTCAGGCAAAAAGAGAACGGGAGAACGGGATTTATTTATTTATTTATTTTAATTTAATTTTGGTTTCTGTTTCGCAGATTCATTACGTCATCCTTTTTTTTCACGTGGAAGTTGCCTGGGAATAGCATTTAAAGAATCACCCTGCTGGTTAACATTCCTCATTTCTGTTTTCTGCATTGTACTTTTATACAACCAGTGCGTTTTGACGCTGAAATATGTCAAAATGGGAGAGAGATTTCTGCCTGAAAAATACAATTAGTTTCTTTTACCATATTCTGAATATATGCTGTTGGAATAACATACTGAAACAGAACAAACCACAGTTTGAGAGGTTCCTTTGTTCTTTTCAATGTTAAAAAAAAAAAAAAAAAAAAAAAAGGCAGGTTTATATTTATTTATTTATTTATACATATGAAGTGACGTGCTATCAAGAATGTCAAGAAAGACATTAAGAAAAGGTCTGTGCTCCAGCACTGTTTTTTAGTTTCCCAATACAAAGGTACTGCTGGCTGAATTAAATTTGGTTCAGTGGTTGAATGTCTTTAACAAAGTTTCCACAATCATCTTCCCTGCACTGCAGTTGGGCAGGAACCTTGATGGGCAAAGCATGAACTGTGGAAGGGAGATGACTGGTATAGCACAGCCCTGCAGACCTTTTACAAGACTATTTTTTATGAGGTATACATATTTCTGTGTATGTAAACAAAGCACTAAATATTCCCTTTTTAAGATTCAGTGCAAGTAATTATTAATGTACAAGAATTAAGGGAACACCTTATTCTCTTTTCTTATAACTAATGATGTTGCAGCTGATATGTTGATATGTGTATTTCTGATTATATATTTTCTTAACTCTTCATTGCTAATGTTTTCTGATGCTTAATTCATTACCTACTTCTAAACCTTTCCACTCTGAAATCTAAATTGTAGGGAGAAAAAGTCAATTTATGTCTCAAGCATTTTCTATACTGCATCTAGGTCAGTTCTTTATAAATTTAATCATGTAGTGGACATTTAGTATCTGTTATGCTTTAATGCTACATGATATCTCTCTTTGCCCATCCAACTATGACCTCTATTCAGTAACTAAATACTTAAGAAATAAATCAGTGACAAAGAAGCTATGGCAGAAGATAATTTTTTTTTTTGGTGATGTGTTCAGCTTCCAGAAATAAACTGCATCCTTGCTCACATCCGATAAGTGTCCCAAGACATAGTTCCTACGTACACGATTTAGTGATTCCTAATTACTTGATCTTATCAGTGCATGTTGAGTAACTTGAAATTCAATTTTATCCTGCAGCAAGACCAAATAAATATATAAGTATACAAATAAAGGTTTTTGTTTGTTTGTTTGTTTGTTTGTTTTTGTTGTTTTTTTTTGTTTGTTTGTTTGTTTGATTTTTTTTTTTTTTCATGGATTGAATCTTCTGGAAAATTTAGAGGTGAAAATTGAAATGTTTCATGTGGATTCAGTGTCACATGAAACTATGTAGGCTTGAGGTGAATTTGGAAAAATGTCAAAATCCTTCAGGTCTGGGTGTTGTGGTTTTAGCCAGCTAGGCGGCTGAGCTCCACCACAACTGCTCTCTCACTCATCTTGCGCAAAGGGAAAGGGGGAGAAAATACAATGAAGAGGACTCAAGGGTTGAGATAAGGACAGGGAGATCACTCAGCAATTACTGTGATTGGGCAAAACAGACTCAGTGCAAGGAGATTAGTAAAATTTATTGCCTCTTACTAGCAAACAAGAGACGTGAGAAACAATGGAAAGAAACTAAAAACACCTTCCCCCAATCCAAACTCTTCCACCTCCTCCCCCCAAGAAGCACGGGGGAACTGGGGAATGAAGGCTGTGGTCAGTCCCTAAAGCTTTACCTACACCACTCCTTCTCAGTCACTTCTCTCCCCTGCTCCACATGGGGTCCCTCCTACGGAATGCAGTCCCCAAACTGATCCTGCGTGCTCTTCAGCTCTTCAAGAACTGCTCCAAATATGGGTTCATACACTGGGGTCCATCCGTCAGGAGCAAACTGGATCCCCCGTGGGCAGCAACTCCTGCCAGGTAATTTGTTTCTGCATGGCCTCCTCTCCACAGTGCAGCTCTGTCCCGGGACCTGCTCATGCAGAGGCTCTCCATGGGCCACAGCCTCCTCCAGGCCACCTCTACCTGCTCCACCAGGGGCTCCTCCATGGGCTGCAGAGTGGAGATCTGCTCCATCATGGGACCCATGGGCTGCAGGGGGTCAGCCTGCTCCACCAGGGCCTTCTCCACAGGCCACAGGGGAACTGCTGCTGCGTGCCTGGAGCACCTCCTCACCCTCTTTCTTCACCGACCTCTGTGTGACCTCTGTGTCTCACTCCTCACTCTCCCAGCTGCTGTTGACACAGTTTGTTTGTTTTATTTTCCATTTCCTAAACACGCTGTCACAGAGAAGCAAATAATATCACTTATTGGTTCTGCCCTGGCTAGCAGTGGGTCCCTTTGGAGCTGGCTGAAACTAGCCCTTATCTAACATGGGGGCAGCTTCTGGATTCTTCTCACAGAAGCCACCCCTGCAGCCCCCTGCTACCAAAACCTTACCACATTACACAGGGTAATTGATAATATGGCATTGGATTTAATCAAATTGGGAGAAAAAAAAAAAAAAAAAAAAAAAAAAAAAGATTTTAATTCCAAATAATTTCTTCTTGTGGCACATCCTGGCAGTTTTAATTTAATCATCACATTTCTTCTCTTTTCCCTGTTTGAGCCTAGCTTTCCATCTGGACTATTTATCTCATGCTGTAGCAGTAGCAAGTTATAGCAGAACAGACAGGTGGAACCTGCACATTCTGACTAAGCACAACTATTAAAAAATTTTCCAGTGAACTTTTGAATTAGATGCTCTTTATATAAACATATATAGGTACTCTCCATCCAATTTCCAAGCTTTGTGTGTCCATCTTTTCTTCTCCTTACCGCCATGCTCCATGGCGGTAGTATTTATACATGCTCTGTTAATCCAGACACCATGAACAGAAAACACAGAGTTTGCTTTGAAAATAATGAGACATAATATAAATAACCCATACAGGAAAAGTAGAGGGTGCTGTTCTGAATCTGATTTAGGTTTTGTTATGATCGCTTGTCTTTTACAGGCTGCTTTTCATTTTTTTTATTGAATTTCTGTGTGTTTTCACAGAATCACAGAATTTAAGAGGTTAGAAGGGACCTCGAAAGATCATCGGGTCCAACCCCAGTTTTGTGTAGGTCTGGTTTGCAGTTTCTCATTGCAAGTCTTGCACAGGGATTCTTCCCTCAAGACTTGTCATCACAGTTGCTTTCAGATTCTTAGTGTTTTCCTTGCCAGTTTAAAAATTTGTAATGATCATGCAAAACAGCACTACAGTGATGCAAAATCACGTGTCTTTCCTGATCACAAGCCAAGCTACTTGCTCATGCAGATACTCTAATAGATTCCTCTTCATGATGATTAATAAATCAGTTATTTCTGCAAAAAAAATGCACTGTATTAATGTAGTAAGTTAATATAATAAATTTTATTTTCAAGTAAGGTACAAAAAATTAGCTGAAACTATTAAATAGTAATTAATAATTGAAATAATGTTTTTTATTATTGCTTGAGTGATTGAATCAGTCCTGTTCTTATAACTGCATTTCTACCCTAAAAATCATGGTGTAATTTCTCACAGTCAATGACTACTGAACTTCCCCACTGATTGTTTCTGAAATATGTCCAGAGTACACTAAGTTTGCCCATGACGTAGCCTCTTAATGGTCAGTAGTCAGGAAAGGTCTGTCGTACATTTACAACAGCAGGTAAGGAATAAATCCAAGCTCAGTGAAATCTTCTCAAATACAAAATAAATGTTTTTTACCTATATTATTATTGTTTTTACATGCAGCTTATATTACCTAGATTATTTTAACTGTTAATTCAATGATTAATACCATTTCAGTACAACCATGGGAGTGTGCTTGATATTCAAAGTAGCAATTGAAAACTATAAAGTAGTGCAGTGGTGCTTTTTCTGATATCAGTGTCAACTTTAGTCTACTTCACAGGGTAATTGACAGCAGTATATATTAAGAAATTAACTTTTTTTTTTTCCCCCAGTCCGCTCTTCTGCAAGTTCCTTAGACAAACAGAATCTAGCATGAACCACAAAATGATCCTAAGCAAAACATACAGAAGCACAATGGATTTTTTGTTTTGTTTTGTTCTGATTTAAAAAGAAAAAAAAACTAAAGCCTACTAAGTATGATAGATCACTGTAAACAGATTTAGTACAGTAAGCAGCACTGCAGCTTTCTCCCATACAGATTAGCTAATAACATGTCTTGTTATTTTTGAAGCAAACAGGTTGTTTTCTTTTCATATTGCTCAGATTGGCAGTAAATGTATGAATAGTACTACTATGGAGACTGGTGAGGAGAGAAAAAGAGAAGATGGATATCATTACAGAATTCTTAACATTTCCTTACTATACTTAACCCAGTAGCAACTCAGGTTTTAAAATTACTTTACAGTTTTTCAAAATTGGGCTTACTGAGAAAATAGGTTTGATTGTTTGTTTGTTTGTTTGTTTTCTGGAACTAACATGTTTCTCAGATTTTACTGTAAATCTTAAACTTGCAAAAATCACAGGACCACCTCTGATGATATCTGGAACTTGAAGGAAAAGCATTGCAAAGATAAACTGCTCAACAAATTTCTGTACATCCTTAGCTTGCTCAAGAAAGTGTAGCTTGCATGACTGTGAGCTAGTGACAAATTTGTATCATTTTCTACAAAAATAATCTAGATATTCTTGTCTCTCCAGATTATGTCTATCTTCCCCGGTATATAAATTCCTTGTAGATCTGAAAGAATGGGAAATTTCTATGTAGGTATAATTTTTAGATAAGAATGAAAAGACTCAGGTCTTGAGACTTTGACAACCTCTGATAACCAGGAAACAGATATAAAGGAGAGTCCACATCTACACCTTCCTACTGAGACCACAACATGCTGTTAAAATCTTAATGCCTTTAACACTGCAGAGCAAATGTCTGCTGTACTACGTCTCTTGTGACTAGTTAGTAGAGAAATTGGACAGCAGTAGGAAACAAAAATAGGAAACAAAATAGGAAAGCAGAACCCTAGAAAATTTCTATCAGCATTCATTTTTCTGCCAGTCTCTGAGAAACATGGTTCTGCCATAATCACACAGTGCTTAATGTACTGTGTGATTATGTAAAGAAATAATACTATTTCTTTGTCACACACACACACACACACAAATAATAATAATACTAATACTACTACCACTAATAACAATAATAAAATTATTATTATATTATTATATTGCTATATACTATTAATATTAATGATGATAATAATGATATCATGGCAGTACCTCTATATCATTTGATGCATCTTCCCTCAATAGAATTACCACTTAAATTTCACTTACGTCACTGTTTGTTATCTAGTCATGGCAAGGGTTTCACCAGTTTTGCAGTATTCCTTTTATGCTCACTTTTATATCTTTTATATGCTGGAAAGGTATTGTACATCTTTCATTTTATTAGTGAGATTTCTTACATTTTAGATTTCTTTCTTCTCTTCTCTAGCTTTTAGCTTGTTAGGAGTAAAGGAAGATGATAATTCCCAGTTTGTGCTTACAAGTGAACATGTGGGTCTTTACTGAAGAGTATTCCTTCTTGAACGTAAAAAATGCTGTATCCAATACAAATTACAGTGTGGTAGGCTCTTTGCACTGAGTAAATAATTCAGAAAAGAGAGAAGTTGAAATACACCTACCCTTTGGCACATGCAAGCTTCTTTCAAGTACCCAAATCTCCTTCAGGATGTGTGCAAGTAGAAGAAACACTGATGTAGTTTTAAGCCATGTCCACACCACACTGTAAAATGGGTTGAAAACAGGAACATATCTTCACCTTTACAGACTGCCATTAAGCACAGATCCTTAACATGTAAGCTTTCTCTCTTACATTTTCCCAGTGCTTTGCAGTTTCACATTCATCGTAAGCAAAACAATAGCAAAATCCTACTGTGAGAACTAAGAGCAATTAAAATACTAACTTCAAGTCTTTAGTGTTCAATATTATCTTATCATATCAATGTGTTTCCATTTAGTTTGTGTATGTGATTTACAAAACAATTGTTTTGCACTGGTTTTGAATAAGGTTTACTTCCACCAATAAAATCCCAAATTTATAAAAATTAGAGAAAGAGAGGGAGAGAGATAAATGCTACTTATAAGGACAATTGTCTGTGATAAGCTAATATCATTTAACATTCCAGCAATTTAGCTGCAGACTGGCTGATTTCTAAAAATGCAGGACAAAAGAAGAGAGAGAAAGAAAGAAAGCCTTAGCTCAGTAAAAATCCTGCACAGTGGGTTTTGACAGAGTTTAAAAATAAAACTGAGACAAGGTAAATCTGGATTTGAATGTCCTACTTTTTTTTTTTTTTTTTTTTTTTTTCCAGATTAATTTGCACACTGACCCTTTAAACTCTTGTTCCAAGCACTATAGCCTTAGGCACAGCCACAAGGCATAACCATCCCCTGTAGTGTGACTTCATCATAGGTTCTCACCTCCTTGCCCAGCTAGTCCTGAAATATCTACTCATTTTTCTTGCCCCACTTTTGTTATGCTTTCATATATCCAACATAATGAAAAGTAGCTGGCACTGCTAGCTCTTTCTAAATGAAATCCATTGAAGAAGGGAAGCTAAAGAAATCTTTTTGCTTTCCCAATTAAAATCCAGAAGGAAAAATAAAATAAAATAAATAAATAAATAAAATCCCTTACATAAAGTTAAATAATGTCTTTAAGAAAAATACTTTATAGATGAAATAATACCTTGATCTATTAATAGCCTATTTTAATAGCCTATTGCTGAACATTGATTCTATGGAAAATAAGAAAAAAAAAAAAAAAAAAAAAAAAAAGAGAGAGAGAAAATCCAGGAACATTTTCAGTTAGAATGTGGATCTGGGTAGATCTAGATCTTAAATCTCAAACTTTTAATAGTCAGGTTTTTTAACATCAATAAACATTATTTTTAATGTGACACACACCTATTTGATAGTAAAAGAAAGAAAATAAAACTAGTATAATCCATAAAGTCATTTTAAATTAGTATTATTTTTTCCTTGTTTATATACCTTACTGCATTCTTTTAAAGAGGTGCATGTTTGTTTGTTTGTCTGGTTTTTGCAAAGTATTCTGTGTTTTCAAATGAAATGTAGAATTAGGATAACTATTTGTGCTGACCTACTAAATCCTGTGCCCTATTTGTGGTATAGATTTATGGATTTTTAAGGCCAGAATAGTTATTGCTCCTGTTTCCAGGTGGCTTAATACACACCGAGAAAAATAATGAACATCTGTTCCCAGGATTCACATTAAGCTGCTGCAGTTAAACAAAAAATCTGTGCTTTTGACTCCCTGTAATATAGTCAGCAAGACCTACTTAAAAATACTGCAGTCACAAGCTCAGAGTTTTTTGTGGAATCATGACAACAGTCAGCAAAGTTGTGGAACCAGTGTTTTGTTCTTATTATTCACAGTGCTGCTCTGATCACATCAACTTTAAGGAAGAAAAACAAACAAAAAAGTGCCAACATTAATTAAAACTGTGTGATCAACAACTTTTTTGTTTGTTTGTTTGTTTGTTTGTTTAAAGAATCTATACCCATTCACCTTTCTTTATTGTTTGTTGTTTTCTAATTTTGCATCAGTTCTCTGGAGTCTTTAGATCTGTTATCATTCTATTAGAGTCAAGCCTGAAGAGCATGTTCCTTCAGATAGAAAACCTTGGTTGTTATTTTCAATGCGGTAACCATTCAAGCTTGTCAAAAACATTATCAGAGAAATCCCCACGAAATCTCATTATTTTCTGGTCAGAGAAAGCTGAATCCCACAGTTCCACTCTGCAAGATTTGTCTGAAATGAGAACTTCAGTCTGGAGACTCCACTAACTACTAGCTTACAGTACTGTTTATAACCATTCTAAGTTTTGAGAGTTTAGGCTGAAACCTATTTAATTAAACAAAACAAAACAAAACAAAACAACAACAACAACAAAAACTTCCCATTGATTGTCTTTTCTTTTCATTTTCCTTCTGAGATTTTCTTCCTGCCATGCCACTCTTGAAGATGATTTATTACAAGAAATGTTATTTAACCTCAATGAAAGAGGGAACAACTGTAATAAAAGAGGGAACAAGTGGTGTTGTATTTGTTTCTTTTCCATGTCATTACATTTCAAACCTTTATTTTAATTACAAGGCATTCATTGTTTCAGGGTGATTTTAAACTAATTGCTGTGTTTGTCTGGAGTTACTTCACTAATGTTTAAGTGTTTCTCAGGCCTGATAAAAATCTACCTTTAGGTGTTAAATATTAAATATGAGAACTCACATTATGCATTGGTGTAGTTAAAATATGCTGGAAGACCATACTGGTTGTTTATACATGTCAAGGCTTTCCTGGGACTTTTTATTTGTTTTTCTTTCTTTTACTCACAGACAAATAAATAAATAGGATCATAGGATCATATTTATTGAGGATCATAGAATCACAGAGTATCCTGATCATGACCCATGATGGTCATCAAGTCCAACTTCAGACTCCAGACAAGAGTTAACCTTGTAGAGTTAAACCATGTATCTTAGAGCGTTGTTCAAATGTTCCTTGAACACTGATGGGCTTGGGGCCATGACCAATACCCTGGGGAACATGTTCAATATTTTGACCACTCTCTCAATGAATCTCTCTTTTTCCAAACAGCTATAGTTTAGCTATAGTTTTAGATATGTATACCTACAGTTTGAGATGTTCATGTCCACCCAAGAGATTCATACTGGCCTAACACATAAAAAGTTGATTCCACAAACCCATGAAAATTGTCTTGTGTTCTGTATCAACTGCTAACTATGCATGTGTTTTGTTAAATCTGCTGCCATTGTTGCTGTAGAGGGGATATTTCTTTAGCTCTTTAGGAAACAAACCATGTCTATACTGAAGCTGATGTTCAGAGCACAAGATACTCTGTGGGGCACCTGTCTTTAGCCCTTAGACTGACTTGCAGACAAAGCAACAACACAAAGCTAATAAGTGTATTGAGAACACAAGGTCAGAGAGTTTCCAGAAGGAAATACTGGCTTTGATTGCAGACATCAGTAATGAATTTGCTCTTGGAAGTTGTCAGCAAAACATAATATTGAGTTACCCAATGTCTCCTAGCTCACAATTTAGTAGTCTCTTATATGGCACCCTTTGCTCTTCCTTCCACTCACCTCAAATTCTCAGATACATGGAATAAGAAACTAAACAAGTAAAACATGGTAGGATATACCAAAGTAAGCAGTATTTGAAAACAAACAAACAAAAAAAAAAAAAAACAAAACAAAACACAAGGCAAGCAGATAAATAACTTAATAGAACATACCTCTCTTAGAAGTACCCAGTTCATTACAGCATTTCCTCCTACTTTTTCCCATGTACTGCTGTACAATCCATCCTTTAGTTTCTTGTTCCTTCTGAACTTCACAGCATTGCATTGTCTTAGCAATGCAACTCTAATGCTAAATTATGGGAATAGTTTCTTCTTCCCATAGCTTCCTCAAACGTCTCTAAAGAATTACTACACATTTTCCTACTAGGGAACAGGTGTGGGGTTTTGTTTGTTTGTTTGTTTTTATTTGTGGTTTGGGCTGTTTATTTTGTTTTGTTGTGTTTTGTTTTAGTGTTTGTTTTTTTTTGTTGTTGTTGTTGTTTGTTTGTTTGTTTTTCCAGTTTATTATTTTGTTTTTCATTCTAACAGTTAACTGAATATAAAGCTTCCCAGAACCTGGGTATTACTAATTAACTCAGAACTTTACACTATAGCCTTATTCATATTGTTGAATTTATTCTCCTGCAACACTCACAAGATAATGTAATACTGATTGCACTTTAGCTATCCCCTTGTATTTTTCATATGCATATGCATATAAATATACATATACACATACATATGCATATACTCTCACTTTTGAAGTTGGAAGAGAGATATTCTCTGTATAATTAACAGCTGATACATTTTATTTAATTTTAAATGAAAGCAAGATTTTTAGTAATCTCGATGCTTAAGTAACAGTCTTTTTCTGTTTTATTGAAAATACCAAATATTCAAATGGTTGACAACGCCAAACTTCCTCTCTAAATCTGCCCCAGTGACTAAGACTGAATGTCAGCCACTGTCTAAACTTAGTTTCCAACCAGTTCAACTGTCTGACTTTAGATGGTACAGGTGCAGCCTTAAACGATCAAGTTGGTTTTGTAAGTTAGAGTTTTTACTAATAGAGTCTTGGTGTACCTTCAATTTGTGCAAGCCTCATGCCATACTTATTTCTTTTCTTAATTATTTTTAACACATTTTTCTTACCATGTGCTCTGGGTCATTAGTTTTACCTATCCATTCCATCAGTAATGTTCTGTATCAAAGTTAAATTAACAAAGATGTGTATATATCAGATTATGAGACCCCATAAACCTGAAAAACCAACAGTACAACTGAAACAATATTAGTAGTAGTTTTAGTTATAATAATAGTGTTTGTCTACATTCTTCTAGAGGTTCAAATGGAAGCCAGTACGCTTAAGATGGTTTGTGCTTTTTCAAGGTGCTTCTTAGAGAGAAAGGGGAAAAAATATGCTTCTTAGAGAAAAAAAAAAAAAAAAAAAAAAAAAAAAAAGCATTAAAACTCCACTTGAGAGTTTGTGCTGCACAGTTTTCTTTTCATGAAGCCAGGTTTATTGCAGACACTCTGAACATCTGTTACTCCTTGTGAAAAAAAAAGTCTTCTTTGTATATTTTGTATCTGGCCAAATGAAAATCTATATCACTATTTTTCTGTCTATTAACTGCTATGGTTTCATGACCAATTGGGAATTTTCAGATGATTTTAGAAAAAGTTGGATTTGGCTCGAAGTAGTAAATGTTTCTTTCATATTACTTCCTATAAGAATAACTGTGGCATCCAATGTACTTTATATGGCCAGGAAACAAACCTGTGGAACAAACCCACAGAACCTTTTATACCTCTTCACTGCCGTCAGGATCTTAAAATGCAATTTCATTGTCACCACAGCCAAGGCTTCCCTTATTATTTCCCACATAATGATAGGTTGGTATAGGTGTTGTATAGTGAAATAGTGTATAGTTGTATAGTGAAAATAAACTTTTCCTTCTCAGTCAATCTAATGATAACAAATAGCACATAAATAGAAAGAAGACTAATCAATTCATGTCAGAATTTCTTTAGATTCTATCCCTGGAAGTCTTCAAAAGACGTTTAGATGTAGAGCTTAGGGAAATGGTTTAGTGGGGACTGTTAGCGTTAGGTCAGAGGTTGGACTCGATGATCTTGAGGTCTCTTCCAACCTAGAAATTCTGTGATTCTGTGATTCTGTGAAATATTTTACTGTGTCCTGCTCTAAAATATATGTAAAGTAAATGAAGTAGGAAAATGAGATATGTTATGATCCAAAAAATTTTTTGTTTTTGTTGTTTGTTTGTTGTTGTTTGGTTGGTTTTGTTTTTGTTTTCTTCACAGAATCACAGAATTGTAGAGGTTGGAAGGGACCTCAAGAGACCATCAGGTCCAAACCCCCTGCCAAAGCAGGTCCCCTAGAGCAGGTTGCCCAAGTAGGCATCCAGACAAGCCTTATATATCTCCAGAGAAGGAGACTCCACAACATCCCTGGGCAGCCTGTTTCAGTGCTCTGTCACCCTCACCATGAAGAAGTTCTCTCGCATGTTGGTGCAGAACTTCCTGTGATCCATTTTGTGGCCATTGCCCTTGTCCTGTCCCCATAAACCACTGAAAAGAGGTAGGCCAAACCCCTCTGTCTCCCACACTTCAGGTATTTACAAACATTGATAAGATCCCCTCTCGGTCTTATCTTCTCAAGGCTGAAGAGACCCAGATCTCTCAGCCTTTCCTCATAGGAAAGATGCTTCAGGCCCCATATCATCTTTGTTGCCTTCCTCTGGACTCTTTCCAGGAGATCCCTGTCTTTTTTGTATCGGCAAGCCCAGAACTGGACACAGTACTCCAGGTGAGACCTGACCAGGGCAGAGTACAGGGGGAGGATCACCTCCCTTGACCTGATGGCTACACTCCTTTTAATGCACCCCAGGATCCCATTAGCCTTCTTGGCCATGAGGGCACACTGCTGGCTCATGGTCAACCTGTTGTCCACCAGGACCTCCATGTCCTTCTCCTCAGAGCTCCTCTCCAGCAGGTCGTCCCCCAGCCTGTACTGATACTTCGGGTTGTTCCTTCCCGGGTGCAGGACTCTACACTTGCTCTTATTAAATCTCATTTGTTTTCTTCCTGCCCAGCTCTCCAGCCTATCCAGATCTTGCTGAATGACTGCACAGCCTTCTGGCATGTCGGCCACTCCTCCCAGCTTTGTATCATCAGTGTACTTGCTGAGGGTGGACATCAAGGTCAACAATGAAGATGTTGAACAAGATTGGAACCAGCACCAACCCCTGTGGAGCATCTCTAGTCACAGGTCTCTAGCCGTCTCTGTGCTGCCAATTACCACCCTCTGAGCTCAGCCAGTCAGCCAGTTCTCATCCCACCTTACTGTCCCACACTTTCTCAGCTTTGCTACCAGGATGTCGCGGGAGACAAGATGTGAGAGACTTAAGTAATAAAAGAGTATAACATATACCATTAAATAAGAAGTCAGATTATTTTCCTATTCAAATTGATAAGACTTCTATTACTGTAGCCATAGGAGTTAAAAAAAAAAAAAAAAAATCTTTCACATGCAGAGAGAAAAAAAATAATCAAATGTTTTAATAATTAGCATGTTTAAAAGACATTCATCATCATCATCAGTGGTGCTGCTGATGATGTTGTTAATTATAACAATAAATTTATACCAATAATACCAATCAGGTAGAGATTCAGAGCAATGGCAGAGCTAAAAAAAAAATGCCTTTGTACTTGTAGGCCTCTGAGGAAAGTAAACATTTCATTTGTTGTTGTGGGATTACTCACCAACAAGTAACTTTTAAGCACCTGAAAAAGATTTTTCTGCATCAGATTCCGTAATTTCTATAAAGGGTGAGCTGTCTCATATCTGTCCAGGGAATTTACTACTAGGATTTATCTACTTTTCAAGTTTTGTACTGTGTGCACCTCACACATTAGTGCTTTGGAGGCTTGTCCATTTCCTTCTTGATCATTATCACATAAACTGTGCTAACTTGTGCATCAGTATTTGCTCCAAAAAGGTATCTTTTTCTGCTCAAAATGTACATCAATCCTATGCACATAATCTGAACACATCTGGGATATCCAAAGATGTTTCATCAAATATATATATATATAGTATAAACATATAGTAGAAAAAAAGTTGAATGAAATCTGCCTCTTTTTATTTATTTATTTATTTATTTATTTATTTATTTATTTTTCTTAAGAGTGATGAAAGAAAACATACAGAAAGCATCAAGAAAGCATAAGTTATTACTTATGGTTTATGAGAAAGAAATGACAGGCACTACTACATGTTGCTGATAGCTACTGACCTATCCTGCAATAGGTGTCAAAGTCTAAGGTGTTCTGTAGCTTTTCAAGAAGTTGGATTTTGGGTATCTGGACATTTTATTTGCAAAAGCTTAGACAAAGTTTTAAGTTTGGCACTCTGGGCTTAATTTCTCTGTAAACTTTGTTATGGAACCAACCTTTTCTGCTATGAATGGTTTAAAAGATTTTGTTTCATTAAATAGAGAAATAGTTTAAAAACATTGTCCCACATATCAAACACTACCTTAAAATATCACTTCACAGGTATCTTTGTCTTATGTTTAAATTTAACCTCTATATAAGAGACTGTAAATTGTAGGTAAAAATGAAATCAGAAATTTCACATACAGTAGTTTAATTTTTTATTTATTTATTTATTTATTTATTTTACCTTAGACTCTCACTGAAACACAGAATTGAAAGCAGTCATGATACTTCACAAGTTCTATAGCAACTGTCTTAAAGTAGAAAAGCAGTATTTCCCTCTGAACATCAGCCATGTGCAAAGTGCTATTGATCTCAGGCAGATGAACTTCAAAGAGATGATTCTGTCCTACTTGTCTGCTACAAAGTTTTAGAAGTGGTCAGAGATTTTTCAAGTATTCCTTAGAGATTTTAGTTGTTATTGTCAAATTTCCTTTCTTGGACACTCATTCACCTGTGCTCCACCATCTCTTTGTGTATGTGTGTGTTCTTCACAGTCACAAAGCACATGCATAGCTGAAGTTGAAATTTGCAGTTTAAGAGAAAATTGTCAAGGTTATTTCTGTTTTTATTAAGAATATTTGTACAATTATGTTAATATATTTAAATGAAAATAATAAATCTTCTCTTCTGGTTGTCCCTTTTTTTACCTCATGAATAAACTTTCTGTTCCTTTCCTGCTGCCTAACTTAAGGCTGCTCAAAATTAGTTTTGGGAGAGATATGAAGAAAATACCACTAATTTGTCTACAGATCTGACACTATTTTATGAAATCAGAAACTCCTTAAGCTGGTAATCTTGAGATATTCTGTAGAGAAATTCACTAAAATGAATTTCTTTTGCAGTCTAAATAATTTAAATTATACTTTGTCACCACTTGTTCTAGACTGTTTCTATACACTATTGACTAATTCTTCTGCTCTTAAAGGAAGTTGTATTGCAGTAGTAACTGTGAATGTATATACACTGATAGATCAATAACATCTACAATGACTTTCAGCATGCTTAAATAATTAAGGGACCGATCATAAAAAATTGCTGTGTTTATGCTGTTTTTCAAACTCAGTGGCATCATACTATGACATTGATTCAGTATTTTGATTCAAAATAAGAAATTCCTAATAACTGTTTTGTACCATTTCCCCAAAAGCTTTAGTTTTGCCTTGTGTTCTCTCATTAGAACACCATAACACCAAATAGTATTTATTTGAAGATCAGAGCTTGAGATCATAGAGCTGAAAGCTGTAGTGTGTGCCAATCAATTCATACAACAGTTCAGGTTCACCTTTCTTTGGGGGATTTGAGGTCAGTAAAAATAACATGAAGAAAGTCAGGAACAGGGTAAAGGGTCATGAATTTCTCTGCCTTCTTTTGACTTAATAAATTTAATTTAGAAAGGATTTTGCTGTTGGGATAAGAAATTTGAGGTCAAGTTAGTCATAGAATATTGCATCTCAATAAAATAAATAAATAAATAAATAATTCTAAGAAAAAAAGGTTCATTCATGCAGAAGGAAATCACTTCTGGCTAAATGATTTAAAAGTTTTAAGAGGGCAGAATATAAAATTCAAGCAAATAGATTTTATTGCATCTCTTGTATGTTTAATAAAAGAAATAGTATCTTTTCGGGAGAAGCAGTAGCAGGAAGGAAGTGCATGTTTTGTTTAGCTCTGTAAATCATTGATAAACTATGACTCAGATGTCTTTTAATTTACACTGGATGAACTACTCTGCTGCTTAGGTGTTGAAAGTGGGTCTCAGACACTAGGACAAGGGTTATTTTAGGTTAAAAGGTTTATACCTTTTTCTTTCTTCCATTAATGTTAAAAGTGATTACCGTGTATTACCGTATATATCCAGTTGAATTCATAGAGCCTTCCACAGTATTTTAAATTGGGAATAACTGTCCTTGAGTGAGATGCCAAATGACACTCAGAGATTTATAACCAAGAATAGAATTTGGCTCACTAAGAATATGATATTTTCAAAATAGTAAAGAACAGTGTGATTATGGCCTATTCCTTTGATTAAAAAAAAAAAATCTGGCACTGGCTTTTAATGTGTTGTAGGAGCTCCATGGTCTTGCCCTTATCATAAGTGAACAATTACAAATAATGAGATACGGCCAACAAAACATGCAAACAAGAACAGAATGTGATGAGTCTTGATACAAAACATGAATCAAGTGCCAGGTGAAAGACACCATAATCTAATGGAAAAGCTCATCATGATAACATGGACTTGTCAGGCTAGTAGCCGTAGGGGTGTGTGTGTATGTGTGTATGTGTGTGCATACATGTGCATGTCTGGTTGCTGTGTCTAGGTCTATGTTAAGCTTTCTCTGGGAAAGCCTGGCCCTCACTTGGTCTGCTTAATAAACTACGTTTATCACTGTCACATTGTCTGGTGTACCTTTTTCCCCAACTGCTTGAGGTATTTAAAATATGGATTCCATAATGGAAAAGTCACTAGGGGATAACTTGTCTTGGCAGGAGCTGTATTACATACAGTACTATTGCTCAGCTGGGTAACGTATATGTATGTATTAACATCAAATGTCTTGGAGGTTGATTTTTGTAACCTTTATCCCCATGTGGTAGTCCATAATTTTTCTGGGTAATTTGCAAGGTAAAGTAGTAACTTACAAGCACTATACCTGGCATCTTTGACAGAAAGATGACTGTTTTAAGAGGTGGTTGCAAAGCACTAAAAGAGACATCCAAATATCTGTATTTTGCTGTAGAAATATTTAATCACTTTTCTAAAAAATCATAGAATCATAGAATATTCCAAGTTGGAAGGGACCCACAATCATCAAGTCCAACTCCTGGCTCCACGCAGGACTATACAAAAATTCAGACAATATGACGAAGAACACAGTCCAAATGCTTCTTAAACTCTGACAGGCTTGGTTCCATGACTACATCCCTAGGGAGTCTGTTCCAGTGCATAAACACCCTCTCAGTGAAGAAACTTTTCCTGATATCCATTCTGAACCTTCCTTGTCACAGCTTGACTCCATTCTCTCAGGTCCTGTCACTGGTCACTAAAGAGAATCAGGTCCTTTTTTGGATATTTCCAATCAGCTAGTTTCATATCTCTGGATCTTGTTCAGATTCAAAAAATAAAATAAATCCAAAATAAAATAAAATAAAATAAAATAAAATAAAATAAAATAAAATAAAATAAAATAAAATAAAATAAAAGTAAAAGACAGTGGTTGAAAAAAAAGTAATAAATAATAAATAAAAATAAATAAATAAATAAATAAATAATAAGCAATAAATAAATAAATAAATAAAAATAATAATAAAAAACAACAGGAATCTCTGGTCAGAAGAAGCAGAAGAGTTGAAGTTTTATCATTTTAGAGAGATTTTTACTTTTTTTTCCTTTTGTTTCATGTGTTGTTGAAAAATCTAGAGTTAGTAAGTAATAGGAATTTATGGCAATTACTTTCAATATAAATGTAAGAAAAAAATATCTTTAAAGTTTGCAAGTTAGATATATTGATTTTTATTCTCACACTTAACGTGGAAAAAAAAAAGATTAAAAAGATTAGTGTTAATAAATATCTCTACTATTTCACAGCATACAGTTAACATTAAAAGTCCAATTGGAATCAAAATGACAAAATATAGAAAACTTTACCCTTCAGAATATTATCTCCTCCAAACGTCTTGTCTACCCTCCTTGTTCATATTTCCTAGTTCATTCTTTAAACATTTATTGATGGCCTTCAAGGTAGTCTATTTTGTTCATGACCTGTGACCAATTTCACCTATACTGTAATGGTTATAATATATCTATTCAAATTACTGTATAAATATTGCAGTGCAAATTCCCAGGTTAGATGCATTACCTTGATTTAAGAAGGGAATTCTAAGGATCCATTTTGCTTCAGTAACCTTCCTCAATCAGATAAGCTACAAATCCTACTATGTGCTACTACAGTCGTGTATCTTCACCATGGTTTTGCATGGATTTATACTTGGTTTGACAATCCCCTGATTTGACAAATACGTAAGTTCCCATTAACTTATTACAACGTGAAGTGCTACCTGATTTATAGGATCCTATTGCTGAGCTCTTAAAAGTAAACTTGGGTGTTTAATGGGCACACAAATCCATGTATTGACCATCACCTGGCACAATATACTGTGTATAGCAGGTGATGCATTCAAATGTGTATTAATCTTAAGTAACCTTTTCAAAGACGGTTGATCACTGTTTGCACAGTCAAAACTTTTTCAAATTAGTGAAGCTGTTCCAATATGAATGTTCTTTTATACACAAGAGAAAACCAAATAACCTGAAGAAAGATATTAATTCTTTGTACTGACCACTTCATTTTCAGGCTGTTTTGTTATGGAAATGTGATTTATGCACTCGGGTCTGTGTCTCTTCTTAACAAGGCTTGAATCCTATTTAGCAATTTCAATTAAATCTGGAAGAAAGGAAGAATTAATCTCTTCGAATTAATTAGCATAGATAATAATTTGGGAACAGTCTGGGTGGTACCACTTTGAAAGAGAGCGTGAGTATCCTCAATAAGTTTGTTCAGATTACTCATTCTATGTGGTAGCAGTGAGCTGGTCAGCCAGCAGACACTTTCTGATCTACTCTGCACAAGTACTGACCCTTCCCTTTGGCAGAGGATGAAAAGTCATCTGGTCTATTGTGTCTGAGGCAATTAGAGGACAAAAGACTCAAACTCATTGAAAAACAGATGATTATTTCCAGTGTTCACAGAACAATTTGAATTTAAAGATCATTTTGCTTCCTGTATGCATTAAGCACTTGATTTCTATTATTTTTACTTGACTGGTTTATTTTTAACTCTGTGTAGTTGTTCCCACATGGTCAAAGTGGGGAGATAATTGAGATATGACATCCCACCTCTAGAGATCCAACATACTAACTGATATACCTTCCTTATAGTGCAGACAGACTCAGAAGTAACAGAAACAGACAGCACAGACTCTCTTGCTTACAGCAGAAACCCAAGGCATTAGTATCTTTCCCTTGCTATCCTACTACATATGCCTGAAAGAACACTTGCTGTTTAAAATGGGGACATACATACAAGTCTCTTCAGGTTACTGTATTTCAATAGTTTGCTGGGGGCAATCCGTAGTTTTAATGGTAAGTCTATACGTTATCATTTAGGCTCATTTTTACAAACAGAGTGTTATTAATAAAATAGATGTTTACATTCCAAATTATGAAATACGGATCCAAATCAGTTTCATGGTTAAAGAGTCATTTATCTGATTCATAAATCAGTGACAAACCTAATGAATTAGTCACATAAGTGGCACATTAGAGACAGAACTTCTAAATTCAGCCACATGTTTTATTTAAAGCTTGATATGCTATATAAATAAATCATGAAAACGTATTTCTGGCTCAAACAGTAAATAACAATGTAAAGAACAGGAACTTCTAGGAAAAAATGGAGAAAGAAGACTGATTGAATGACCTTGTGCTATTTGGTTTGCACAGGCAAGTAAGAGCATTCAGTAGCACTTCAGGATCTTGTTGCTTTCTGCCAGTGATCTATCAGTTCACTGATGGTAAAATATTTTTTAGACCTAAATTTAATAGAAATAGTAAATATGGTCAGGTCTACATTAGGAATAAGGAGTGAAGTTTTATTCTTTAAGTAAGTCCAACCCTGTCTGAAAAGAATTTCAAATACTTTCCATCAAAACTCTGCTTTTTTTTTTTTTTTCTTTTTTATTTATTTATTTTTGTCTTCTAGAAATCAAAATGAACAATATTGTAAGGTATTGTAAAGTGCACAAAAATAAACTTATCATAGTAAAACTGCCTAGTTTGTGGAATTTACAGGAATGTGAGAAGGAAAGATGTATGACATAAAAGCACAGTTTTACTGACTTTGTCAATTAGGCAATGCTTCATCTCCTTATTCTTTGGCTATATGTACACACTGAAGTTCAAAATTAAAGAAACAGTGAAGACAAATGCATATATTTGTGTTACATTTACAAGAGGAAAAAAAAAATAAACTTGTGAGTAATTTTTTTCTCTAACACCACTGTTTCCTTAGTAGCTTAAATATAATTTGGAAGCTTGAACATTGTCCTGGTTTCAGTTAGAACAGAATTAATTTTCTTCCTAGTAGCTGGTGGAATGCTGGTGGAATGCTGTGTTTTGGCTTAGGATGAGAAGAGTGCTTAAAACACCCCGATGTTTTAATTGTTGCATAGCAGAGCTTATACCAAGCCAAGGACATCTCAGCCTTTTGCTCTGTCCTGCCAACAGGCAGGCTGGGGGTGCAGTAAGAGCTGGGAGGGGACAGACCCAGGACAGGTGACCCAAACTAGCCAAAGGGGTATTCCATACCATCTGACGTCATGCTAAATAATATATAGGGGTGGCTAGCCGGGGGGAGGGGGCCGGACTGCTCAGGGTTAGGCTGGGCATTGGTCAGTGGGTGGTGAGCAATTGCATTGTGCATCACTTGTTTGTACATATTATTATTAGTAGTACTATTATCATCATTGTACTATTATTATTATTATTATTATTTTTCTGTCTTATTAAACTGTCTTTATCTCAACTCACGGGCTTCACTTTCCATTTTTCTCCCCCGTCCCAGAGAGGGAGGGGGGAGGGTGAGTGAACGGCTGCGTGGTGTTTAGCTGCCGGCCAGGTTAAACCATGACAAACATTAATCATAGAATTGTCTTCTATATGTTACTCTGGCTGCACTCAGTGCTAGTTAAGTACAGTGATATGCTTATGGTGGAAAGAAATGTCCAAGCTCACTGACAATAATCTACAACTGCAATGTGCTAAAAAGAACATGCAATCTACATTAGGCATATGCATGGCTATTCTGCTCCCGGATGGACTAAAGCCCCATTCAAATCTCTTGGGAAACAAACAGTTCTTCGTACATAAAGATCTTTTAGAAGTACAAATGGAATCCATTTCTATAGACAAAGGATGTGTAAGATATATATGATATGTTAACTGGTGATTGATAGTAAGGCTCTAAGGTTGTGTGTGTGTTTTTGGTTTGTTAGTTTGTTTGTTTTGTATAAAAAAAATATTTATATATGTATATATACCTTTTAAATCAATGGTTCCTTGTGTCACATTCTAGCTCTTCATAAATTTTTAATAGTCCACTTTCATCAAAGACCAGGAATGCTGTCTCTCAACTCTTCTACATAGCCCACAAAACTTGTTCATCAGCACTCCAGAGGTTCATTTGTACCCTTTTCTTTTAGTCCTTTTTAAAATATCTTCCTGACTGATGCTGGAGTTGAATTTTCTTTTTGCTTCTCACAAGCCTGTAAAGATTGTATATAAGAGAACTTACATGTACCAAGGCTGAATATGAAGAAAGGAAAAGGGAATAAGATAAGGGAGCTGCAAAGGCATTAGATATTAGCTGCCTGACACTTGTAAGCCATGTGAAGCCCTTTGCCCTCACCTCTCCAGGGTTCTTAACCTTTTGCTAGAAGATGAAGTTGGAGAGGAAGCACAATGTGCTTACATTCAGAAGAAGAACAAGTCCCCTGCTGTGTATAGTAATAATGATTGGCAGTCCTCAGTGACTGTGAAGAATAAAAAGAAAGGGCAACAAATCCAAAGAGAAAGGAGAAGTTTTCAAGACTGAAGCTTTTTCCTGAGAGGCAGATGGAGAAGTCTGAAAACAACAGACAAATAAAAAATAGACAGAAATCTGTAGAACAGTGGGTCTGAATTCATACTTGCATTTATAAAGGACTAACTGCTATACTGCTATGAGATCACATGACGGGGACCACAAATGCTAGAACTTTTTTTTTTTTTTTTTTTAAGTAAGATATTTAGTGTCTGCAAAGAATTGAATAGATCTCTTTTCATAATAATAATAATAATAATAATAATAATAATAATAATAATAATAATAATAATAATAATTCTGTGTGGCCCTGACTCAAACACTGACTCAAATTTCCAGGATTCAAAGGCCATGTGCCCTGGGAAGCATACAGAAATGCTGTTCGGATGTGCATGGACATGAACAGGAAAGCCAAGGCACTGACAAAACTAAAATTGGTGAGGGATGCAAAGGATAACAAAAGGGGGTTCTACAGGTACATTGGCTGCAAAAGAAAGATTCATGACCAGTGGATTTCTCCCCATTCACCACTACTCTCTGAGTCCAGCTGTCCAGCCAGTTTTTAACCCAACAAAAAGTGTACCCGTCCAAGCCATGGGCTGCCAGCCTCTCCAGAAGAATACTCTGATAAAGTTGAATATGAAGTGTTGGGCTCAGGTCATCTCAGACAAGTCAGTTTTGATTAACAAGGTTGACCAGGCCCTCAAAGCTCTACATATTTTGGGAGAAACTTCATAAGCTATACTTGGTAATGTATAGGTGCATGCATTGCACAAAAGCCATGTGGTAAATCATCAATTATGTGGTTAAAAGTCTGTTTTTGTGTTTTCATCTGTTTCACTAGTAGTCTGGGTATTTTCGTTTCTAAACTCCTTATAGACTTCTAAACTCCTTCTAGACCCCCAAGCAATCAGACCTACCAGGTGAAGGCAAAGAAAGTAAGAATCAAAGGACCAAAACTGGAATGAAAGAAATTCTATTTAAACATAATTTGGTGGTGGGTGATGGGCAAAAGGATGTCTGGGACTACCAGTTACAGCTGTCTCTGAAGTGGACAGAAGAGTCCTGCAAAAAATATGTTAAAAAAAAAAAAAAAAAAAAAGTCTGCAAAAATAAGTTAAAAAAAAATGCACTAACCACTAGACATGAAGAGACACAAAAGAGATGAGACTAAGCTGAAACCAGAGAAAAGGCAAGGAAAAAATAGAAAGATACCTGGGTAGAAGGAATAGTCAATCAGGAGATGCAGAAAAGAAGAAATGTCAAGAGAAAGATAGCAAAGTAGGAGTCTTCCTAGTGCTGGAGTAGAAGCCCAAGCAGGGCAGAAGACGCTCCTTGCTATCCTGTCATTGAGTTGCATTGTACCCTTGCTGCTAAGAAGACTAATAGTGTTCTTGGCTGTGTGAAATATGTTCATCTGATTCGTGTCAATATGGAACAATGCTAGGGCCTCATAATGAAATGTGACCTTCTGTCTTACATTCCCTTGTATAAATAACCACAAGTCCAACAGAAACAGAGTGATTAGTGTATATAGTTCTTGTATCTTGCAAAAGAATGGTCTAGCAGTTCGTGTCAATAAGGGTTTGAAGGGTAAACCTTGAGACTCGGGTCTGGGAGATAAGAGAATAGGGGGGAGTTTTTTTGAGATAACTGCTGACTATTGCACGAGACACAACTTTCTGACATCTGGCCCAGAGACTACTAAATAAGAAGAGGGGGGAAAGCTGAAGAACGACTGAGGGACAAAGCCTGGGAGGAAGACTACAAGCCTTCAGTACAAGTGACCCCCAGAGGGACCACCGGAGACTGATATGCATACATCCGTGGGATGGTTCGGGTCCCGGGAAACTAATTATAATAACCCTGCCTTTTCCAAAAGTGGTGATGAATATGTATTAGCCTAGGAGCATAAAAACCAGCCTGATGTAACTGGTGTGCGTCTTGGAGCAGAGACTCCTGGCACACCCAGTGCTGTTTGCTTACCTCTATTCCTTTAATAAATTGTAAACTTTGCTTGTAACCCTATTTGGGTCTCAGTCATTTATAACAGCTGCATTAGGTGAAGTATTTCCAGAGTCCAAAAGAGGTGATCCTTACCCTCTTTGAATGGAGGATGCATTCAAGCTGGAGCCATGCTATTTTCAGTGGCGACCAGTGCCAGAAAAAGAAGCAAGGGGCACAAGCTCTTGCAGTGTCTTACATGGCAAGGTTTTGGTAGTGGCAGGCCATAGTGGTGGCTTCAGCGAGAAGAATCCAAAAGCTGCCCCAGGTTAGATAAGGGCTCTGCCCCTGGCCAGAGCGGGGCCAATAAATGATGTTGTGATGCTCTCACTTCTGTGAGAGCAGATTTAAGAAAGAGGAAATATCTTCTGCTCAATGGCAGCTGGGAGAGAGAGAGGAGCGAGAAACTGTCTTGCAAACACCAAGGTCAGTGCAGAAGGAGTGGGAGGAGGTACTTCAGGTGCCCGAACACAAGTTCCCCTGTGGCTTGTTGTCCTGGTTTCAGTTAGAACAGAATTAATTTTCTTCCTAGTAGCTGGTGGAATGCTGTGTTTTGGCTTAGGATGAGAAGAGTGCTGATAACACCCCGATGTTTTAATTGTTGCAGAGCAGTGCTTATACCAAGCCAAGGACATCTCAGACTTTCGCTCTGTCCTGCCAACAGGCAGGCTGGGGGTGCAGTAAGAGCTGGGAGGGGACAGACCCAGGACAGGTGACCCGAACTAGCCAAAGGGGTATTCCATACCATCTGACGTCATGCTAAACAATATATAGGGGTGGCTAGCCGGGGGGAGGGGGCCGGACTGCTCGGGGTTAAGCTGGGCATTGGTCAGTGGGTGGTGAGCAATTGCATTGTGCATCACTTGTTTGTACATATTATTATTAGTAGTACTATTATCATCATTGTACTATTATTATTATTATTATTATTATTATTATTATTATTATTATTATTATTATTATTATTATTATTTTCCTGTCTTATTAAACTGTCTTTATCTCAACTCACGGGCTTCACTTTCCATTTCTCTCCCCCGTCCCAGAGAGGGAGGGGGGGGAGGGTGAGCGAACGGCTGCGTGGTGTTTAGCTGCCAGCCGGGTTAAACCACGACACTTGTGGAGAGCACCATGGTGAAGCAGGTTGTCCCTCTGCAGTCCATGGTGTACCATGGTGTAGAAGGTTTCTATGTTATCACATTAATGGATATAGCCAATTAACTGTGACGGGTCTGGTCGGATTCAGGGCACTGAACTATCGTGGTCATGTATCCACCAATAATGTATTAACCAATATGGATCCAGTCGTATTCAGGGTACTGAACTATCATGGTCACAGATTCACTAATAATGTAGCATAGCCTCACTCTGTTTACATTCAATGAGAACAGCTAGGAACAATGCAATTACGTGCAATATATTACAGCAACAGGTACACAGGTTCTTTGGATTGCCAGCAATAATTTCACTGTCTGCAAAAGCAAGCTCACGTGCATGAAATACACAGGTATACAGCCTGGATATTAATTTGTTAAAAGGTACAAAGACTCTAGAAATTTCTATGTGGAGAGACCTGGTATAACCAAGTGTTCAAATCTTACCCCATGGCATCACAATGGGAGGGGGAGGGGGGGAAGAGAGGCTCACCCTGTCACCTGATGCCAGAAGTCACAATGGTGTCTTCCTTAACATCCCCTCTCACTTGAGCTAATTTATATTTTTATCCATCTTTTAGGTGGAACTTGAGTGACTCTAGTCATGCATATCTTGGTTATGATTGGTAAAAGTTTTCTCACTTTTGTTTAAAGATATAGGCTCCAAGAAATTCAGAACATGTGCTCTGAGTGAGTGGTAGTCACTCCCTGGAGGTGGGTAGCTTTTGGGATGGAGGTGAGTTTTGGTATTATGATATTATAATGAACAAAAGTTCTCAAGAGTAAAATATATTGTTAAAAACATGACAGGTTGTTGGCTCAGGGTAGTAAATGTTTAGCTCTCTGTGTGCACAAGAACAATCAAGTCCCCATCTGGTCACAGAGCTTAGCCGCGGTGTCTCCACTCTTCCGCGGTGTCTACACTCCATACTTTTCCTTAGAGTCAGCACTCCAGGTTCCCCCAGTGTGGTAATATCTAAGGTTGAAAGCATAGGGAATGCTTAGGTAACCCAGCTACACTCCACCCTGAAGGCTTCTTAAATGCTGTACATTTTCTTTAAAATGTGAATATTAGTTTAATTTTCCTAGTCACTTTAGGCAATTACTCCGCATAATCCATCCTGTGACTATAGTCACGCTTCACGACATTTGGAATGTGTCAGGTATATTGCATACATTTACAGGATGACAATTATTGAGTGTATGTATATCATGTAGGGATATTCAACATTTCATAGTATAAAGCACTTGATGTATTTCTTCTATATCATGGTGTAGAGTAATCAAAGTGTTTTGTCTGGTTTTTTTCAAACTAGTTTCATAAATAGTTTCAAGTCTTCATGTAATAGTAATTTCTTCACCAGGGTAAGGTTCACTCCAATAGGAGTAGGCAGCAGATCGTGAAGTAGACCATAATTGGATGTAATAACTTGGTAAGAGGTGACAGCAGCTGAGTATCTAGAATTTTGGTAAAGATGTAACCACAAACATTAGAGTGATTGCTTGTATCTACAATAATATTATCTATGACTTTAGAATCACAATGAGATCTCATGCAAACACTGCCCTGCTTCAGCTGGGGGAGAGGAGAGGAGGAGGTGGACTAGGTGAACTCCAGAGGTCCCTTCCTACCTTAATCATTGTGTGATTCTCATATTCTCTGATCTGTCTCTTGCTGTACCATGGCTTGACAGCACCATGCAAAATAGTAGGGTGAAAAGCTGTGTTTTAGGATGGACTTTGTTTTGGAAAGCCTGCCTCAGACAGTCTAACAAATGCTTCTTTTCTTCTCATGTCTGTTCACTCAAAACTCAATGCATCAAAATTCGTACATTTAAAAATGAATTTAAAAACTTACCACAGTTTTAAAAAGCCAGCCTGCTGGATACTATGCTTCCAAAAATTTCAGACAGAAAAATTAAGGTGAGTGAGATTAATCACTAGAAAAATAAAATACCATGTTTGTCTTTCACTATTTCTTTTCTAATTTTCAACTGATTGCAGTATAATCCTAGATAATTATTATCTTCAAATTAATTACATTTAAAATGTAAGCAATTACATGAAAAATCTCTTAAAATCCTGTAAATAATATGTGAGTAAAATATACATAAACACATCCAGGATGATATATGGATTTAGGACGCTAGTGACTGTATCATTAGCTGTTTATCCAGATAATTATTATTATCCAGATAATACTTGTAATTTTATTACAGTTTTAACTGTATACTTGTCATAAAACTCCAAGTCATTGATGTGTGATAGTCTTCAATTATTCTATAGGGTTTTTTTTGTTTGTTTGTTTGTTTTTGTTTTGAATTATTTTGTTTGGTTTGAGTTTTGTTTTGTTTTTGTTTGTTTGTTTGTTTGTTTCCCCTTCACAAGTAATGTATTAAACAGAAGTCTCTTGTCACTATCTTTATAATTTGTTTTATGTTTTATCTTTCAACTATCAGCTTTGAACAGTATATGACTCATGTTATGAAACTCAGAAAACATTTCTAAAGCCTTTAAACATAGTACTGCTGAAAAAACAAGGCATAGTTTAAGAGGACTGCAAAGATTAAATTCTCCATAAACCTCAAAGTCAATAGTATCAATTTCAAATTAAGGTGTCATATATATTTGTTATTTCATTTAGTAAAGTTCTACCAGTAATTTACTACCAAGACATAAAGATATAGAAACTATAATATCAACTTGTTCTTTTTGACTTTCTTTTATAACTTCCACCCCAGCTCTCTGAAGACAATTTCTCTGGTAGCTGATCAAGCAGAGCAATTTTTATCATAAAAGTAACCGTTGTTTTAGGCAGTCTTATGTAGTCATCTAACTATTATTATTATTATTATTATCATTATTGTTGTTGTTGTTGTTGTTGTTGTTCTAAATGCTATTTTTTTTATTAAGATTATATGGTTCATGACAATTATTAAAAGAAATTTGCTTTTCTGTTTACACATCATCTTATTGATGTGAACAGCAACAAAGTTTCCCTACACCGTCAGCTTAATGCATTACAGAATATTTTTCTTCCTTTGATGTACTAACAGAAAATAAATTATCAGATGCAAGAAGTTTTTTGAAGAAATTCGTAGGTTGTATAGCTTTCAATCTGAACTGAAACCAGTGAGAACATCTAGTTTGACCTTTTGTGTAGCATGTGCTGTAGGATCTCTTTAAATCAATTCTTATTTGAACTGGAGTTTCACTTTTAGAAAAGTATCTAGTCTTGGACTAAAAATTATTAATGTGGAGAATTCATCAGAAATAAAAGTTCTTCTGTTAGCAAACAATGCTCATTAAAGTATGTTCTACCGTTAGTGTAAATTTGTAAAAATTTAGCTTAAATTCAGCTTACTAGGTTTAAAAAATCTTATATTTCTCTTCAAGTTCAGTACTTACAGAATTTGCTTATCTACATATTGTTTCTTTATATTCTTCTATCATACAGTGATTCTATTTATACAAGCTTTAAAACATGATTTTTTTCTGGTGTCTATGAACATTCTCTGCTTATTATTGTCACCACTCCAAGAAGTGATATAACCAAGAATGTCCACAGTATTTTTTAATAGACATATAACAGAGTCTTCTAACAAGACTGCTTATACGGGTAAAGATCACAATAGTCTTTTTTGGCACATTGGTCTTTTGTGGTCAACTTACTTACCTCTTAATATTTAACAGTTACTGCTCCTTTACTGCATAAGGAATGGCTTATATTCTTCAGTCCTGTATATTGATTTTACATTTATCTGTACTTGACTTGTCTGTAAATTGACCCAATTTCTTTCTTGTTAACAATTCTTAAGTCATTTTTAAAAACTATGGATGATGATTTGGATGATGGTTACATGACTGTAACAAGAAATATTGAAAGATGTAAGACCAAGACAAAAGTGAAGAATTCCAGTGGAAACATGTCTGTATGGTTGTGACTGTCTGGTATCACATGTAAAATCTACCAAACAACCTGACCTTGTGTGGAATTTTATTTTACTTTATTATTTTATGAGAATAAAGGGTCATAACATGAACAAATACAGAAACACTAAAGAAAATCATGTTTTTCTCAGTTGTTTTTACAAAACATTGTTAAACTAGTTTCTCAGATAGGAAAATTTATGGCTAATATATGCTTGAGTTGAATGAAAGTAGTATGGTGGTAAAAATCTTACAATTTCTCACTACAGAAATTTCTTCTACTCAAATCCAAACTCAAATCACTGCTTTAGAGATGAGCAAATATCACCATCATTCTGAAGCAGAATATTTCACATTTTTTATTACTATTATTGCATTTTTTCTCATTTACTTACTTTAAATTTATTAAATAATTCTCCTGAACCAAACATTTCCATACTTGAAAAGAACACTTAAAAGTACTTTGAAAATGTGATCATTTTAGTCATTTCTTTTCTAATGCAGTATCCATAAATGAAACAATATGACACTTTAAACAAAACAAGTATTATTAAGTTCCCAGTGTCCTATTTCTACTGAAAGATATTTTAATAATTTAGAGTCCTGTTAAATTGAATTTTGGTATTTAATTCCTGTTGAAAGCTCTACCTGACTCAGAAAAAATACTTTTCTATGGATCTTATGGTGCTGAAGAAATTATTTGCAATCACTGTTAGTCCAGGTAAATTAGGTATAGATTAATTGAAATATACCTCTTCCATCATTTTACAGTGAAGCACTGCACAGACATAAAACAAACTTCTTGATTTCATGTAATCAACTTGAGTAATAGTAATATTAAAAAATTTTGGCCCAAGTAGGGCAATTGTTTTTTTTCCTATTCATTCTGAGATCACAATGAATGGAAACACAGGTGTCTGAGGGTATTTTGCATATATGATTTTCTGTTTTGTCACTGCAAAACATTGTTTTTTCATCATTCTTAATATCCCATGGCATTTTAGTAAAGAGGGACTCACTAATAAACTGAAAACATCCAAAATAATCTTTGAAACAGGTGAAGAAAAAATATTTTATTTTTGGTCATGGAAAAATTTTTTCTCTCTTTTTTTTTTTTTTTTTTATTTTGTATATATATATATGTGTGTGTATATATATAAAGCTATAATATCCTTTAGATTACCTTTATATGCCTCTGCCTTTGCATTATGTAGATTACATAGATATGTACATCTGGTACATATGTACAAGGTTCCACAAGCCAAAAAGAATTTAGCAGATAATATTTTTTAAACAGAGTGCAAGGTAAGATAAAAAGAGATGTTTCTCCTTCCCTAGGCACAAATGAAAAGGATTTAATCCTTTGCCTTTGACACCCTTTTCCTTTGTACTCTGTAGCATACTTTCAAGGGTGAAGGAGTTAGATCATAGTTTCGGGAGGAATACAGCAGTCCATGTACTCCACATAGCATTTTGTCTCTGCTTGTGCATCCAGACTGCACATGTACCATTTACCTACCTGAACTGTATCATACAGTGTACCAAAACTACATATTCATTTGTTCTTATGCAGCAACCACTCCACCAAAAATGTGTGGAAGTCAGTGGGATTTAAAGATTTGGATAAGAATCTGCATGCAGAATGACCATAACAATTCTGCAGTCTCCATATTAAATTGAATGGTTCAATGTAATTGCCACGCAATTTTCAATATTTAAAACTTAGTCTGAGGCTTAACTGAAGATGAAAAAAATAACCTAGTAGTTAGTCTACAATATATGTAGAGATATGAATCTATATACATATGGACTTGTAATTTGTCTGCTTTCAAGTTATGGATTCTCTGAGGGAGAGAATGAGAGTCTACAATTAGCCCAGTGAAAAACTAGCATCTATCAGACACCTAGATAAGATAAAAAAATAAGATACAAACCCCTGTATCCTCTGTTCTAATAAGAAAGGCTAGATAGCTAATATGAAAGGAAGCCCAGAGCAAAACAGGTGAGGAAGAAAACTTATTAAAAGTAATGCTTAGGGTATAACTTTGTTTCTCACTTCCTGAGAAGGTTTGTACCAGAGGGCAGTCACAAACTGCCTTTCTCAGGAGGGTAGTTTTTATCCAATAAAGGCCACAGCTTAAATTTTTTAAAGACAATTTTACTTCATAGTAATTTCTGGTAAAGGTCATCTGTGTCTGAATTGCTGTCATCACTTGCACACATCTGATGTGGAGATAAAGCAGCAGAAGTTATGAGTCAAGTCTCATACTGTTTATAGCTTTTATAAGCCAAGACATGACATAAGCCTTTACAGCAAGAGATAAAATTGAAATATATTGTAAATATGACATCATGTGGAATGATTTAACTAAAAAAGTATAGCATAGCACCAGGTGGACTTGTTTTAAGGGCTATCCAGTTCTAATGTTGTTTTAATTTGGTAACTCCATTTTCTCCATTATAGTACCAAAGCAACAGCTTAATTCTATCAGGCAGAAATAAAATAAAATAAAATATGTCCTGGTTTCAGTTAGAACAGAGTTAATTTTCTTCCTAGTAGATGGTAGAATTCTATGTTTGGGCTTAGGATGAGAAGAGTGCTGATAACACCCCGATGTTTTAATTGCTGAAGAGCAGTGCTTATACCAAGCCAAGGACATCTCAGCTTCTTGCTCTGTCCTGCCAACGGGTAGGCTGGGGGTGCAGTAAGAGCTGGGAGGGAACAGACCCAGGACAGGTGACCCAAACTAGCCAAAGGGATATTCCATACCATCTGACGTCATGCTAAATAATATATAGGGGTGGCTAGCCGGGCGAGGGGGGCCGGACTGCTCAGGGTTAGATTGGGCATCGGTCAGCGGGTGGTGAGCAATTGCATTGTGCATCACTTGTTTGTACACATTATTATTAGTAGTACTATTATCATCATTGTATTATTATTATTACTGTTATTATTATTTTTCTGTCTTATTAAACTGTCTTTATCTCAACTCACGGGCTTCACTTTCCATTTCTCTCCCCCGTCCCAGAGAGGGAGGGGGGAGGGTGAGCAAACGTCTGTGTGGCGTTTAGCTGCTGGCTGGGTTAAACCATGACAAAATAAAATAATAAAATAAAATAAAATAAAATAAAATAAAATAAAATAAAATAAAATAAAATAAAATAAAATAAAATAAAATAAAATAAAATAAAATAAAATAAAATAAAACTTCAGATAATTTACAATATGCCATCTTGGTTTTGGCTGGGATAGAGTTAATTGTTAATTTTCTTCCTATTAGCTGGTATGGTACTGTGCTTTGGATTTAAGATAAAAAATAATTATGATAACATAGTGATATTGCTGTGCAATGCTTACACAGAGTCAGGGACTTTTTATCTTCTTGTGCTTCCTTACCAGTGAGGAGGCTGGGGATGCACAAGATGTTGAGAAACAAAAGCAAGACAGCAAGTCCAGACTAACCAAAGGGATGGTCCATATCATATGACATCATGTGGAATTATAACCACTGAGGGAGCTGGGTGGGGGTAGGAAAGGTGGCCACTGCCCAGGAACTGTCTGGGCATTGGTCAGCAGGTGAATATCATCTGCATTGCACATTTCCTTTATGTGTATATTATTATTACTATTACTATTACTATTAATTACTATTACCATTACCATTACCATTACTATTATTATTACTGTTATTATATTATCCTCACCTTTTCTGTCCTATTAAACTGTCTTTATGCCAACACATGAGTTTTACCTTTTTTTTTTTTTTTTTTTCCCTGATTTCTACTACAGGAAAAAGCTGTGTGATGTTTAGCTGCTTTCAGGTTTAAACCACAGCAGTTGCTTTTGGCATCCAATATGAGGCTTAAAGGGTTGAGATAATGACAATCTGACCAGAACATGTTAAAACGAGATTTGTGATAAGCATTATATAAGTTTAATAGTTGCTAGTGTTAGGTCAGAGGTTGGACTAGATGATCTTGGAGGTCTCTTCCAACCTAGATGAGTCTGTAATTCTGTGGTTTCAATGTTGATTTTATGTGCTTTCAAAGTTGTTAATTCCTTCTTCATTGTTTACTGTCTCTGAAGGTTGGCCTGTTTGCTTATGGTTTTGCCAGTTTGTATATAACGTATGCTCATATTATACCAGCTGTGAACTTAATCTGATATTTGTACTCAGTATTGCTATCATTCTTGCACTTCAGGAATCTTATCGTGGAGAATATTAACAAGTATACTCTTTACTCTCCAGGTGAATAGTTTTTGAAAAATTTTGTATACAAATTGTATTTTGTATGCAAATTATACACATTTGTATATTTGTATTTTGTATACAAATTTGTATTTTTGAAAATTTTATATACACTTGGGTTGTTCAAACTGGCATGGTCCTACAAATACATGTGTTTCCAATTTTGTCTGTGGTTAGACGTAGAACTCATAAGTGGGGCAGTAACCATCCAACTCCTATCCCTGGGTTATCTGTGAGTATATAGTGGGAACACACAACAGGCCACCCTCAGATTTTATCTGCATAACTACTGGGAGAATATGAGGAAGTGGAAAGGGAAATCTACCTCAGCCCTAGAAGCACAAGTACATGATTTGCAAAGAAAAACAATCACAAAAGGGGGTTCTTCCAGGAAAATGACTGCTCCAGTTTCCAGCAGGCAGTTCTCCAGACAGGGTAAAAGGGTTCATCTCACTTCTGACCTTAGGGAAGGGGCATCTGATTCCCATTTACAAGAAATGAGAAATTAGTATTATTACCAGGACTAGAAATGTCCTGCCTTCAACCAGGTGGAGAAAAAGGACAGATGGGTTTATTGGACCATGTGAATTTGATGGCACAGATCTGGGACTTAAGAGAAAAATAGTGCTGATAACAAACTGATTTTTGAGTTATTGTGCAGTGCTTACACAGAGTCAAGGACTTTTCAGCTTCTCATTCTGTGCCCTGACAGCAAAGATGACACCTGGGGGTGCACAAGAAGCTGGGAGGTGACACAAACAGGACACCTGACCCAAACTGATCAAAGGGAGGTTCCATACCATCTGATGTCAAAGGAACAATACAGACTGAGTGGAGGTGAGAGACTGTGTATCTGTCAGCAGATGGTGAGAAATTGTATCATGCATCATTTGTTTTGTGTATATATTATTCTTGTTCTTGTTCTTGTTCTTGTTCTTGTTCTTGTTCTTGTTCTTGTTCTTGTTCTTGTTCTTGTTCTTGTTCTTGTTCTTGTTCTTGTTCTTGTTCTTGTTCTTGTTCTTGTTCTTGTTCTTGTTCTTGTTCTTGTTCTTGTTCCTGTTCTTGTTCTGGTTCTTGTTCTTGTTCTCGTTCTCGTTCTCATTCTCGTTCTCGTTCTCGTTCTCGTTCTCGTTCTCGTTCTCGTTCTCGTTCTCGTTCTCGTTCTTATCCCTTCCATTTCTGTTCTATTCAACTATCCTTATCTCTACCTTCTTTCCCTATCTTTACCTACTAAAGGATTTTACCTTTTTTCCAATTTTCTCTCCCATCCCATTGCTGGAAGGATTGAATGATCAGCTCTGTGGTGCTTAGCTGTCTACCAGGTTAAACCACAACATATGTCTAAGCTAAATCTCCGAATTGTTATTTTCTATTTCTCAGTGTTGATGGCATGATACATTTTTATACCAAATTCATCAATTGAACAACATTTGCTGTTTTCTCTCTCTATATATAATTCACATTGTACAGTGTTTTAAATATTTTTTTTTCCAAAATAAAATTAAGAGTTAACATACCTCTTGCTTATTGTTAATACATATGTCTGCATCATCTCTAATGTCTTCCATGCACTAAATGGTAGCCTGACTTCTAGTTGTCAGTCTAACAGCAAACTACTGATATATCTTGTTTATTCTCCAGTTATTTCTACCTATTTCTACCTATACCTGTTCTACCTAGTCAGCAGTTTCTAAATGTCTATGCAACTGTCTCTAACTCTTTTCCAGTAGCTTGTGATGTGTCCTGTAACTTGTATTGTACCCCAAGGGACAATATGGAGTCTTGTTTATAACATCTCTATTAATGAACTAGAAGATGGGGCAGTGTGCACCTTCAGCACGTATGCAGACAACAGTAAATTGGGAGAAGTGATTGATACACCAGAGGGTTGTGCTGCCATCCACAAGGACCTGGACAGTCTGGAGAACAGGTTGACATAAATATTGTGAGGTTCAAGAAGAAACACAAAGTTCTTCAGGAGGGCTTTGAAGATGGCTATGGGTCTGAAACACCTGTCTTATGAGGACAAGCTGAGAGAGCTGGGCCTATTTGGCTTGGAGAAGATAAGACTGAGAGGGAATCTTATCTACGTATATAAATATCTGAAGGGAAGGTGTCAAGAGGATGGGGCCAGACTCTTTTCAGTGGTGCCCAGAGACAGGAGAGGCATTGGGCAAGAGGCAATGGGCACAAACTGAAACACAGGAAGTTCCTGTTGAATGCGAGAAAACAATTCTTCACTGTAAGGGTGACAAAGCACTGAAACAGGATACTTGGAGAAGTTGTGAAGTCTTCTTCTTTGGAGATATTCAAAACCCACCTAGATATGATCCTGTGCAACGTGTGCTAGGTGACCCTGCTAGACAGGAAGTTTGGGCCAGATGATCTTCCAAGGACCCTTACAAGCTGCTGTGACTCAACTGGGAAGAAACAACCTGAGGCATGAGTACATGTACCCAGATAGAAAGAAGTTTTGAAGAAAATACTCTGGGGATCCTGATCAACATTTAGTTAAACATGAACAAGCAATGTGCTTTTGTAGCTAAGAAGGCTTACCATATTCTCAGCTGCATTAGGCAAACTGTTGGAAGTGGGCTGAGAGAGGTGATCCATCCTCTCTTCATAGCACAGGTGAGGCCACACCTGGAGTACTGTGTCCAGGTCTAGGTTTCCCTGTACATGAGTGATATGGATGTACTGGAAAGAATCCATTAGATGATAAAGATGATTGAGGAACTAAAGCAAGTCTTCAAAAGAAAAGGCTGAAAGAGATGGGACTATTTAGCCTTGAGAAAGGAAGGATCATGGGGAATCTCATCAATTTGTATAAATATCTGAAGGGGGGATATAAAAAGAATGGAGCCAGGCTTTCTTCAGTGGTGCATTGTGCCAGGGCAAGAGGCAATGGGCACAAGCTGTAACATAAGATGTTCTGGACTGAACATCAGAAAGCACTGGAATAGGCGGCCCAAAAAGTTTGTGGAGTCTCCTTCCTTAGAGGCATTCAAAAGCTATCTGAATGTGGTCCTGGGTCCCATGTTCTAGGTAGCCCTGCTTGAGAAGAAAGAGGTAGGACCAGGTGACTTCCAGTGATCCTTTCCAACCTCAGCCATTCTGTGATTCTGTGTTTCTGTGATTCTATAATTCTATTAAACATATACATATATAACCTGGATGGGGGAAAAAAATAAAAATAAAAGAAGTTGAAAAATGATACAGATTAAAGATTTTGTGTGTAAGAGAGAGGAAAATGTAATTAGGACAGAAATTAATGATGAAAATTGTGCTCTTGAGTACCTTATATTTTAATCAGCTTCTCTCTTCAACAATCAATTGAAGACAGTGAGGTTGTCTGTTCAATACATACTTAGATGTAGAGAAGATTGTGACAAAATCTGAACTATTGTTTACTGGAATCTGCTCAGTTTTGTATACAGATCAAGGTATTCTTCAGTGATGTGTGTATGAAGATCCTACCATTTGACTTTTAAAAAGTTTATCAAAACTTGCCTGTCATTAGCCTTCCACTGGAACTTGTTATCAGGAAATGTCATGACCTAATTGATATCCTTGAGAACATGGAAAGTAAAAACAGAAAAGCCATATTATCATTTTGGTCCTAAAGAATAAGAATAAGAATAAGAATAAGAATAAGAATAAGAATAAGAATAAGAATAAGAATAAGAATAAGAATAACAATAAGAATAACAATAACAATAACAATAACAATAACAATAACAATAACAATAACAATAACAATAAACTGATTACTTTGGTACACAGGCACTTGTAGACATGATTTTTTTAAGTAGATATGTCTCTAAAAAAAGATCTCAACAGAATCTTGATTTTTGTGATTAACCTTTTATTGATAGGTATTGAGATGTATTATATACACATTTCAGAAACAAATTTTCATTTTAATCTAAAGAACTGTTAAACAATACAGGTACCACTAAACGTCTGCACTTTCCTAATTAATGGAAATAATGGCATAAAAATGAAACCTATTCTCCTATGGAAATGAATATAACATAGTATCCATATGAACAATTTAAGAACAAAACCAGCCATTCCAAACACCAGCACTGTATGTAAGCAAATAAACCTTAAATAAATAAAAATGACACATTTAGTCCTCAGCACACATTGCATTAACAGACTTGAATAGTGGAATCTATCTGTGCAAGAGTGAATATGTAACCCCACCCCCATTACACAGATTTCTTAACATCATGCAGGTATTAAGAAATGTATCGCTTAAATACCTACATGAAGCAGAGATGTCATCAGATGTTATCACTTGATTTCTTCCTTAAGCAAAGAACTATCAACTTTGCCATTACTGTTAGGATAAATCATCATTTAAACACAAGGATTTTTGTGCAAGAAGATGGAAGTAGAGAGGTTTTACGGGGAAATCAAAAGGCAAAGGAAAGGAGAGAAATTTGAGATGTACCAAAAGACTCTGAAAGCATATGAGAAGACACCGTGGTCTGGGAACAGTCCCTGTTACGACTGGAAAAATATAAATATAGATCCACATGCATGCACACATCTGGCATGTATGAACTGAAAATTTTATGCAATTTATGCAAGTCTAGTTCTGTCCTGTGTCTGGTTCTAAACAGCTGAAGGTGGATTTGAGAATTAAATTCCAAATTAAGGAAATCTAAATATTGCTAAATGCTGTTCCATGACAGACTATCTGAGTTACAATGAATGAAAGCTTTGCTTAAATAGTTTGGTCATGTCTCTGTGATTGTATTGTTCTTTTAAAAGAACTTCCAGACTTCTCAAACCTAAAGTACACTGAAGTGCTGCCAGCTGATTTACACAAGCTTGCAGGTAGAAAAAGAACTGAGTAGCTGATAGGTTGGCATCATAGATAAATCTATGGTCCAAGATCTTTATACCCAGAAGTCATTATTTGGCTGATTAAATTCTGGCCTGCACTGAAACAGCCCTGACAAACAAGCCAAAAGCCTAAGGAAGTACTGTCTGACTTGTCCAAATTCAGCCTGGAGAGAAAAGATTATTTTATTTCTCCAATATTTATGGGGATCAGAGAGAATAATACCAACAAGTGAACTAACTGGAAAGTGTCCCATCAAAACCAGCCAGTCTGCAAAGACAGATGGTACAAAGGAAAGTGGATGGCCACTAATTTTCTCTGGTGAAAGTTGAGATATGGAATAAGAATTATGGTTGCCATTCTTGGGAAATCTATGAATCCTAACAAGAGTTTACTACCTTTGCAAGAAGGGCAGGCCACTAAGGGGGGGCTACAAAGATATTGTGAGGCTCTTCAGGGAAAAAATTAGAAGGACTAAAGCTTTTGATTGCCAGGGTGTACTGCTGACTCATGCTGAACCTACTGGCAATCAACATACCCAAATCCTTTTCTGCAGGGCTGCTCTCCAGCCACTCATCTCTCAGTCTTTACTTGTGTCCAGTATTACTCCATCCCAAGTACAGGATCTGGCACTTGTTCTCATTACATTTCATGCTGTTGCTGATGGCCTAATGCTCCAGTCTCTCTGGATCACTCTGCAAAGCCTCTTTTCCTTGAAGAGTCAACAGCACTTCCCAGTGTAGTATCAACATATTTGCTAAGGATGAATTAAACTTTTTCATCCAGATCCTAATAAGAAAATGTGAAATGAAAAAAGTGAAAGTGACCCAAACATGATGTTACTTAACATTTTTTTAAACCACTTGTCATTTCTCATTACCTCTGTTCTTGAATGTTTTACTTCAGACACATTAATAGCATGATATTAAAAAAAAAAAAAAAAAAAAAAAAAAAAAAAAAAAAGCTGATGCTTCACCTATGGAAATCTATTTCTTGTCACGAGGTATATATGTAGAAATAGAATTTAAATTCACTAGTCAGTTTTTGAAAACTTTAAAACACTAGTCTTAGCTATATAGTATTTCTATTTTAGCTACCTAAATGATGAGCTACGGAAAGATTTTCTTTAAGTCATCTTTCTAGTCAATGGAAAAGATAGAGATGATTCAAAAGGGTATTCAGAATACTGCAGATTAAAATATAGAGAATATAGTTAATTTTTGATGTATGCCTTGTAGGAGATAGGATGTTAGAGAATGCTGAGAAAGCAAATAACAGTTTATAGGTGAGATTTAAGAAGTGTCTTTCACTTCCTTTCCCTTCAACTTACTGTGTTTTGCTTTTCACTTTGGCAAATCCATGCCCACATGGCAAGCCGTATCTTCTACATGCTGTCATTCATAATTTTAAGGGCGTTGTCTGTCATGTAAACTATAGTATAAAGGTCTGAGTTCAGATATTACAGCTCAGCATGTTGATCTGTCCCTGACCCAGATTCAGGCTAGAATGAAGATAAAGAGGGACCTGTTTTATTGACAAGCAAAACATGGTCTTTTATTTTATTTTATTTATTTATTTATTGTTGGACTCTGTGAAGCTTTCTAAAAACAAATAGAGAGCTAAAATTACTGGCACTAGAACTGGATGGAAGGAAAGGAGAGGGAAGGAAGGAGAAGTAAATTATGTATTTAGCCAAAAAGATTTGACTGTAAAGCCAAACCTTTCAATGCTGAAGGCTTACAAGTATTTTCTATTTTTCCATGCAAGTGTGCAAGTGTATAAATGTGTAAGTAAGTGTGCTAGTGTGTGCATGTATGGATCTGTGATATGGGTCAGTGTGTCAAAAAATCTTGTTTAGATTTAATCTGAAATGATTTATGTAGTAGTATTACTGTATATATTTCTTTTATAACAACAGTGGAAGAGACTCAGGGCTTTCTGGTTTTCTGGGTCAGAAAAGAACTGAAGAAGACCTAGGAGTTTATCACGACAAAACATATTCATGCTAGAGTTCAGCCTGTTACAACAAAGAAGCTGACAATATTATAATCTCTGTAATGATGATAAGAAGCAGCTGGGGATATGAAAGAATTTCTTTAGTGGTGATTTGAAAAAATGCCCTATAGAGCTAGGAATCTTATAAAACTGTAAGAAATGTTCTCTATACTTGTTTTATCCAGTCTTTTGGATATCATTTTCTGTACACCACAGGGAGCCTCAAAAGGGAGGCTCTATTTACTCTGAAATAAAACCAAATGTTGCTTATGACAGTGGGAAAAAGAGATCTACGTTTTATACAGAACACATTTGAGTGTAATACACCATCATGTCTTCAGACTGTGTATACTCACAAGGTATGTTATCATTTAGGATTGCCCAACATTTTCCTTTAAGTAACTTTAATGTCTTTGTTTAGTTTCTTTGTGTTAAACAAAAACAAAAACAAAACAACAACAACAACAAAAAAAAAAAGCTGCTATTTTTGCTGTTGTTGGATTTTCATGGTATTTAAGATATAATGTTTCACCCATTTCACAGAATCACAGAATATACCAAGTTGGAAGGGACCCGCAAGAATCATCGAGTCCAACTCCGGGTACCACATGGGTCTACCCCAAAATTAAGACTATATGACTAAGTGCACAGCCTAAACGCTTCTTAAACTCTGAGAGGTTTAGTGCCATGACTACTTCCCTGGAAAGCCTGTTCCAGTATGCGACAATCCTCTCAGTGTAGAACCTCTTCCTGATGTCTAGTCTGAACCTCCCCTGCCACAGCTTGACACCATTCCTGCAGATCCTATCACTGGTCACTAAAGAGAAGAGATCAGTGTCTGCCCCTCCATTTTCCTGCATGAGGAAGCTGCAGACTGCAATTAGGTCTCCCCTCAGCTTCCTCTTTTCCAGGTTGAACAGACCAAGTGACCTCAGCATCTCATCATATGTCTTCCCATCTAGGTCCTTCACCATCTTCACATCTGATAAAGATTTTAGAAGGAACATGTTTACACTCATACTGAAACATTCCAACGTTTATTTCATTGAGAAAAGCTGCTGTCTTTGCACTGAAAAGATTTAATTAGATAGAAGATTCATTCACTAATTAATGTGGTGGGAAGGAAGTTCCGCTGAGATATGGTTAAGCTTCTAGGCTTTTCCTCAAGGTAGTAAACAAACTTAACTCTTAAATATATACCTGTGAGAGAGTCACATTGACTTCATAGAAGCTGATTCCTTTTTAGAGACCAAACTCTCTCAAGGTTGCTCCTTCTGAGCCTGATTCATTCCTTCATACATACTTCCCACATGCACTGTAGCTAGAGTGTAACTAACATACTACTGGATTATGACTAGCAATAAGATGTTGCTGTGGTAGCAGCTGAGAAAGTTAAAATAATAAATTCAGTCTATACCCAATTTTACATCCAACTTGTCAGCATGCAAAAGCGACAAGACAATGCAAAAATGAATGACAAACTGTACTGGGTTTACATGGCAAGGTTTTGGTAGCATGGAGGCTATAGGAGTGGTCTCTGTGAGAGATGTTGGTTGGGCCTCTGGGAGAGCAGAATTAAGAAAAGAAAAAGCTGGTGTGCAACTGCAGCTGGGAGAGAGGAGTTAGAAATGACTCTGCAGATACCAAGATCAGTAAAGGAGAAGGAAGAAGTGCTCCATGCACTGGAGCTGAAGTTCCCCTGTGGCCTGTAGAGGAGCCCCTGGTGGAGCAGGCTGTCCTGCTGAAGCCCATGGGTCCCATGGCTGAGCAGATCTCCACACTGCTGCCCATGGAGCAGACCACAGTGGAGCAGGTGGATGTGGCCTGGAGGAGGCTGTGGCCCATGGAAAGCAACTTCAGGAGCAAGGCCCAGGCCAGAGCTGCAGCCAATGAAGAGGAGGAGCCCATGCAGGAGCAGTGGGTCTGGGGGGAACTGCCGCCCATGGGGGACCTGTGCTGGAGCAGTTTGCTCCTGGGGGATGGACCCCATGGTATGGAGCCATGTGGGAGCAGTTCTCGAAAAGCTGCTTTCTGTGGGAAGCCCCCATAGGATTAGTTTGAGAAGGACGGCATCCCGTGGGAGGGACTCTATGCTGGAGAGGGGGCAGAGAATGACTGTGAAGGAGTGGAAGAGGAGAAGTATTAGGGACTGACTACAGCCCCCATTATCTGTTCCTCTATGCTGTTCAAGGGGAGGAGGCAGAAGAGGATGGGGTGGGGTGGGGTGGGATCTTTTTTTTTTTTTTTTTTTTAGTTTCTCATTGCTCTAGTTTGCTAGTAATAGGAAATAAATGACATTAATCTCCCTATTCTGAATCTGTTTTGGCCATGATTATAAATGTAGAGTGTTCTGTCCTTATCTCAAACCCTGAGACCCTTAAGCCCTTTTGACTGTATTTTCTCCCCCTTTTCATTTGAGGACAGGGAGTGAGAGTAGTTGTGGTGGAGCTCAGCTGCCAAGCCACATAAATCCAGCACAAAATTTTAGGAAGGAGGAAGAAATTCAGGGCTGTTCATGGCATTGACAAGAGGGCAAGGACCAGCAAAGAGAGGAGAAGCTAATATAAAAAGCAAAAGTTCTGGAGACAATGTGCAACTGTGTGACTGAACTTAGGTATTTCATATGCTGGATTTATAATTTCTTACTAGCTACCATTACCCAAGTAAGAGATAAATGATAGCCTCTTACTATTTTTTTTTACTAGATTTTGTTGTTGTTGTTGTTGTTTGCTAGTTTTATTTGTCATCCAAGCACTAAATCTTTTTTTTTTTTGATCATCCAATTTTCATATATTTACTAAGATAAAAAGGTTTTCAAATTACTTTTAAATAATTTCCCTGTTCATTCAAGAAGCCAGTGAAAACATAGATGAATGGAAAAAGAAATGGTTGAAAAAAAAAATTATAAAGGAGCAAAAAGGACATGAGAAACAAATGCAAAAATCTCTATTTTATGAACTGTTAGTTTAAACAAATAACAGACCATTTTGTTTGAGCAAAGATGGCATTGGCAATGTGTATTTCCATCATGCTTTATCTACATAGCCAAAGTGATCAACTTTTTAAGTGAAATTAAGTGGCCTGGGAGCATAATCTCATTCCAGCCATTTTACAAAGAGAAATCTGACTTAAATAGTGCCTTAGAGAATAAACACTCTGTCAGTGCTAAGCCATTGATGTTCTTTAATCTCTTTGTCATTTCTGGATGAGTGGTTGGTGATTGACTTTTGTGTGGGTCAGAGAAGGAAATAGATTTTGTTCGTTTGCTTGAAGAAATCTGAAAAAAAAAAAAAAAAAGAATTGTTTCAAAAATAGTCATTTCACCATGATGTGGAGAAAAAAAAAAATAATAAAAAAAATAATAATGCAGCTGCAATTTGAGCACATTTTTTTCTAATATTGCAATGCATTATGTGAGAGAGAGAAAGAGACTATTCTCAGCACATCCTGCATTATTAATAGTTTCCTTCGTTGGTGTGCTGGCTGGATTTTTAATTTTCAAAACCTCTGCAGCATTTCTGTTTTGACAAGATCTATGTGACTCAGTTAAAAAGTTTAATTTGATCGAAAGTGAGTGCAATAATGTTTTTAATTTGTCAACATCTTGACTGCTTATATTTAATTTAATTCCATTCCTTCATATGGGTGTATTATCTGCATCAACATTTTATGACATTGAGGTCTATTTATTTTCATTGCTCCAGCAACTGCATCATAAATTACCATTAAAGTCCAACTAGTGCACAGGATAAAATCTTCTTTTAGTAGTATTAATCTATATTTCATTAACAACCATAATTTCAGTGAGAGAAGTAAATTACATTTATTTTAAAATGTATATCACATCATTTCCTGTTGGTTTTGGCACTGCTGTCAGAATTTCTACTGTCATTCACATCATCACAATAAAACAATACTTAAATATCTGTTAAGATTGTTATCAAATCAACTTTGTTGTTTTTATAATTTCTAATATATATATATAAATAATATATAAATAAACAAAAATATGAAAATATATTATTTTCAGTGACTGCGAAGTCCTGATTTTCCAGCACAAAATTTCTATATAACAAATGATGACATTTGAAAGCATTCAGGAGAAAAGTGTGGTAAGTCTGACTCAGCTGTGGCACATCACATGCTGAGGAGAGATGATGCGGCTTGCAGATGCTTTTGGACATTTCTTAATGAACCTTTTTAATGTATGAGTTATTCTGTGGACTGTAGTCACAAAAATAGTTACCTAGTCAGAACAAAAAAAAACTTAGAAAGTAGGCTAAAAATATTCACCTATGGTCTTTAGAGAGTAATGGAATATGCAGTTTAGAGGTTAATGTTGTGCATAAGTGAAAGCAAAGCAAGAAAGTGTACATTTGTACTCCTTTGTACATATTTGGAAATTCAACACCTAAAGCTGAACTATAGTGAAGTACTTCTCATGTCTTTGAAGTTAAAAAAAAAAAAAAAGGAAAAAAAAAAAAAACCTACAACAACAAAACAAAATAAACAAAATAAACAAAATAAACAAAATAAACAAAAACACCTCTTCAGGTTTCTAGAGGAGGAGTAGAGAAGGAGGAGAAGGAGAAGGAGAAGGAGGAGGAGAAGGAGAAGGAGAAGGAGAAGGAGAAGGAGAAGGAGAAGGAGAAGGAGAAGGAGAAGGAGAAGGAGAAGGAGAAGAGGACAGTATTTAAAAAAAAAAAAAAAAAAAAAAAGAAGATGCGTCTTCCTTTCTGATGGCTAGTGACTATAAGATATTACTTGTCCCTCTTATACAAGAAGACCTGTTTACTGATGGTAAAATTTTAATGGTTCATGCCTAAGTTGTATGGGTATATTTTATTCCAATTTTTTATTTTCTTCCAGTTATATATATATATATATATATATATTTCATATTTCATTTGCCAAGAGAAGTTACTCATGCTAGGTACCTCCATAGGAGATTTAGAAGCCTTTCACTAGATCTTTGTTCAATCATTTTCCTTTTCTCAGAAAATATTAATCCCTAGCAAAATTAATAAAATTACAAAATATATGTACAGACTTTTCTTCCATATGCTTCCTCACTCTTTTAATTATGATTTTTTTTCTCAACTTTTTGCTCACTACCATACTGTAAATATATTTTCATGGGAAGCAGGTTATTTTTTGTTGTTCTTTTATTTTTATTTTTGTTGTTGTTGTTGTTAAATTCTGCACTATCAACATTATCTCTTCAGGTGGTTCCTGGCACAAATAGCAGAAGGCAGTAACAATCTTTCTCTTAGCCTCATGTGTGAGCTTGCCCTGCTCATGGTTTTATCTCATCTGTTTAGAACCACACCATATCACATTATTAGGTCATTGTGTACTTATTCCCCTGTGGTAGAATAAACACTGTCCATTGCCAGCCTCAGTGCTTCAAAATTCTCAGGGTGATTCTCTTGGGAAACACACTAACAATAGATTATTCTAGAGCTGTGAAATAACAATATCAATTAAACACAATTAAACAATAAATAGTTTGACATTTGCTAGCCTTATTTGTGTAAAATATTTTCTCATTATTAATTTTCTTGATGCAAAAAGTGTGCAGTGCCAGCTAACTCTTCAGTGTTAACAGACAGATATGAGAAGCGAAATTCTGAGATCAGATGGGACAGAGGAAAACTAAATGCTCTGTCATTTCCAGATAAGGTTTTTTGCAGGCCCGGCTGCACTCTCCTGAGATCACGTCTAAAGCCAACCATCCAGAATCCTTGATTGCTAAAGTCAGAAAAAGCAAACTGGCTTGATGAAGATAAGATTATAATGTCTCAGATGTGAAAGCTAAAGTAGAACAAAATTTAATAAAGTAAAATCTTGCACAGAGGACTTTGAGATTGACTTAATGATATGATATCATTTTCACTGTTTAATACTCTTATGAGGTTGCTTAGTTGCACAGCACTGTGTCACTTCCATTCAAAGCAACCTGTGTGATAATGTACTGTTTAATTTTTGTTTTCAATGTACAGTAATTACAGTGATGTACTGCAATAAAATTATTCAGTACAGTCGTCTGAAAATGGCACATTAAACAAATTTGAATTTGGTCCTTTTATTGCTATCTCAAGTACTCATCTGAAGAACTAGGAATGTAAAATTAGTTTTACATCCCAAGAAATATAGCTTGCAATTTTTCAGTCTGCCATCTACCCCTCCTCAGAAAATTAGAAGATACTTTTTTTCTCATTGAATGTAGTTTATGTCACATTTACCTCCTAAAGAAAATGTAGCCAGCTAAGTATTGTCTGCTTTTTCTGGTAAGAACTTAAAGTCACTTTTCATGCTGTAATAGCTGAGGGTAAAAGTCAGAAAAATAAAGTACTGCTATTGGATGAGAATATCCTAAAATTCTTCTAAGTTATATTTTTTTATTAAAATCAAAATTGTTTATAGGAACAGGTAGTTTAAAGAATGCCTTATTTATTCTGAAAAACAAATGTGAACTACGTATTGAAATAAAGATGAAGAAAAATATTAAATGTATTTTTAGTCATAAATAGCAGAATAGGAAATAAAGTGGTTGGAAATTTACAAAGTATATAAAGTTGATGGACAGTTTCATCTTTGTTTCATCTTTCATCTTTCCCTTAAACTAACCTAATAAGTAACTCATATTGGCATGCAATTTGAGGCCAGCCAAAACCATTTCTGCCCTAGTTTAATGTAATTCAACTGCTTGAGAAACACTGATATTCAGAGTTCGATTCTACACATCAGAGGTAATATCTGAAACTTTTTGGTGTTAAACTTCCACAATGCAAAGAAGCTTAATCCCATAATAGTTACCTTGTTTCTCTTTTAGTCAGTCATCTCAGTCAGTCTTCACCTTTCACATCCAAAAATAAATAAATAAATAAATAAATAAATAAATCATAACAAATAAATTAAATGTTCTGGTGAGAAATACTGGTTTCTTTAAGTCTTTGGACTTCTACCTCTTTCTGTGTAGCTCATCTGGCTTGTGTGCAGGAAGAAAGGAACATGGAGTTTTCTCCAGGAGGAAAAAGCAGCATTTTGGTAACTCCAATCATTCAATAGTGTTAATTCTGTGGACACTTTCTGTTTTCCAACTGTATCATCCAGCAGATTTCCAACTATAACTTCAGTTCCTTGCTTTAAATAGAAACAGATATAAGAATTTGTTTAAAAGTTCCAGGTTCATTCATACCTGCAAACAGTTTCCATATATACTCATTAGCCTCTCAGTATGTTACTTCAGCTTAAGTTCATAGCATCAGGGATTTCTGAAGTAGTCATGATTGGACTCTGGTGCTACCACAGCTGGAATACAGCTACTAAGAACTCTCTGATTCTTGCTTGAAAAGTTTATCTCTGCTAACCACAGCAATACAGCCATCTCTCCCCATGGGTTCTTTATACACACTTGTTAATTAGTTGTCAATATTGTCAAACTGTTAAACAAAAAGTAAACACCAATGGTAACAGCACTGAGCTAAGGAATTGCTGATGAGCCCCTGACTTCAGTAATTTGTTATTTGAAATTTAGAACATGTTTTCTTTTGCTGAAGTCCTGTGGCAGAGTTTCTGTTCCCTGACTGCATAATCAGGTGATTAGCAATGAAGAATTCCTGACAAGCATTCTTCATTGAACATTCAGCTAGGTCTTCAGTCATTCTTTGGTAACACAAATCGCTGTATGGATGTGGTGAATGACTTGGCTTTAAAATCTGCTGGGGAGAAATTAAGGTATCTTTCCCCCACTTTTTTGTTTATTTGTTTGTCTCTTTGTTCCAAGCCACCTTAGAAAAGAAATAGGAAACTTCCTTTTGTTTATCGATGCCTGAGAAGAAGGATAGTCTGACAAATGGCAGACTAGTAATACATACTTTTGGGAATCTTTTGGCCTTTTTGCAACTATGTTTCCAAGCAAAAAAATCCTCATCTACCACTCTAGCAGTCATTACATGAACAGTAAGCAGCTGAAGCTAAGCTTTTACTAGTCAGGAGCCTTTGTGCTTCCTCAAACACCTTCATGGATTAACACAAATGCATCATACTATACAACAGTGAATTTATGATTAACTCTTGTAGTGGAATGTTTAGTGATAATTGTGAGAAGGATGGGGTGTCAGACTAAGTTGTCTTGCAATTGAACTTGAAAGCAATTGAAAATACTTTCTGTTCAGGCACTGTAAAAAAAAAAACAAAAAAAACCTCACTGTTCAATAACCATCTAATATCTCACTCCTGGTGCCATGATTTACTGCTGTGTTATTTAAACTGAGTTTTCATGGTAAGGCCTGAGTCTTCCACAAGAAAAACACTATCCAGATGAATAATTTGCTGTATGAGTGAGCCAGGTTTGCTAAGAACAATAGAACCAGAGGCAGCTGGGACCTAATCTAAGCACCACTGGGGTCAGTGGGAAGTGTTTCCATGACTGCAGCAGGCTCTGTCTCAGCTGCCTGATGAAATTTTGATTTTAAATATATGTCCCTACATTGCTGATTTTTAAACTGATGTTTACGAGGAAAGGGAATATATTAATGGCTGGAGACTGTGCTAAAAAATGTCCTCTCACAAAATCATCTTATACATTTCTGTAAATTTCTGTCTTCAATTATTTTTTTGGTGAAGTGTTATTTGGCTGACCAGATTTTAGACTCCAGATAGACTAAAGTACACTAGAAGCCCCAGAAAACATAGCTTCTTCCTTACATGTATTTTGAGCTTACTGTAGCTCATGACACCTGGGATTTTCCAGTCAGTATCTCAGACCCTGACACAAAAATATTGCTAATAATTGCAAAGAGAAATATCTTCTCTTTCTCCAGACAACAAGTATAAGAAAGAGAAAAGAAATGCAACTGATATTATTATAACATTTACTCAGGCACATTGACAAATTAGAAAGACATTGAGGTGATTGTTTACCAACTGATTTTCTTGGTTGTTTCATATGAGCAAACACAGCATAGCAACAAACAAACAAAACCAAAAAGTGCATGTATATTTTAAAACAATGTTCCTGAAATGATCACAGAGAGAATAACATCTTAATTTTAGGTTTTACTTATACTTGATTACAATCAGCTACCTTCCACGTGGGCTGGAGTGTATCCAGCTCTAAAGGCTCTCAGTGATTTTGATAAATTGTCAGAAGGACTCAGTGCACAATAATTCATCCTAACTGTTAGATGAGTGAATATTGTCAACATTAATAAATACATCATCTTCACATTAGCATATTTAGAGGTGGGAGAATGTCCTCTCTTAAATAAGAAGGAGAAGAGGAAAATACACCTAATTGATTATATCTTAGAATAAGTAGTGCATGAAGAGAAACTCAGACATAGTTTCCCCACAGAGACCATCAAAAAGTGGGGAGATGTGATCAGTTTTAAGTCTTGTTTTTGCCAATCATGTGTAACAGGAGGAAAATGTGTAATTCTAGGTCAAGTTTAGTTAATATAATAGATGCTTGTTTTTTCTCATGTTTACATTACTTATAAAATATCGTTATTTCTATCAAAATTAAATCTTTCACAGTCTTAATGATGGCATTGCAAAGGTTCCTCTCTGAATATATATCACATGTAAATCTTTCCTTTTCATGCCTAAAAATGTCACTCCAGCCACGAATTCATAACACATCATACCATTCCCTCCTTTACCATCCAAACACTTCCTTGCCAATTAATTAACCCCAGGAACATACTAGCACAGTCCATCCAGTTGCTTCTGTCTCCAGATAAGAGACATGGTATAAAGATTCTTTTCTTTCTATATCTGTCTTCATCTACCTGTCATATCCTGGTTTCATGTAAGTTATGCATGTTTACATGTATAAGGAAGAAATGCCTTCAACATATGTGTACATTTTCATGGATAATCCAGTAAGAAGATAATAGCCATGCTAATAAGTGAATGTCTTTTTTGTTAGATGATATTCCTCAACTACAACTCATAGAACAGGCTATTTTATTCCTTGTAAGGAATATAAGGAAGGAACTGAGTAAGGCTGAGTAAGGTGAAACAAAGTATCTACATCAACTTTCTTCACCAAGGAAAGGAATTGATATGATATGATTATGATATGATTGATATGATATGATATGATATATGATATGATATGATATCTGGCTCAACAATATGTAGGCAAAACTATAATGACCTCAGAAAATAAATATTTTGTTCTGCTAAAGAAGCACTGCATATATAGGTTTTTCTAAATACATTTTTTGCTCTGAAGAATTAGCACTCCTGTGCAGAAGATAAAAATGGAATTAACAAGAGCAGTGACCTTTTCAACTCCCTGAAAAGGAGGTAAATATGTCTTTCATCTCTATGTTGAAATGAATTTCATCCATTATGATTATTTCATCACATGGATGAAGATTGTGTCTATAAAATGAATAGAATAGAACTGGTTTAAAAAAAAAAAAAAATCTAATTGGCATGACCAATAGATTTGATTTTTTAGAGTCTGTTAATATAATTAAAGTTATAAACTAATAATGCAAGTTTTGGTTTGAACTATAAAATACATCTTATGCGGTAAAGTGCTTGCATATATATTGTTACAGTGTCTATTAGTACTATAATGAGGGTTAGGGAAAGGGTGTCTGTAGATGATAAAGCACGTACTAATTCCATAGTAGTTTCTGACTATTGATTTTGTATATATTTTCTGCTCATTTCAGGGAATAAATGTCTGTGATGGCAGTAATCTAAATACTGCTGCATGACATGTTAAGCAAGAAGCACATAAGTAAAACACATCCAATAATATTTAGACTTGATGTCTTTTTAAAGCAAAGTTTTCAGAAAGCAGTTCTCAGAAGCCACAGTCTTGATCATATTTTTCTCAAGTTTCTTTCAATTAGAGTGAATTCTGAGTAAGTGTGACACCAAATGGTAGCCATTGTCATTTGAAAATAGACAGAAGGAAAGGATGCCAAACATTAATATTTCTCTACATTTCAATTAAAATACCATCCAAACTGAAAACGGATTTTGAAGTATCAGCAAATATATGTTAAAAAACTCTGCCAGGGCCCACATCAGCTTTGTCTCTGCAGTCTCTGCTTCAGAGAGAGAACACTTATTTGACCATGAATGGTATCTTGTGGGACTCCATTCTCTACCTGTTTAAGGATTTAGACAAAATTTGTCCCTCAAGTACTAGTAGCTTTCAAGAATGCCTTTTGTCTGTCACTCACAACGTTCCAATATATCCCTTCTGCTGACTTTGATTTCACATTGGAGTTCTTCAAAATGCAGAAATTGAAAATAAAAACAAATAAATAAATTAAAAGAGTATAATTAGAACCAAGTTTTTAAAGAATCAGTTTCTAATCTTGGTTACCCTGAAATTAAACTTGTTTGTGTTTTTCTCATTTGAGATGTGTGTACAATTATTGTTCTTATTTGATAGCCAAGTAGTAATCTTGCCTATTTTTGTTGCCTTTTCAAAGGTTAAAAGAAACATTGTTTTAATATATAGAATAAGACAAAATCCATTTAAAGGGACTAACATTTTGTGAACGTGAAAGGAACAGAAGTGCTCAAAAGCTAAATAGTACCTTTCAGAACAACTTTGTTAAAAGGATAAACAAAGCAGATAATTCACAGAATCACAGAATGGTCGAGGCTGGAAGGGGCCTCTGGAGGTCATCTGGTATGATTTCCATGCTAAGCATGACGACCTAGAGCCAGTTGCCCAAGACCATGTTGAGAGAGCTTTTGAAGATCTCCAAGGAAGCAGACTCTTCTACCTCTCTGGGCAACATCTGCCAGTGCTCTGTCACCCTCACAGTAAAGTACTTGCTGATGTTTACATGGAACCTCATGTTTTTTACTTCATGCCCGTTGCCTTGTCTCCGGGCACCAATGAAAAGAGCCTGACTCCATCCTCTTTACACCCTCCCCTCCAGCTATTTATTGATGAGAGTCTCCCTGAGCATCATCTTCTTTAAGCTGAGCAGTCCCTGTTCTCATAGCCTTTCATGATAGGAGAGTTGCTCCAGCTCCTTGATCATCTCAGTGGCCCTCTGCTGAACTCTTTCCAGTATGTCCATGTCTCATACTGGGGAGTCCAGACCTGGTCACAGTACTCCAGGTGTGTCCACACCAACACTGTGTGGGAAAGGTCATCTCCCTTAATGAGCGCAACACTACTCCTAATGTAGTCCAGGCAGCTGGTAGCCTTCTCTGTGTGTGGTAAGGGCACATTGCTGGCTCATGTTTAACCTGGTGTCAGTCAGGACCCCCAGGGCCTTTTCCATGAATCTGTTTCACAAATGGCTGATTGGTTATTAGTGTTATTCTTCACCAGAGACAGGACTTTACACTTCTGTATTGCGAACTTTATAAAGTTCCTGCCCATTTCTCCACTCTGTTACATCTCTCTTGATGGCAGCATGAGTCTCTGTTGTATCAGCCACCACTCCTCACAGTTTTATGTCATCAGCAAACTAAGGGTACACTCAGATCATAAATGAAGATATTATAAAGAGTGAGACCTAGAATTGAACCCCAGGGGACACTTCTGATATTCTTCACATTTCACAGAATCACAGAATCACAGAATTTCTAGGTTGGAAGAGACCTCAAGATCATCGAGTCCAACCTCTGATCTAACGCTAACAGTCCCCACTAAACCATATCACTAAGCTCTACATCTAAACGTCTTCTAAAGACCTCCTGGGATGGTGACTCCACCACTTCCCTGGGCAGCCTGTTCCAGTGTCTAACAAACCTTTTGGTAAAGAAGTTCTTCCTAACATCTAACCTAAAACTCCCCTGGCGCAACTTTAGCCCATTCCCCCTCGTCCTGTAACCAGGCCAACCCCCACCTCACTACAGCCTCCTTTAAGGTATCTGTAGAGAGCAATAAGGTTGCCCCTGAGCCTCCTTTTCTCCAGGCTGAACAAGCCCAGCTCCCTCAGCCGCTCCTCGTAGGACTTGTTCTCCAGGCCCCTCACCAGATTCGTTGCCCTTCTCTGGACCTGCTCGAGCACCTCGATGTCCTTCTTGTAGCGAGGGGCCCAAAACTGAACACAGTACTCGAGGTGCGGCCTCACCACAGCCGAGTACAGGGGGACGATCACCTCCCTAGCCCTGCTGGTAACACTGTTTCTGATACAAGCCAGGATGCTGTTGGCCTTCTTGGCCACCTGAGCACACTGCTGGCTCATATTCAGCTGACTATCCACCATCACTCCCAGGTCCTTCTCCGCCTGGCAGCTCTCCAACCACTCATCTCCCAGCCTATAGCTCTCCTTGGGGTTATTGCGCCCCAGCTGCAGGACCCGGCACTTGGCCTTGTTGAACTTCATGCAGTTGACCTCAGCCCATCGGTGCAGCCTATCCAGATCCTCCTGCAGAGCTTTCCTACCCTCGAGCAGATCGACACACGCACCTAACTTGATGTCATCTGCGAACTTACTGAGGGTGCACTCGATGCCCTCGTCCAGATCATCGATGAAGATATTAAAGAGGACCGGCCCCAGCACCGAGCCCTGGGGGACGCCACTAGTGACTGGCCTCCAACTGGATTTGACTCCATTCACCACGACTCTTTGGGCCCGGCTGTCCAGCCAGTTTCTAACCCAACGAAGCGTATGCCAGTCCAAGCCAAGAGCAGCCAGTTTCTTGAGGAGAATGCTGTGGGAAACGGTGTCAAAAGCCTTGCTGAAGTCAAGGTAGACCGCATCCACAGCCTTTCCCTTGTCCACCCAGCGCGTCACTTTGTCATAGAAGGAGATCAGGTTCGTCAAGCAGGATCTTCCTTTCATAAACCCATGCTGACTGGGCCTGATCGCCTGCTTGCCCTGTAAGTGCTGCGTGATGACTCTCAGGAGGATCTGCTCCATGAGCTTCCCTGGTACTGAGGTCAAAATGACAGGCCTGTAGTTTCCTGGGTCTGCCCTCCGGCCCTTCTTGTAGATGGGCGTCACATTTGCTAGCCGCCAGTCAACTGGGACCTCCCCCAATAGCCAGGACTGCTGATAAATGATGGATAGTGGCTTGGCCAGCTCCTCTGCCGGTTCTCTCAGTACCCTTGGGTGGATCCCATCCGGCCCCATCGACTTGTGCACATACAAGTGCTGTAGCAGATCTCCAACCAGTTCTTCATGGATAGTGAGGGCCACATCCTGCTCCCCATCCCCTTCCACCAGCTCAGGGTACTGAGTATCCAGAGAACAACCGGCATTGCCGCTAAAGACTGAGGCAAAGAAGTCATAGAGCACCTCCGCCTTTTCCTCATCTCTTGTAACTAAGTTTCCCCCTGCATCCAGTAAAGGATGGAGATTCTCCTTAGTCCTCCTTTTTGTGTTGATGTATTTATAAAAACGTTTTTTGTTATCTTTAACGGCAGTAGCCAGATTGAGCTCCAGATGAGCTTTGGCCTTGCTAATTTTGTCCCTGCACAGCCTCGCTACATCCTTATAGTCCTCCCTAGAGGCCTGCCCACTTTTCCAAAGATTATAAGCCCTCTTTTTTCTCCTAAGATCAAGCCACAATTCTTTGTTGAGCCAGGCTGGTCTTGTTCCCCGCCAGCTCGTCTTTGGGCATGTGGGGACAGACCATTCCTGCGCCATTAAGATTTCCCTCTTGAAGAGCGCCCAGCCTTCCTGGACCCCTCTGCCCTTCAGAAACGCGTCCAAAGAGACTCCACCAACTAGTGTCCTGAGCAGCTCAAAGTCAGCCCTCCAGAAGTCCAATACAGCGGTTTTACTGGTGCCCTTCCTGGCCTCGCCAAGAATAGTGAACTCCACCATTTCGTGGTCACTCTGCCCAAGACAGCTTCCGACAATCACATCCTCCACCAGTCCTTCTCTGTTTGTGAAGAGAAGGTCTAGCGGGGCGCCACCCCTGGTAGGTTCACTAACCAGCTGAGTCAGGAAGCTATCTTCCATGCTCTCCAGAAACCTCCTAGACTGCTTTCTCAGGGCTGTGTTGTGCTTCCAGGATATGTCAGGGAAGTTGAAGTCCCCCACGAGTACAAGCGCTGAAGATTTCGCAACTTCTGTCAGCTGCCTGTAGAACTCCTCATCCTGGTGCGACGGTCTATAGCAGACCCCGACCAGGACACTAGCCTTGTTGTCCCTGCCGATCCTAACCCAAAGGGACTCGACCTTGTCATTCCCAGCCTCGAGTTCTACAACATCGAAAGACTCTCTAATATAGAGAGCCACACCACCACCCCTTCTGTTCTGCCTGTCCCTTCTGAAGAGCTTATAGCCAGGCATTGCAGCACTCCAGTCATGAGACTGGTCCCACCATGTCTCCGTGATGGCAACCAAGTCGTAGCCTGCCTGCCACATGATGGCTTCCAGCTCCCCCTGTTTGTTACCCATGCTGCGTGCATTGGTGTAGATTCACTTCAGCTGGGCCATTGACTTATCCCTCGGCCTTGCCATTGTTCCCCCTGGCACCGCCCCAACAATCCTTGCTTCAGCCCCATCCCCCTTCCTACCTAGTTTAAAGCCCTCTCAATGAGCCCCACCAGCTCCTGGCCCAGGATCAGTTTTCCCCTAAAAGATAGGGACCCGTCTGCAGCCATCAGGCCAGGTGCCAAGTAAAGTGCCCCATGATCGAAAAACCCAAGATTTCTGTGTTGGCACCAGCCCCTGAGCCACGTGTTTAACAGGTGGGCTTTCCGTGTCCTCTCTGTACCCCTCCCTGCCACCGCAGGGATGGATGAAAACACCACCTGCACTCCCACACCATCCACTAACCGACCCAGCCCCCTAAAGTCTCGTTTGATAGCCTTCAGGCTTCTCTCTTCAATGTTGTCACTGCCCGCCTGGACTATCAAAAGAGGATAATAGTCAGAGGGGCGTACCAGGTTGGGAAGCTTCTTGGCAACGTCCCTGACCCTGGCCCCAGGGAGGCAGCAGACTTCCCTACGGGTAGGGTCAGGCCGACAAATAGGGCCCTCTGTTCCCCTGAGAAGAGAGTCTCCCACAACAATAACCCTTCTGTCTTTCTTGATGGAGGCAGTCCTGAGGCGTGGAGTCGACCTCCACGCCCTAGGCATCCTCCTGGGAACACTTTCTACCTCTTCCTCACCCACCAGTCTCTCGAGCTCCAGGGCCTCAAACCTGTTGTGTAAGGGCACCTGGGAAGGCAGGGCCGGAAGGGGAGGGCATCGCCTGCAATGTCGAGCAGGGACCTGTTTCCATTCCTCCTCAACTCCCAGATCCCCTCCCTCTGCCCGGCTACAGGGCAGGGGGTCCACCCCCAATTTGGGGTGTCTCACCTCGGTACCTCTCCTTGAGGCCCTGCAGGAAGTTACTCCACAAGTCTATCTCTCTCACACTCCCTGATATCCCTCAACCTCTCCACCTCCTCCTTGAGCTCCGCCACCATGCGGACCAGGTCATCCACCTGCTCACACCTCACTCACGCAGTTTCTCTGCCTCCCGCCGATGGCAGCAACAGGCTCAGACACTCCCTACATCCAGTGACCTGAACTGCTGCATTTTTGGATGGGTAGTCGGTCTGGGTGTGTACCAACTTTCTGGAGAACGCACCATGCCTGGTGGAGACCATTATCACCTAGCTAATGGCTGTCGTTAAGGAGGTGTTCGTGTGGGCGGGGGGAGCACTCCGCTCTTCCTGCTCGCCCTGCCTGCGCGCCCTGCCACGTGAAGTGCCGCGCCACTCCCTTCCGATGCACCACGCCCTGTTTGCCTGCCCTGGTCGCTGCGCTCCTGGTCACTCGCGCTCCCGAGGGTCAGCTTTTGAACGGCTGGGGAGGGGGCATTGCTGGCTCCGCCTTCACCTCGTCAGCCTCCCTCACGAGGGCTGCCGGGTCCTGGCGGCTCCCTCAAGTAGGCTCGATGCCGGAAAAATTAGCCCTGCCTGGCCCGATCCCCTGCTCCGCTGCAGAACTTTTCTGCCCCGGAGCCGATCACCTCGGCAAAAAAGTTTGAGACAAAATTTGCATTCTTAAGCATGCAAAGAACAACTTAAATAGTAAAAAAAAAAAAAAATCAGCAGAACTTATCAAGATTTCTGCTAAATATTTTTAAAATAAGAAAATAACTTTTAGCAAGACGTTCTGTAGCAAAGTGAATTCAGAAGATTTCTATAGCTTGTAATTTCAGAAGATTTGCTTGTAATTTATTTCTATATCTTGTAATTTATTGTAATTTATTTAGTTTTCAAAAAACTTTTTTTTCTCCATCCTTCATTTTATAGTTTTCTGTTTTGTTGTTGTTTGTTCGTTTGTTTGTTTTCTTCCTCTAGGAAATTCAGCATTGTGCAGGGATTCTTCTTTCACTTTGCTTTGTTTTGTTTTCCTATTCTAGAACCTTTCAGACAATCTTCCTCTTCAGAAATTTTACAAAATTTTACAAAAATTTTGGTTTAAAAAAACAAAGTGAAGAGGTAATTTTGGCTTGTGTCAACTTTTTCACAGACAAAAATCATTAAAAAAAAAAGAAAAAAAAAAAAAAGAAAGAAAAAAAGAACACTTGTATATAGAAAATTAGAAACACAATCAGTAAAATAATATCCATGTTTCTGAAGAAAGAAATAAGAGGTTAAAAAAAAAAAAAAAGAGGAGATGGGGGAAATCTGATTTTCTTTTTTTCTTGTAAGAATGATATTGAAACTTTGACCTTAACTTGTTTTCTGAAATTTTCCTTTTTTTTTTTTTTTTTTTTTAACTAAGCAATGAAGTAACAGTCGTAAAATGATAAAAGCCGTACACAAAGAATTGTACGAGAATTTGCAGAAAGCGTGCAAATTATTTTGCACTTACAATCAGCACTAAAAACCTACCATTTGATGACACATTTAGTGTGCAACTGAACATTGCAAGCCTACAGGGACATCAAACAAGTATGAGGTGCCCAAAATTTGCTTGCAGTTTTACCCATAGGTGTTCACTTCATGAATTGTTCTAGTGTTTTATGAGTTGTTCATGATATATTCATGAAAAAGGTCATGATTTATATTAATATTATTTATGTGTGATACTTGTGGTTTTGCTAGGCTGCATGGTGAAATTATGCCAAATGGGGTACATCTCTCTTGAGATTTCTGAAGAGATGAAGGGGCAAGTCCTGAAGGGACTTTTTGGTGTCATCTTGCCTATTTTCTTACCTAAACTACAACCAGCTGTAGCTGTATTTTCCCATAAAAGTTTCTCTAAACACAAACTTAAAATAATGGAGTCTCTACCATCTTCATTTCTTGTTGTTTCCAGAGCTCGATACCCTTTTCATTAAGATTTATTTTTCAGATGAACAACATGTATTTCTTTTGGTGAACATTAAGCTCATTCATTTTGTTCAATTCCTTAAGATCTTGGAGAAAAATATTTTTCTTCTATCCAGTAGCACTCTGTATCTATCTTCTTCATTTCTTTTTTCTCTTGTTATCTCCCAAGACACTCTTAGGAACTCGTCAGACTACTAGATGATAATCACTCTAGTATTTATTTCTTCTAAAGTGAGCTTCTACTATTGCCTTTGTTACTGTTAGTTTTTGTGAAAAAAGGGGTAATGTGGAAATTTTAGGCCTGTTCCATCTATCTTAGAATTTATACATCTTTAAAAATATATATATATATATTTTTTTATGTTACGATATTATTTTTAATTTTTATGACTCAATAACCTCAGACTTGTAAATTTTCTGTTTTATCAGTTATTCCTAACCTGTATTTAAGGAGCCATTTATTCCTATTTTAAAAATATAAAACACTGTATTTGTTCCTACTGAAATTAATTCCTGTTTTAGGTTATTTCTCTAAGCTGTATTGGTGATTTGATAGTCCAGCCCAGTTATATGAAAAGCTGAAAATATATTGGTTTACTCATGAGGTGGCTTTACTCAGGTGGGCAGCTAAGCTCCACCACAGCCACTCTCTCACTCCCCGTCCTCATAGGGAAAGGGGAAGAAAATACGATGCAAAGGGCTCAAGGTTTAAGATATGGACAGGAAGTCTGAACAATTATTGTGATGGGCAAAACAGACTCAGATTAGGGAGACAGTAAGGTTTATTGCCTACTAGTAACAAGCAAGAGAAGTGAGAAACAAAGGAATGAAACCAAAAATACCTTCCCTCCATCCACCCTCTTCCACTTCCCCACCCTGAGCAGTGCAGGGGAATAGAATGGGAGTAGTGGTCAGTCTACAGTACTTTGCTTCTGCTGCTCCTTCTCAGTCACTCTCTTCCCCTGTTCCAGTGTGGGGTCCCTACCAATGAATGCAGTCCTTCCTGACCCTGCATGGGCTTCCCAGAAGCGGCAGGTCTTCAAGAACTGATCCAAATATGGGTCCATAATATGGGATCCAGCCATCAGGAACATGCTGCTCCAGCCTGGGTATCCGATGGGCAGCAGCTTCCCCAAGATCCCCTGCTCCTGCATGGGCTCCTCTCCACAGGCTGCAGCTCTGGCCTGGAATATCCTCCTGTGAGAGTTCTCCATGAGCCACAGCCTCCTTCAGGACATATCCACCTCTTCCACTGTGGTCTCCTCCATGGGCTGCATCACAGAAATTTGCTCCACCATTGTACATCATGGGCTGCAGAGGGACAATCTGCTTCACCATGGTCCTCTCCACAGGCCACAGGGGAACTTCTGCTCCAGCACCTGGAGCACCTTCTCCCACTTCTTCTACATTGACCTTGGTGTCTGTAAGGCTGGTTCTCAATCCTCACTGTCCCAGCTGCTGTTGAGCAGTAGTTGTTCCTCCCCCCACCCTTTCTTAAATCTGCTCTCACAGAGGTGCAAACAACATTGCTTATTGGTTCAGTGGGGGCAGTCCTTACCTAACCTGGAGCAGATGTGATTATGGAAATCAATACCAAAATCTTGCCATGTAAATCCACTACAACTCAATAATATGTTTTGCTCAAAAATCTGTTTAAATATATGACCTCACTGATCCATTAAAATGTTAATAAAAATCCTGCATTGCACCATACACAAATAAAATTGCTTTGTAATCTCATTAAATATTGTTCACGGCCCAATGCTCCAATCTCTCTAGATCTCTCTGCAAAGCCTCTCACCCCTGAAATGAGTCAGTAGCACCTCCCAGTGTAGTATCATCAGCTTATTTACCAAGGATGCGTTCAGCTCCTGAATCCACATCTTTGATAAAAAACATTGGACAGAATTGGCCCCAAGATTGAGTCTTGGGTAACCAGTTCTGAGCTTTTTTTTTTTTTTTTTTTTTTTGTTATCTGAAACCTCACTGGCAAGCTTTAACTTTAGTTGAGCTTTTTTTTTTCATGTTTTCTTGCAAATGTAAATTGCAGTTCTGTAATCTTTTTGTATGGCCTAACCTTGTTTAGAGACATTATGCACTTTTTCTGCTTGACTTCCAAGAGTTCCCTGTTCAGCTGAACTGGCCTTCTGCTTCACTTTCTTGACTTACAACAGAGTGAACACTTATTCCTGTGCTTCTACAAGGTAGTTTGTAAAAACTAGCTGTCCTGGTTTCAGTTAGAACAGAATTAATTTTCTTCCTAGTAGCTGGTGGAATGCTGTGTTTTGGCTTAGGATGAGAAGAGTGCTTAAAACACCCCGATGTTTTAATTGTTGCAGAGCAGTGCTTATACCAAGCCAAGGACACCTCAGACTTTTGCTCTGTCCTGCCAACAGGCAGGCTGGGGGTGCAGTAAGAGCTGGGAGGGGACAGACCCAGGACAGGTGACCCAAACTAGCCAAAGGGGTATTCCATACCATCTGACGTCATGCTAAACAATATATAGGGGTGGCTAGCCGGGGGGAGGGGGCCGGACTGCTCGGGGTTAAGCTGGGCATCGGTCAGCGGGTGGTGAGCAATTGCATTGTGCATCACTTGTTTGTACATATTATTATTAGTAGTACTATTATCATCATTGTATTATTATTATTATTATTATTATTATTTTCCTGTCTTATTAAACTGTCTTTATCTCAACTCACGGGCTTCACTTTCCATTTCTCTCCCCCGTCCCAGAGAGGGAGGGGGGAGGGTGAGCGAACGGCTGCGTGGTGTTTAGCTGCCAGCCGGGTTAAAACACGACACTAGCAAACTCTCATGAACTCCTACACCTCAAAAGCAGACTCACAGTTAGTTGGACCATGCTGACTATCTCCCTGAGTAATTTACTCACTTAAAATCAAAGTCAACAGCTCTGGTTACCACGTTTCTCATTTTACCAATAATTTTAAAACTCAACAATTTCATAATAACTGTGGCCAAGACTGCTTCCTACTTTTCCATCTGCTACAATGCCTTCTTTTTTCTCAAACAAGTCTAGAAGGACCTTTCATGGTTGGTCCACTAAGTTCTTGTAACAAGAATTCATCTTCAGCATACGTCAGGAATTTCCTAGACTTGCTTGTCACTCCAGTATGACATTACCAGTTAATGTCAGGGAATTTGAAATCTTCTATAAGGACAAGGGCTACTGATCCAGAGACGTCTCCTAAAAGCCTACAAAATAATTTATCAATATCATCATCCTGGCTGAATGAATGGCAGTAGACACCCATGTTTCATTCCCCATCCCTCTATTCCTTACCCAGAGCTCTCAACCACATCATTCATAACTGAGAGGTCTATACAATCAAATCCCTCCTCTACATATATTTTAACTCCTACAACTCTCCTGCACTACCTCCTAAACAGCCTGTAGACCTCTATCCAGGCACTCCAGTTATGGGACTCATTCCACCAAGTCTTCCCAGTGCCAATGACATTGTAGTTGAGAAGAGAACAGTTTCCAGATCCTCCTGTTTGTTTCTCATACCATATACAATGGTACACATGCATTTCATGGGCTCCCAAATACTTGGTGCTCCCTGGACAAGTGTAAATATTCCTGATAAACACACCATCCCTTGGCCTGTGTAGAGTATTCCTGGTATTCTCTTTCCCCAACAATCCTAGTTTAAAACTCTGTCAATCCATCCTGCTAGCTTATGGACAAATAAATATTTTCTCTATCCAGACAGGTGGATCCCTTCAGGCCCAAGCAGAATTTGTGTCTCAGAGACTCTGTCATGGATGGAAAAAAAAAATAATATGTGGAGAGGCACCAGGTTTGGAGTCAGACGCTGATGGTCTGTGCTCACTGGTTTCTTCCAGTGTCTTTATATGTTACTGGGAGAATAAAGGAAAACACTACCTCAGCACCTGAATCCTTTAGCAGTCTTTCAGCCCTAAAATTTATTTTTATTGACCTGAAGCTTCTTAATCTACTATCATTAGTGCCTACATGAAAGAGCAGTATTGGGTAAAACTCTAAAGGTAGAACTAAATTCTTCAATACTCTAGCAACATTCCTGATCCAAGCCCACTCTGAAAAGAGAGTCCAGTCAGAAGATGGGTGCCTCTGTTCCCCTGAGAGAGAGTCCTCTATGACCATAACTTGCCTCTTTTTCTTCTCAGTGCTGGTCTTAATGCTGATCTTGATGCAAGAAGTTGGTTGATCTAACCATGATGATGGAGGTAGATCTAATACTTCATTCACTGACTCCTCTCTCTCCATTTCATTTTCTCCCTCATCTATCTTACCCATAGTCTCACACATATTATGGAAAGACAGTTAGGATGGCAAACCAGTCTCTGGTTTCACCCCAGTGCTGAACAGATACAGAATGAATCTAATGTTGTGTTAAGTTGGCATATGTATACCAGAAATTGCAGAGCACAGCTCCATTCATCTACCTCCTTCTTGGATTCCCATATGTTCCTCAGTTTACCCACTTCCTTCTGAAGCTCAGCCACCAGGCAGAGCAGTTCTCTATGGACACATCTTCCACAGGTGTGCTCACTACTGCCCTCCACCTCCAAGAGTCACCCCAGACACACCCAGTAAAACATCCAAAAACCTGTGTGGTCACATGAACCAAATGAAGCTCTAACTGAGTTGCTACATTAGTCCTACTGGGTAGTGGAAGATAGAGGAAGTGGTAGCATGACTTTCTGCCAGGTGGTCACCATGTTGCTGTGCATCCCTGCTCACCACTCCATACCTCTTCCTGATGCCTCCTGTGTTCTTAAGGATTCTAATGTTAGCATGAGATTCTGCAGACTTAGAAAAATATTGTACACTATCAATATTGAAAGAACATGAGGAAGATTGGTTCAGTGATTAATTTCATGTTAGATTCATGGGAACAAAACAGCTGAGTATATTTGTCTCCATAATCCCTTTTCCCAAATGTAATTACAAATCGAATTGATCAACTCATGTTTCTTCTGAGCCAGTAGCAGACACATTAGAATTGCTAGGGTGTAAAATATCTTAACACAAATCATCAGTCCACAGTGCTAAAAGAAATTTGATATTAAAATTGTGCTTTAAAAAAAAAAATATATATTTTCCACAGCCTCTTCCTACTGAAGGTTAATTATCTTTCATCTTGGATGTCTTCATATCTCCTAGGATACTAACATATTTTAATAAACATTATTGATGACACTAAACTATTGACTTCTATTGGCAATAAATAAATGAATAATGATACACTAGATGGGCCAACAGTTAGTCTACACTAAGCAGGCCCTGTGTTCATCATATTAAATGTCTCATCAGCAAAATCTATCAGTGTAGGAGAGCATCTTGCATGAATGTTGTTCAGACTGCTACTATTTGAACTATACAAGCAAAGTGAACCTAAAAAGGAGCTAGAAATCATAATCTAACATGTAGTTGTTTATGGCCATTCAAACCTTGACTTTCCTATGGGAAAAAAAAAATAAAATAAAATACTGGACCCATAGATATTCCAACCCGTAACATTCTAATGAGTAGATGTCACAGAAGGCAGAATTTAATTAATTGTACACTTAGTATAACAGAGTTTGATGTATCTGTACCATCAGTAGAATACTGGGACATTGTTCTAGGTCTCAGGAGAAAAATTCATGCAAATTTAGGCTGGTTCACACCAAATGTGTGCAAGAAACTTTAAACAATAAATTAAGAGGAACTCAGCAGGCACTAGAAGATAGTTTTGTCGTGCAATTAAAAATAGATGGTAGTTCTAAGGAATAAATTAAAAGGTAGCTATTTATAGAATTCTCCTTGATATTTTGTTTTCAGTAAAATAAGCCTGAGCACAGTGATACAGTGATACTAAGTTGCTCTGCCTTCATTGCAAGTGACAAGAAGGGTGATAAATGGCAGACATAAAGAAGGTAATTTAGTTTTTTGTTCCATTCATAAGCTTGTGTAGTCTCAGTAAACTCTGTGGAACATTTAGATAGTAATACCTTGTAATCATGAAAGAGTAACAGGGGAATTCAAAATGAAAGTGAATTGAGAAAAGATCCTCAGGAAGAGCAAGTGAGCCTTAACCTCAGATCTGCTCAGTATACAAAAACAGCACTTTACCACCTTCTAAAATAGAACACAATAATTATTCATACATTAATATTCATTAAGTCATGGTGCATAATTAATGCAACTAATATCTTATTATCACAAAATACTAACAATATTGGGGTACAGATTTTTAACATAATTCAGAATCTCTGTTCAAGATAGATTTTCTTCACTGATTATTATTAAAAAAAAAAAAAAACAAAAAAAAAAAAACAAAAAAACTAGCATTTTCTATGCTTACTGAGTCAGAACTTTGTCTCCCGTGGCCCCAAGTGAGAGACTGACTAGTATACAATATTTTTTTTTCTTTTTAAATTAACTGTTTATTACAAAGTAAACTTCTACTGTTGTCTTTGTTATTTCTAGTTTCAGTTCTTAATCTAGAACATACTTTTTCAAGATATAATTCCCCATGGAAGAGAAAGCTCCCAGCACAAGAAGGATGTCAGAGCAAGCCCAGAGGAGGGCCGCAAAGATGATCAGAGGGCTGGAGCACCTCTCCTATGAAGAAAGGATAGGAGAGCTGGATATGTTCAACCTGGAGAAGAGAAGGTTCCAGGGAGACCTTATCACAGCCTTTCAGTACTTCACTACTTAAAGGGACTTATAAAAAGATGGGGAATTACTCTTCAGACAATGACAAGAAAAGGGGGAATGGTTTTAAACTAAAAGAGGAGAGGTTTAGATTATAAATTAGAAAGAAATTCTTCACTCAGAGGGAGGGTGGTGAGGCTGGAACAATAAATTAAGAGGAACTCAGCAGGCACTTTCCTGGAAGTGTTCAAGGAAAAGGTTGAATGGGGCCCTAGGCAACCTGATCTAATGGGTGGCATCTCTGCCTCTGGCAGGGGTGTTGGAGTTAGATGATCTTTAAGATCCTTTCCAACCCAAACCATTCTATGATTCTATCATTCTAGTGTTGGGTTTTTCCAACACTTTTTGTTTTTTTGCAACATTTTTTTTTTTTTTAATAGAAAACTAGTTTTACATTCTGAGGAAAATCTCACACTGAAAGAAATTTGTCAGAAACAATATGCATTTTTCTTTAAAACTTTTCTGTTTGCTTTAATCTAGGTCTGCAAAGCTTGTCCTGGATTTGATTTAAAACAAAGTGTAGAGGTACTTCTCATTTAAACCCGAAAAATACTCTCAGAATTCACCAAAGAAAATGTTTTCTGACCTTTTTTTTTTTTTTTTTTTGCCAAATTTTAGTTTTAATAAACATTACCAATCTCTTAAATTCAAAACAAGACAGTAAAAGTCTAGCAAAATTGAAAAGAATTCTAAATATTAAGATGTTAGAATTTACTTTGATTAACGATAGATTTTCCCCACACTGTTGTTTTTCTTTTCATTTTTAAGTTTATATTCACTGAATAATAACAATGGTAAAATTTCATTCTGCAGAAATATATATATATTTTTAATATTTAGCTGATGTTCTATGTGAGCATTATATTTATGTTTGACTCAACTCTTTTGCTAAACTGAAGTATTCTTACTAAAGTGAACACATGTTGATATTCTGTGGGGGGTATTCTTGTGACACCAAAGAAATCTGTATGTTCCTCATCCAACTGTAGATCTTATGCCTTTATTTTTCTTAGATCTTATTCCCTCCTTTTTTTTTTTTTTTCTTTTTTCTTTTTTTTTTTCTTTTGGGGAGGGGGGAGAGGTTAGGAGTGGAAGGGAGGTGGAAAGGAGGCTGCATTTATTCACAGGTGACCCATTATTTTAGGTACCATACAAGAGTCAGTATTTTACACATCTCAGGGATTTGAATGACTATTATAATGCTTTTATGAAAGATGAGAAACTGAATGATATTGCTGAACCTTTAAAGGAAGGTTGACATTTTGCTGGCCCTGAGCAGCTCTCTTCAATATTGAAGTTTTTTAGTACTCATGGCTTTAATTTGTGAGCAAAAACGTAACACCCTGGCCCTTTTGAAATCATAAAAGTCCCCTACATCTTCCCATTTCATTTTAAAAATAAATAAACAAAATAGTTAACCCATCTCCTGCTCTGCCTCTTTCTGCTCTTTGGATATCTTTCAGTTTTCTGGATAGAAGATTATTCACAAAATATTTTATTTTTCTAAAAATATTATGAAGACTTTTAGACGTCAAATCTCATTTGAACTCACTCCTGAACAAGGTTTCGAAATTTGAAGTTACAGTGGAAGTACAACTTTAAGTACCTAAATGGTTAAACTTGTATCAATTTTGCTGAAAATATAAACTAACAAAGAACAATTTTGAAAACTGGAAAACATTAAGGTAAGTTAATGCTGAAAATGTCTGTGTTCTCTTCTGAGAACTGCTGAGTTCTCTCTCTACTGGTTTGGTTGGACTTCAAATCTCAGGGTTTCAATCTATCTAAAAAATAATAATAACAATAATAGTAATGTATAACTTTATCCTAAGTTAATCATTTGTTAATATCCTAATCCTAAGTTAATCATCAGCGGTTGGAATGCTGCCTGGCAGAGAAGGACCTGGGAGCATTGTTTGATAGTCGGCTGAATATGAGCCAGCAGTGTGCTCAGGTGACCAAGAAGGCCAACAGCACCCTGGCTTGTATAAAAAGCAGTGGGGCCAGCAGGGCTAGGGAAGTGATTGTCCCCCTGTACTCGGCTGTGGTGAGGCCGCACCTTGAGTACTGTGTTCAGTTTTGGGCCACTCGCTACAAGAAGGACATCGAGGTGCTTGAGCGAGTCCAGAGAAGGGTGATGAAGCTGGTGAGGGGTCTGGAGAACAAGGCCTATGAGGAGCAGTTGAGGGAGCTGGGCTTGTTCAGCCTGGAAAAAAGGAGCCTCAGGGGCAACCTTATCACTCTTTATTTAAAGGAGGCTGTAGTGAGGTGGGGTTTGGCCTATTGTCCCATGTGCCAGGTGACAAGACAAGGGGGAAGGGGCTAAAGTTGCGCCAGGGCTTTTTTAGGTTGGATATTAGGAAGAACTTCTTTATTGAGAGGGTTGTGAGGCATTGGAATGGGCTGCCCAGGGAAGTGGTGGAGTCAGCATCCCTGGAAGTCTTTAAAAGATGTTTAGATGTGGAACTTAGTGATATGGTTTAGTGGAGGACTCGTTAGTGTTAGGTCAGAGGCTGGTCTTGATGATCTTGAGGTCTCTTCCAACCTAGACAATTCTGTGATTTAGTGTAACTCTTTCTGCTCCAAGCAGGCTACAAGACTCTTTTTAATTTAATCATCCATTGTTGGTAATAGTGATAGAAGCACTGCTATACCATGATAATATAAAAATCTGTTGGAACCTTTTTACTGGAGGAAACATTTTTTACCTTTTCCTAAAGTTTATAGTTATTCCTGGTTATAAATAATGTCTACAGACTCATACATTTTTTCTAGTTTTGAATTCATTGAAATCGTCAGTATAATTTCCATCAGCTGCACTGAAGACAAAATGAGACATGTCCTAGCAGAACATCTTTACTTTCAGTGCAGACATTTTGCAACAATTACATTCATTAAAATAATTTTGGTTAATTTAATTAACTGCACTTGCACCTCAGTTTACAGTGAAAACCTAGCTGCTTTTGTCCTAGAAATTTAGTCTTTAATGGGGTTTATATTAGTAAATCCTTATCTTCAATTGGATTTACTGATTTTGGTCTGAATCTGCACTAAAACTGAAAGTAGGCTAAAAACTAGGTCAACTTTTACAAGTACATGCAGATCCTTTTAGAAAATAATTTGTCTTCATTTTTCTATATGTTGTGAATGCAAGTAGATAAAAACAGCACTTTTAACAGTAGCCTACACTTTTCTGACTTCCAGAAAACACCTCTTCCAAATAATCTCTTCCTTTGATCTAGAAAAGTCTAGAGTTGAAAAACAAACAAACAAATGAACAAACAAAAATCTATCATGTCATACCTTTTCTAATGTTCTAGTTAAAAATTCAGATGAGGACTCTAAACAAAGATAAAAAGATAAAAATGTATCGTATATACATTTTCAGAATATCCTTCCTTCACACACACACACAAAGAATAAATGTTTGACAGCTAGAAGATTACTCATAAGCCCAATTTTTAGACACCTTGCTGTGTCATGTGTCAGCACTTACAGCAACCCTTGAAAACCGTGAAATTAGTTCAATTATATGTGTGAACAGCTAGTTTCATTTCAGACATCCTATAGAAACTACCTTCTCCTTCAGCTGCTGATCCTAAAGATGTGAGAGTGTCAGTTTCGATGGAGAACACAAAGATGTCCAGTATTCTCCAATTTATCTTAAGTAGTGCTTCTGTTTATGAATATAAAAGCACTATATGGGATTTATAAAATAAAAACACTATATGGGATTTAGAGGTGTTCTTCCAGGTAATCCAAACAGAAAATATTTACTCAAGCTAGATATCTTTAAAAATAATAATAAAAATATTTTAAATAAATAAATAAATAAAGCACTTAGAAATTTATTTGAATAACCTGCAACATAAAATACCCTGTACATTAGATCTGAGGTCCATGGTAGAGAGGCTGTTTTCTGAACATGTTCTATTATAAACTTTCTCAATTCATTTCTGGTATTGCTCTATACATCAAGTAACAAAACTGAGCAAGATATATGTTAAAAATTGTAAAGTTTAGTATGAGCCAACATACCACATTCAAGTGTTATTAGATGTGATTATAGCATACCATTGATCTGAATGCTTCATCCGTCATACTTAATACAGCAAAAGAAACAATAAAATAAATGCTAATGACAAAGAGTCTGCAAAATTCTGCTTCAAATTCTTCAACATTTCTAGATTTACAATAGTCTACCAATTTCCACCAGTAATCCATCCAGACTATCAGGTAGGTAATTAATGAGTTTGCCTGAGTAATTTAGGAGTAGACCAAAGTTCATAAAAGTTGATGTAAAGGTCTAATAGAAAAATTTCTTTATATCATATCTGCAAGCATAAATCAAATATTATACTAGTATATTTGTCCTAGTCTACAAAGCATCTTGATATCATGAGAGTACAAAAGATGGCAAACAGAATCACTTAAAAATTAAAATTTGAGTTTCCAATAAGAAATAATGTCATAATCCTTGTTATATTTCCATTGAAATTCTGAGAGAAAATGTTTAAATGCTATCCAAAACCAGAAATATTTGTTTGATATTTTACAGTTAAATTTCTTATAAGCGATATCAATTTCTTCAAATATAATATTTGAGTTTACCAATCTTTTCTTCCTGAAACATGAAAACAGTCTTACTGGTTTTCAGCTCAGACAGATTCAGTATTTTTAAATGAAAACTTCCTGTTGGTCCCAAGTGAGTTAAGATGTTCTTTCTGCTTTTGTTTTTGCTTTTGCTTCTGATTCCTTTGGGCAAAAGTAGTGTTTCTGCATCACACTGGCATATCAACGTTAGTAAATAAATGAAGTCTGGAGACTTTACTAAATAATAATAATAATAATAATAATAATAATAATAATAATAATAATAATAATAATAATAATAATAATAATAATGGTTTTTTTTTAGGGGAAAAGGAACAGAAGTTATTAGCTTTAGGTACTGACTTGCTGACAAAATTTGCTTCCAAAACTAAGTGATATTAAAGAAACATCAAGAAAAACACTACTTGATTTAAAGTCTCTAAAAATAAAATAAAAGGAACAACTGCTCATATAAGTACCTCAATTGCAGAATGATTCAGGAGAACAATATGAGGAGGTTTTGTTGTTGTTGTTGTTTTGGTGGTGCTTTATTATGGCCAAAAGATCAGTGTCTGAGTATGAGCTGCTGTAGGAGGTGAAACACAGATTTCATATTTTTTACCACTGGCTTAAATGAAATATCTTGTATTTCAACAAAGACTTTTGTCCTGTAAGGAACCAGATCATGAAGACAGAGAGTGGCAACAATGTCAACCATAATATTTTTCTGTCCCAGTGTCTTCTCTAACTATAATAGCTTGGAAAATTATAAGAACAGAGCAAAAATATAGTGCTGTTTCTCCAAAATCTTCCTATTTCAGCAAGTTTCCTTTCTGGGGGTTTCTGATCCAGATACTGTTTCTAATCCTGTCATACAAACAATAAAAACAATTGTATTATTATTTTTTTTTAATTTTATTTTGTGTGTGTGTGTGTGTGAATTTCTCTCATCACATTTTCTACACCTATGCTAATTTTTAGCATCTGAAAAGTCTGTTGGCAAGAAAATCCAGCACTTAACTATAATAGTGGTGTAGAGGTGCACCATTTCTTTTTTAATCTGCACCTGTTATTTTCTAGTTCCAGTTATGTCCACTCTTTATCATATTTATAGAGCCATAGAATCTTAGAATGCTTTAGGCTGAAACTGACCTTAAAGATCATCTTGTTCCAACCCTGCTGCCATGCACAGGAACTCCTTCCAGGTTGCTCAAAGCCCTGTCCAACCTGACCTTTAACACCAAGGATGCATCTTTCACAGATTGTCTGGACAACCTGTTCCAGTCCCTCACCACCCTCTGAGTGAAGACTATGGACATTTCTTCCTTTCCTATGCTATGTACAACTTTTCCTCCCCCCTTCTCCTCCCTTTCTGTCTTTTTCAGACTGCAAAATCTAATCCACTCATTAATTTGCTTAATCATTCCCCGTGTGGAAGATATTTTTCGTATTTTTTCCCACATTCACATTTTCTACATTCTTCTCAAAATAGGATGAGAAAAAAAAAAAAAAAAAAAAAAAAAAAAAAAAAAAAAGAAGAAGAAGTAGAAGTAGATTTGGATTGCACTCAGCACATGAGAGCATTAGGATTAAAGCAAGTGTAAAGGTGTTTATCATTTAGTTCTTTATTTATTTCTGGTAATCCCCACACTGTATTTGTTCTTTGGGTGGTAAGGATAAGAGCATGTGAACACAGAGGACTGGAATTTCAAGACCTCCTAGGAGTTAGATCCCATGCCTGTATTGGTAGCATGTGTTCCTGTTCCAGTGCTCAGGCATCCTCACAGATGGAATCTCAAAATGCAGATCCTGTTGCAACACATTTCAGCCTGTACTACAACTATCTTTGTTAAAGGCCAACTTGGAATCTCTTGTTTTGTTGTGCTTTTGTTGTTGCTGTTTGGTTGGTTTTGCCATTCCTTATTTTCATAACTTTAAAATACTGAACCTTTAAAATACCTTCATTCGCTGAGTCAATATTTTTTCATTAAAAAGAGCATTTTCCCCTTGATACTTGGAGATCTTTTTTACATCCTCTCCAAAATCTTATTGAAAGGTAAACTGCTGTATTGAGAAAAGTTGTCACTAACAAAACCCTTATTCACTAATGTTGTTTATTAATTAGTTTTGGAAGCTTGTCAGTAAATTACATTGGTTTGGTTTGGTTTGTTATATTTACTAAGGCATAATAGCATAATCTGTTTACAACTTGTGGTAAGTTAATATACTTAACTTACCACAAGCTTATATTAAGCTTATATTTTCTACTTTTAGTTATCTTTGCTAGTTAAAATTGTGTGTGTGTGTTGTTTGTTTGTTTGTTTGTTTGTTTTTTCAATAATAAGAAAAATGTTTCCTCTGTAATGATTTGTTCTACATAAAGAAATGTTGACTGGTATTAAGTGCCGCCATATAAGAAAGCAAGCAGAAAGAAAAGTGAGGAGAGCAAAAAGGGCCAGGAGAATAGAAAGAAGAAAAGACATGCTAAGGATCATTTAGTTCTTCAAGTGAATATGTAGCACAGATTTAAGCTAGAGAAATTTTTTGATGAATGCATTTGTAGCCTGTATTTATAAGGCTAGCCTGATTCCCTTCAGCCGAGTTTCACTGTTTTACCTCAATTGATTAAAGAGACTTTTGTCTTATTCCTCTTGAATCTTTCTTGTTATGTTAAGCCACAATATTAGTGAAAATTTTGAATGAGAATTTTGAATTTTAATGGTTTGAAATGACAAATAGATGATAACAAAAAGAAAATCAACAGAAAATCAAACATATAATTTGGGAAGTTGGAAAAAAATACTGAAGTCTAATTCTAGTTTTAAGCATGCAAATTTCCTAATTAACAGCATATCAAGTACATTACATATGCACATTATTTAATATTTTTAATAGAAAATCTGAATTTTCACTTGATAAGGTAATGATGAACAGAAATGAAAACTAGTCCAACCTTTTAGGTATTAGAATTCTTGTTTTACAGAATAGAACTATTTTGTTTTACAGAAGAGAACTATTTCTGACTGAGATGTTGTGAATTTTTGCAGCAATAGTTTTACACCTAAGGTGTTGTTTTCTTCATGCAGAGGAAGCAATGAGATTGAAAGCAGAGACAACAGAAATTTATAAATTTGAAGAAAAATAAGCCTGAAACTAATTTACCACAAAATGACTAATGTCTTAAACAGGATTCGGGGAGTTCAGAATTAGTCACTTCATCATCAGATTATAGAATGCTTAATAGGAGATATAATTGCTAAGGAAAAAAAATGACTAAAATAACACTTGAGTCAATGTAATCTACATCAGAGATAATAACTATTAGGTAAAGGCAAGTCCTGTAATTTAAGAGATTCTCATATGCAATTCTTCAAATCCTCTGTTTGATCAAGGTAATACAGCTTTGATTGATATTTTTCACATTATATACAGTATTCTTGGATTGAGGATTGGGTTTCTAGATAGGATTTGTAGACAAACACATAAAAAATATCTCTTGTACCAAACAGATAATCATGTAGCTGGGGCTGAACTGGAACATTTCATTTTCTCAGATGGTAGAGTTAATTTGTTATCTATTTCTGCAAAATCTTATCTCAGACCACTCCCATTCCTGTATTTACTTGCTTACTCTTGCACATAAAGAAAATGCATTCCTCATGTAGTCTTCTTTTCATGTAATTTTAATACTCTTTTAAAATGTATTTGTTAACATAGTATTTATATATTCTAATCATCAATGCCTTTCTGTAGCTTCTGGAAGCTGTATTTGTCTTACTGTCTTCAGAAATGGTAGAAATTATTCATTTACAGTATTATCTGCAAAATGTTTATAGAGCAACCATATCTACCAAGTTTTCTTCTCTGTTTGATTAGAAGTATATCATATCCATTGATATTTCCTATTTACAATAATTATTTCATTTTTTGTCTGTTGAACTTTAAAATAAAATAAAATAAAATAAAATAAAATAAAATAAAATAAAATAAAATAAAATAAAATAAAATAAAATAAAATAAAATAAAATAAAATAAAATAAAATAAAATAGTACACTTTTAATTTCAATCTCACTCATCACACTCTCTTGTGGAGATGTCATTAATGTAATGTAAAAACTTAGTACAGAGAGCAATACCGTTCTCTTCAAAGGGAAAAATAAATACTTAAGTGTCATATGTTATTGCCTTCAATATCAGACAGGAAGGATAGGATTATATGAGAGAAAACACAACTGCAATTCTTTAGATTGTATTCTCTCACCATCACTGGAATCACTGGTATACTATCTCTGACAGTTTACAAAAGCTTGGGTATTCCTTATTCACTCCTCTGCTTTGTGGCAGTGACTGTGCACTCCTAGTATAAATCATGATATTTTTTTGCTCCATTTCCACATGAAATAGAGTGAACACTTCAGCAAGTAGGAAAAAACACGTTTTAATTTTTATACAGTCTGAAAAAAGATTAAAGGTGGTTGGTGATGTGTTGTTGGGGGGGGGGACGGTTGTTCCTTTGTTTGCTTGTTTTGTTGTTCTTTAAAGGAAATTCACAAAATTTATCTCTTCTCCCTCTTTAATATTTCTCCTTTAAGACCTGAAAACAAAAATCAGAATTCCAGAAAGGACAACAGAAAGGAAGCATAAATAGTGGGACAGGATTTATAAAATCTGTACTTCAAGTGCTGATGTCAGTGAGTTGGCAGAAATATCTATGATTATCACACAAATCATGTTCTTGACAGGGGAGGATAGACACAGTGAGGGTCATGCAGAAGAATCAGAGTTAATGGTCCGCCATGAAATTTTTGTTTCAAAGAAGAATTATTATTGTCAGCTCAAGTAATGAGAGTCACTTGCATACCAGATGTCTTAAAAGACAGCTTTCCAATTCTTTATGAGAAATAGAAATTAAATGAATTCACATGTTCTCCCACACAAATGGCCAAGTGAGGAAAATATAAACAAATAGGATGAAGTTTTGAAATGGTGAGGATATAAACAGATAAGAGAAAACATCTAGTGCTCTATTCACTCAGGAGACAAGTACAAAGATAACCACTTTTGCACCCCAAGAGTTTCCTTCTGGGTCAAATTCTAACATAAAAAGTATATATATCCAATAGTAGACTTAGCAGCCTGAGCCACTTGCTCAGAGGTTACATGTATCTTCACTATCGCTAAGTGAGAAAAAAGTACATGATATCAAAATTGTCACAAAGACTAAAGAGAAAGAACGGAAAAGGGTTAACCAGAAATTTAATGTGGTTTAGTGAATTTCTATGATCTCCTGAACGTTAACCAGCAGTGTGCCCAGGTGGCCAAGGACAATGACATCTTGGTTTGTATAAGGAATAGTGTAACCAGCAGGACCAGGAAGGTGATCGTCCCCCTGTACTCAGCTCTGGTAAGGCTGCACCTCAAGTACTGTGTCTAGCTTTGGGCCCCTCACTACAAGAAGGACATTGAGGTCCTGGAGTGTGTCCAGAGAAGGGCTACGAAACTGGTGAGGGGCCTGGAATCCTGTGAGGAGCAGCTAAGGGAACTGGGTTGTTTAATCTGGAGAATAGGAGGCTCAGGTGTGACCTTCATGCCCTCTACAACTACCTGAAAGAAAGGTGTGGGGAGCTGGGGGTCCACTTCTTCTCACATGTAACTAGTGGTAGGACTTGAGGAAATGGCCTCAAGTTGTGCAAAGAAGGTTTAGATTAGAAATTAGGAGACAGTTCTCAGAAAGAATGGTCAGGCATGGGAACAAGTTGCCCAGGGAACTGGTGGCATCACCACCCCTGTAGGTGTTCAAGAAAAGGTTGGACCTGGTGCTTAGGGACATGGTTTAGTGGTGTGATATTGGTAGTAGGTTGATGATTGGACCAGATGATCTTGAAGGTCTCTTCCAGCCTGAATTATTCTATGATTCTGTGATTCTGGTGTTGAAGTGAGGTAAAACTATAAATACTCTGACTGAATATACAAACCAGACTGGGTTGTCTTTCTTTATTTCCAATTGAAAATGGGACCTTAAAATCATCATAGATCTGTGATATTTTGTGAGGTCAAATGGAGATCTAAACCAGTAACTTCACTAAAACTTTTAACTTCCGGTAGGTCACAAAAATATTCAACTATGAACATCCAGAATTCCAGTGGTAATCATTCATGAAATGAATTCAAATCTAGCTTTTAGGAACTAGAGTTATAGTCATTAGATTTGGAAACTGTATTGATTTCAGGGTCTTGGAAGTAGGGGAATAATAAATAGTAATATTTCGCAAGGCTCGCAAACCATCTTATAGTTAATGCTCTACCTTTCAAATATCAATCACAGGGGTATATTTATATCTTTGCAATTTGAATCTCCTTTTTTTTTTTTTTTTTTTTCTGTCAAACATATAGAAGGAATAATACAATGACCTTTTGTATACCACATGGAAAAAGGCCTGCACCAATAAATAGGCATTCCCAGGCTTATATTTCTAGACTTTCTTGACTAAATAGAAAAAGGAAAACTAAGTTACCTAATGACTGAAAAACAGTGGCTAAACCATCAAGAAAGCTGTTGAGATTATTGTCATGATGCTATTGAAGTTTAGATGTACAAAGCAATTTTAATTCCTAGAAAGAACTGATTCAAATGACAGTTAAAGCAGCAAAGTTTTGAGCTCTGATTTTCCTAGTTGCATGATTTTGTATTGCTGTATTTTGTTTTCACTTTGAGCAAGTATTCTGTTCAGAGAGAATAATCTTGATTCAGACAACATGTAAAAAGTAGCTTTATTTCTTTTCTCATAAATTCAACTTTTGCATTAGCAAAGCCATTCTCTAATTAGGAAAGCATCAACAATGCAGTCAGCTACCTACCAAAGTTCATTAGCACGTAAATATAAGGGCTTTTTTGTTTGTTTGTTTGTTTTCTTAGCTGAAATGTTCTGTCTGCTACCTAAGGCATAAATATCTAAAAGCATTTCCTATAAAGGAAGACATCTCTTTAGGTGTGTTTTGGGCTGTACAAACACTTAGTCTCACTTAGTTTGTTTCTGAGCTGAAACTGAGAGTTTAGTCTTCAACTATTACCTTATACAAAAGTCCTGACAGTCTTTCTAGTGGAAAAGGCCTAAAAGAAAAGGAGAACATAAACATACAAAATGAACATATATTTGGTATGGAAGGCAAGGACAGACATTAGAAACACCGTTTTATGGAACATAAAATTTACCCTTTGTATATTTCTGCACCATTAAGTACAAAGACACGCTTTGAGTTGGCACTTTATATAAGTCTGAACAAGCATGTGCAGAGAACCAGAATAAAGATAGGGAAATAGTTGCTCAATGGCATAAATCTGTTCTTTCATAGTAACAATGTAGGTTCCTGCAACCTACAGACCCTAAAGATATTTGTTTTCTTTAGACAAAAGAATCTCAAGCAGGTTCAAAGTGATGAAGATCTTAAGAACTATGAATTCATTTAAAATATATGTGCATTTTTAATCAGGGCCAGCATCCTTCACTTACAGTTTTCACTGTGGCATGCATTTTCTGTACTTAAAACGAGTTCTGTTCTGAAGTTTGCATAATACATTATGTACTCAATGGATCAAGTTCATACTGAAGTCAAAGGATTTTACTCAAGTGAAAGTGATAAACATATTTTCAATAGGAACATTGTTGTGATGACATAGTTCAAATTCCCTGAGAGGTATTATAAAGATAACCTATATCTCAGACAATCTGAACTTTGGAAGTGCCAATACTTAAAAAATAAGTACTCAGTAAATCAATATCAAAAAGTTATCAGCATAAAAGCTGAAACCTATTGATGTTTTGAAAGATTGAAGGAGTATAAGAAGAAGCAAGGTTTGAAGGAGAAGAGAAAGAAGCAAAGACAGGAATACTGAAGGAGAGGAAAGAAGTTGCAGTCAGAGCAGGTAGGTGAGAAAGTAAGCTCTTGGATAAATTCCTGCTTTGATTACCCTCATACTAGCTTAATCCTCATAGGTGTTGAATGACAGGTGACTTTTTACCTATAAGCAGAAGTTATAAATGCAAAACTGAAGTATGTGAATCTTCCATTTTGGTACTTCAACAGAAAAAAATAACGTACAAACTAATACTAGTTTCATTATTGATTTCACTAGGTATTGTGAGTAAGCTACATCGTTGTCATATATGCTGTATTGATTAACAAGGAAGATGTTAGGAAAGTGCTAAATCTACAAAGCCATCTACTAAATCCCAGAGAAATAAACATTTTAATTGATTAGAATGCACTCTGAACCTTGTGGCTCAACAGGAAGGTCTCCTAGGCACATCTGAATTACCCTGTCATCTATGCAGTGAATAATCAAGTGTACCTTATGATCCTGAATTGTGTTGAATCACTGCCTTATTCAACATTAAGCTTTGCTAGAGCACTACATTATATCAAAAAATATATTGCTGCTTCTCTCTTACAAGAGAAGTATATAATTTCATCTGCAACACATTCAAAAATCTGTTTATGTAACCTATTAATTTGGATATATAATGTAGAATCACAGAATCACTGAATCATAGAATCATAGAGTGGTTTGGGTTCGAAGGGTTTTTAAAGATCATCTAATTCCAGCCCCCTGCCAAGGACAGGGACAGTTTCATGAGACCAGATTGTCCAAAGCCCCATCCAATCTGGTCTTGCACAATTCCAGGGATGGGGCATCCACAACTTCCCTGAGCAATCTGTTCCAGTGCCTCACCAATTTATAGTAAAGAGATTATTCCTCATATCTAACCCAAATCTATCTTCTTTTAGTTTAAAGTCGTTACCCTTTGTTATATCTCTACACTCTCTGATGAAGAGTCCCTTTCCAATATGACTCTGGATAATTCATTCACTTTGCCTACTTGTGTTTTAGTTTCCCTACCTAAAAAATTCTTCAATTTAAAAAAAAAAAAAAAAAAAAAAAAAATACGAAAAAAATCTTCAGGATGCATTGATAGGAAGAGCTAGCTAGTATTGCTACCAAGACTTGAGTTCTGCTTGTAGAAATGTATGAATCAAATGCAAGAGTACTAATACAGAAATAAAGTTGTGAATTATTTGTGTTATTATAAAATACAGACTTCTTAACATCACTTATTTACTTGTGGCTTACTTGACTGTCTTTTCTTTCAAACACTGAACTTTCTATAAATCAGGAAAAGGAGGAGAAGGGGCAGCATTGATTGATTAGTTGCTTGCTTGGTTTGGGTATTTTCTTTGTTTAGTTTTTATTATAGATGATTATCTTCAGCTCAAGAAAATGTATTTTGGGGAAGTTTGATTATCTTCAGCTCAAGAAAATGTATTTTGGGGAAGTTTATAGTTTATTTGTTTGTTTGTTTGTTTTATCTTGATCCTGAGGCTTTTACAATGGTATAGCTAGCATTCAGATATTGAGGCACTGAAGGATGTAGCATCAGAGATGCGATGCAATTTAGTCAGGCAGAAACCTGGAGACAGATGGCAAATATAACAAACTTGTAACTTTGCAGCAAGGATACAATTTTTTGCTACAGTAATGTAAAGGCCAAAATGCAATATAGAAGAACAAACATGTTGCTTGCCTTCCTCAAATCTGGGAAGGATCAAAGAATCTTGAAGGCTCTTCTTCTATCCTTTTTTAGCAAAGCTGTTCCAGTAGACAAGGTATAATTTGATGCTAGTTTGGACTACTCTCCACACAGAATGCTAGGAGAGAGAAAATCTTACACCAACTCTAACACTGCAAAACATGAGCAGCTATGTTGTCTTTGCATACAAGATTAACAGTATCTTTCATTTTGAATACTTGAAGTAAACCATGGGTTTGTCTTTAAGCTCTGTATACCTTTTATTCCATCCCCACTCTCTTGCCCTATTTTTTCCATTTTTTATTTCACATTCAGGGCTGAATTGCCTTTATTTTGTTTGATTTGCTATCTCAAACTTTGCTATAGAAAGATGTAGGACTTCAATTGACTTCCATTAATTTCCACTTAGAGTCTCATTCTCTTGCATTCTATGGAACTGTAAATCATCTCTTCTTCATTCTTTGTAAGCCCTCTGCTTATTGTCATTATCTTTCTTGAACTGTTTAGTCATTTCTTAAGTTTACATCCTCCCTATAATCTTTTCCCTTTATTGGAATACACAATTCTTAATAGATTTAATCATTTATATGAAAAAAATCCAGGCTTCTTTCATATGAAAATCTCTGATCTCTCCAGTTCACTTGACTTTACAAACAACTCTTTCAGTTCATCAAAGGTTGTCCTCTTTTAAAATCAGGAGCTATATTTCCTTCCTTTTTTTCCTATGTAACCCAATTTGACCTGAATATGCCCTGCTCTCTTTTCTCTTTCTGCTGCTTCTTACCAACTCTTGCTTTATGTTCTTGAGTTTCTTAGAGTATTATTTTCTTCATGACTAATAGTAGTGTAAAACAAGAATAAGAGGAGGTCAGTAGTCCTTTGGAAAAGTTTTCGCAGAGAGCACAGAGTTTTATTTTAGGGTGTGTGTGTTTTTTTTTTTTTGTTGTTTGTTTGTTTGTTTGTTTGTTTTTCAGGTATTCATAAAGACAGAAAACATTTGACTAAAGTTAATGAATAAAGTCAGAAGATTTTTCTGTTGTATCATGATGGTAGTTTTTGGTGGGTTTTGTTGCTGTTGTTTTTGTTTGGTGGTGGGGGTTTTTTTGCTTGTTTGTTTGTTTTTCTGATCTCACATCTTTCCAATTATTTGTTTGTGTTCCCGTCTCTTTGGAGACACAACATACAGGTTATTAAATGTTTACCAGTGAAAGAAGCTTGGAAATGACTAATACCCTGATCCCAAGAACATCTGCTTCTCCTTGGTAAAGTTAAGGTTTTCATTGCAGTTTTAATTGAAAATTATTATTATTGCTATTATTATTATTATTATTACTGTTATTATTATTAGTAGTAGTAATTATTGTTATTAATAATAAGGTTTTAAACACATGCTTTTGCTGCTTAGTCTTACTAAAGCAAACATTTACTATTGTCTGTATGCCTGATCTCCTGATGATCACTTAGGACCTAATTCTGATTTCTTTTGGCAAATCGGTCTTCTATGAAGGAAAGTTTATTGCCTCTTTGGCTGATAGTCCTTCTTTGGTATATTAACACATGCTCTACTATGCTTTTTGCTTTACTGTCTCAAGAATCCTTCACCAGACATCATCGTATGCCTGAAAAATTAGATGTTAGAAAAGAAAAACACACATTAAATCATCTGAACAAATTAGGAATTATGCCAAGAGCTAGACTGAAAGTTATGATTTCTGTGTGTAGCTAAACAATGGATGCTGTTTCCCTGATGGATTTCAAAGTCGTTGGCTTATCTTAGCTGAATATGAAGATATTTTGTCTCTAAACATGTATACAGTAAGTTGAGTAGCTGAAAAGAAAATGCTGTTTTCTCAGGTAGCCTTCGTATTTAGATTAAAGCTAAATGGACCTGTATTTACCAGTTTGTGCTGAAATATCCCTTTTTTCATAACTATATTAGGGAATAAATCACTTAATCTTTCAGATTGTTCATGGCTTGTATATTTCAGAACATGAAGTATGAGCCTCACTACTATCAAAGCCATTGACAGTCCTTTTTCAAAATGGTTTAAAACTGCCACCTTCTGGCTGTTTTCTTTGTTTTATAGAGCAAAGCTAAGCAGAGCTATTTTTATTTGGCCGTAGTTTTTGAAACCTGTTTGTTGTCACTGCAATTAGTATAGAGAGTGAAATACAAATATGAATAAAGCATTACTTTCTGGTTTTAGTGTTAGAGTGAGAAAACAATGACAATTCAGAATCTCTCTCCTGTTTGATTCACAAGAGCTGTTCTAGGATTACAGACACAGTTTCTGTTTTTCTTTGAATGTACATACTCTCTCTCTCTTTATGTATATTACTAGCCCCCCAGTTCTTTCTATTTGTTTCAGTGTGATGTTCTTTCCATCATTTTAGACCAATATTTTTCCCTTCTTTTACTAGGTTATTCTGGATTCTTTGTGTCTAGAGCCTTGTATCTAGTTATACACAGATAGTAAATAACAGAATGCATTGTACGTTCCAAAGTGATATCAGAGCAGGCAACTGAAGAAAGAAAAGAAGAGTACAATCTTTCAATATTTTTAGAATTGTCAGAACTCTTTGTCAGCCTCAGAGGGTTGGGGTATTTCTTGTCTTTGAATCATAAAATACCTTCAAGATAATCTGGTCCAACCATCACCCTACAACCCTTGTCACCCTAAGGACCAAGTACAACCTTTTCTTAAACACCCTCACGGACGGTGACACCACCACTTCCCTGGGCAACCCGTTTCAATGCCTGACTACTCTTTCTGAGAAGAAAATTGTCCTGATTTCCAGCCCTAACCTCCCGTGGTGCAACTTGAGGCCATTCCTTCCAGTCCTAGTTATCTGTGTATCTCACTAGATATCTGGGACAGGTGCTCTTTTGCTCTTTTCTGCAGAGATAAAATTGACCCCTAGCAGTATTGGAATTTTCTGGCTTGGTATTTGGATGACAACACTAAAAATAATGAATAATAAAAATAATAATAATTAAAAAAATAAATAAATCTTTGTCTTTGGGTTTTAGGTAGGAAATGGTGCTGTATCAACCTCATTAACGGAGTTAACACTCTGTGTGAAACAGAAGTCCAGTTCTCACTCACAATTATATACTGAAGAGCCTTGGGCTAGTCAGGTCTTCCTCTGTGTGATGATCTCTCCAGGTCTAACCACTCTCAGTATTTTTTCTCTTTTGGAAAGACTACTGCTGTTGCATTTTGACTTTCCCACACCAGCTTGTAGTTACCAGGACACTAATATTTCAAGCTAAGAAATATATAGTACCATTGTATTTAGCAAAAAGGTGTAAACTATGTGAAGCTAGCTATTTTCCACAATACACCAATGTTTTGCTGAATCTCACAGAGCCTTATTAAGTTTCACCTCAAGGACAAAAAAGCAAAATACGTGGTATACATGGTATATTACCCATGGAACTCATCTGCAATAGAGTAGGCAAAATTCTACAGAAAATAATAATAATGATAATAACCATTTATCATATTTTTCAGAAGCTGATTTTTTTTTTCCAGAGATGTTCAAGACTTTCTTAAAGCTATACATACTATGGGCAAGAAAGCAATACAAATATTACTTTTCATTTCAAGTATGCTTCTCTCTTCTCCATTTAGCAAAGTCTCCTGCATACGTCACTAGTTTCTTCACTGACAGCAGTATGATTAATTTGAAATTAATCATAATAATAGTAATACTTTTTTAAAAAAAAAATGTGATTTTCTATTGATGTAAGAGTTCATCATACTGTATGCATTTCTATTTCTACATAACTGTTGGGTTTTGAGATAGAACAGGAGTACTCACAGAATGTGATATATATCTGTGTCACATATATATCTATAGAATGGAAATGTCTAATGCTTCTTTTATTTTGTTATTTTTTGTTAGATATGTCTGAACTTCTATGAAATATTACATCAAAAGATGGAAGAACTACTCTGTAATGCTGAAGTACAAAAATAGTACATTTTGTTCTCTAAGAATTTTCCCTCAAGTGTCTGAATAACCTAATGCTGAACATTGGCCATCTGTAAACACACATACAAACAAACTATAAACTGCTAAAGAAAATTGCTTACAATTACTGTTTTCCTTCAGAATAGCCAACAATACACAAAAGCCCATTGGGAGGCTAATATTGCTAGCTGAATATTTTGACTGTGAAAATATAAGTCATGTTTCACAATATGTATACCTTCATTCACAGAGAGATGGTAAATAATATGCCACTAAAAAAAATCCTGTACAAAGTATAAAGATCTCCTATAAAAATATGAAGGAACAGAACAGCAAGTACACAAAAGCATACAATCTTATTTCAAGTCGTTGAGTATTGTCAGTTTCCAGTTTTCACATTTTTTAAGTGAAATACAATTAATTTTCTGATGCAGAAAAAAATGTATTGTGCACTTAATAGGGTTACCAGGGTTTCTGGTGAACAACCAGCACATTCAGACGACAGAATATTTAATGCCCTGCATGGTATATTAGTAGTTCAGATGTTTTTCTTTCTTTCCCATTTCAAATAAAATAATGTTACAGAAGAATTAAAAAGTGAGCTTGTCAGTATAGCTAAGCCAGATGAATGAATAACATAAATTCTAGTGGTATTAAAATGAAATAAAGGATATCATATTCAATGGAAAACTTAATTCAGCTGATTTTTCTAGCAGCAGCTAGTTTAGATTTGCTACTAAATTTAAATGGATCAGTTTAGATCAGGATCAGAATAATTATACTGTTGCAAAGATCAGAACTAGCTCAGATTGGATTGCCATACCAGCTCTGTATCTTTTCATGTTTTATGTAACTAATGTAAAATAATATTTAGAAAACTGAGGGCTAGTGGATTTTGCCAGCGTTGGATTATTTGAACTCTTTTTTAAATCGAAGTCCAACATTTTTCCATTTTCTACAAGTAGGAGGGTGGTGCTAATGCAAAGGTTGTAAGTAAGAGCTTGAGCAGAATATAGAGCAGAGTTGCTGGACAACTCTAACTTAACATTCTGTTAATAAGCTTTGCCTTGCAAAGACAGAGTTTAAAGAGGAATATTATTTAAATTCAGCAAAACCATCATTAATTATTTATAAATTCACTTGCATTTTAACAAAATGGAAGACTTCAGTAAGAGTGAAACATAATGTTCAAATTTCTCAAGATATGAAGTATAAGACTGAAAATTATTTTTGTATCACCTTTTATGTTCTATAAAATACATGAAAACAAAAAACAGTTGAAATGAGAATAAAACATTTTAACAAAGCCAAACAATGAAGGCCAAGCTGTCCTGGTGGGGAAGAGGCTTTTCCTCATCTCCAGCCCAAGCCTCTTGTTCCTCAGCCCATGCCGTGTCTCCCACTCTCCCACCACATGCTGCTGAGCAGAGCCTGGCTACATCTTCTCTGTCCCTTCCCAAGCCAATTCTGAGGCTGCTGCTCAGTGTCCCCAAAGCCATCCCTTCTCCCAGTTGAATCAGTCACAGTCCCTCAGCCTCTCTTTGCTGGCTGTTCGTTGAATTTGACCATGTTAATGACATTCTTCCTCTGTTGGAGGCCCCAAACCAGATACAGTACCCAGATGAGATCTGAAAAGCAACATAGTGTGGCAAGGCACAGAGTGTGCTCAGCAACCTTCTTTCTCGCTGTCCACGTCCCCTGAATGGCAGCCATCCCAGCCCTCACATGTGTTGACTGACACCACTTGGTGTCACCTGCAAAGTTAATCCATGTGTCTGTCCTCTGTCACCTCCTTTGGGTCACTGGTAGAGATTATAGGTTTCAGGACTGACTTTGTTGGACCCCAGTTATTACCTACATTCAGGTAGGACACAATATAGTCACCATGATCCTATGAACCTAATCATCCCGTGTTTTTTGTTGTGTGTTTTTTTGTTTTGTTTTGTTTTGTTTTGTTTTTATTCACCCATCTGATTGTTCTTATATGGAGACTGTAAAATTAAAAAGTGGTTAAAAGAATATTGTAGAAAACAATGTCAAAAGTCTTACTAAAGGCAAAGTACATGGCATCTGCTGCTATCCTCTAATCCAACCCTTTTATCATTGAAGGCAATTAATTCTCCTTTCCTCTGCAATGAAGAAAATAGTGAGCCCTACAAAGTGCTCTCAAAAGCATGCATCCTTTTTCAGTGATCTTTCTGAATCTTGAGTAGCTGAACGCATCTTTCAGAACTCATGAGTAAAGATTTCCAGTGGGTTGGATTAAAAATCACCCTATTATAAACACATCTTCATAGCATCCTGAATGACACTGAAATAACTGCAAGGAGACCTCAGTAACTTTAAAGATTTAAAGTGTCTAAAGTAACACTAACAGAGACAATATTCCTGTTTTGCTATTTTTATTTTCCAATCTTAACCAATGAGTGGTTTGTCAGAAATTAATAAATTGTCTTCCACTACTTACTCCGCTGCATGATATGTGAGTATTAATATCCACCGTACTCTGTACTATGTCTGAGGTAAATTGACCTTTTTTTAAGTGAGTGTTAAGTTATCATAATTCTTCTTGAATTTACTGTGAAAAAATACATTCATTGATATGCACAGACAGTAATTTATTTGGATGACAATTCCCTTAATTAACTTGTATGGGGAATGAAAATTTATATGACTACCTTCACATGTTAAACTCCTGAAGGAACCCAGGACTAAAACACAGAGCTGACAGATTATAAATGTGATGGATTCCTAAAACAGTAGGTATTGAAATACTGTGTTGGGTCTATCTGGGATGGAGTTAACTTTCCCTGCAGCAGCCCATACAGTGCTGTGCTCTGCACTTGGAGCTAGAACAGCACTGGTATCACACCAGTATTGTGTCTACTGCTGAGAAATACTAGCACCACATCAGGACTCCCTGGCCCCCCAGAGCCAGCAGGCTGGGGGTGGGCAAGAGGTGAGGAAGGAACATCACCAGGGCAGCTGACCTAAACCAACCAAAGGGATATTCCATATCACATGATGTCACACTCAGCAATAAAAAGGGGGGCTCTCATGGGAGAGGGAGCTGTTCTCCTGAATAACCATTATGTGTTTTGAAGCCCTGCTTCCATGGCCGAACATTGCTAGTTGATGGGAAGTAAAGAATATTTTTATTTTTTCTGTGTCTTTCTGTGCTTTCATGTAGCTTATGTAGCTTTTTTTTTTTTTTTTTTTTTTTTTTTTTTTCCCTCTCCCTTTCCCTTTCATTAAATCGTTCTGATCTCAAACCTCAAGCTCTTTGTGCCATATTTTCTCCCCCTTCCTCTTTGAGGAGGGATGAGTGAGAGAGCCTCCAGAGTGGAATTCGGCTACCCACCTGAGTAAAATCACCACAAAATGCTTAATGCGGCACCTTAAACATTACACCAACTGCTGAATTAAGCTTCTAATAATTTTTCATCATTGAGACACAGCCTGGCTTGTGTCCCAAGTCACAGATTCGTTTTCAAACACTTATAATGGAGAAAAAATCCTTTTATTGCAATGATGGTCAAACACTGGCACTGGAAGCCTAATCCTCACCCTTGGAGGATTCAAACCCCAACTGGGCTAGATCTTGCGTATTCTGCTGAATATGATGCTTGAGCTGTGGAGGGTCTGGATGAGTTCCAGAGTTTCCAGACAATCCCAACTATGAAGTGTATCTTGTTTGCTGCAGTGTACATCAGCCATATGTGCCCGATCCACTGGATCAACTTACCTTCAACATTCTGCTTGTCACATTAGCATGAACTCTGGATCAAGACTTGAACTTTTTAAGGCTATGCAACAGAAACAACAAAGAAGCACATATGCCATAATCATTCTCCATATATCAGATATGTATAACATTTATAGAAAAAATAATTATTGGACTTTCCTCCAAATTATGCTTTTTTGTGTGTAGTATGAGTTGAATTTCTATGAGTATTTGAAGAACAATGTGGCCTAGTCACACTTCTACGATTTCTTATTATCGTGTTTCTGAAACATTTTTACTTATATTTTCTATGATAGATGCTTCATCAGCATCAAGATATCAACAAATGTCAAGCAAATCACCACACTGCAAAAATACAGGATAGCCTCTCTTGCAAGATTTCTCTTGGTATCCAGTGATTCTCTTTCTTGCCAATCTATCTTCTCCTATTAATAAATGGAAAACAGAATACAGTTGATCTGCTCTGTGCAACAATCCTCAGTCTATTTTCCCCTAAATTCTATTTTGTCAATATATTTGTCTTGTGATAGTGAGACAAAAACTCATCTGTTTACCAAAGTTCAAACTTTTCCTAGTAGATAAGGAAGCACAGCCTATTGTAAAGAAGATACACTGAACTGGTAAACTATATTTCTTCCATTTCATAATGGATATATTTTGATGAAACTTGGTGTTAAAAATAAATCTTAAAAAAAAAAAAAAAAAAAAAAAAAAAAAGTGTTAAAGTACCAAATGCATTCTGAGTGTCTTGTTTATTTTACACCTTTTCTTCCCTTTTTTACATATAATGGGAAATCCTCAGCACTAATTGAACAATAAAATTCAAAAGAAGTAGAAGAAGTAGTACATTATAGTTTTGCACAATGGGTTATCAGAGTTGAATGGTAAAATGAAAGCAAGTATTATCAAACTGCAGAAATGCTTGAGTATATGAGTATATAATGCGTATATTGAGAATCAGTTCAAAAGATAATGTAAGGGTAACATCTGCTAAAAAGAAAGGAAGAAAACAGTTTTGGACTGTTTCTGAACTGCAAACCACAAAAATTCTGAGGAACTACAGAAATCCTTATCCATCTTGTAGGACTGTGACTGAAACACAGAGAAGGCTATCCTGTTATGTCCAGCTGGAAGAAAAAGTACAGACTATTGCAATGCTAACAGTAAATAGGCTTTAAATAGACTTTTCATCCTTCTTTATTCTTTGTCTGTATTCATCATCTCCTTTCTATTTTCAGTACAAGCAGAAATGAATTCAGCCAAAATTATCTCGTGTAAGGGCTAAAGGGATGGCAGAAACACTACATTACAAAATATCAAACATCCAAAAGGAGAATAAGACTGACCTTGAGAAATAAAGTGAAGTTTCTGAGAGGGTGGGGAAAGGATGGAGCAGGAAGAGGGAGAGAGAGAACAGAGAACATGGGTCTACAGGGACTAGGAAAAAGAGAGTTCAGAAAAACTGAACCTCTCCAATACCAGATGGAATGGAACGGTCACAGGCAAAAATAGGTTATAAACCAAAGTTCTTTACTACCTTAAAGCTGTGCAATATTTGTACAAAGCACAAAACAGTACTGACTAGGAAAAGGACTCAATGCCATTTCTGTCTTAACTTGGTTCAGCTGAAGACATGGAAAATATTGAAAACCTTAGCAATAAAACAACCATGTTTTTCCAAGCCTCAGACAAAACTTTCTGAGGTATTTGTGGTACCACAGAGTAGGAGAGAAGTATAAGAGAAAGAGAAGTGCTGTAAAAAAATAAATAAATAAATAAAATAAAATAAAAAAGGAGAAAAAAGCTTACAAAGACAGTGTGGTGAAAAGGACTAGCCTGAAGAAACAAACCACATTTAGATTACATGAATTCCTGTGTTGAATGTTTCTAGTTGATTGCTTCTAAGATTTGACAGGCAGCTAGCCAATACTAAACACTGGGCAAAAAGCTTTAGGTGGAATAAAAGTTGCATGAGTTGGTAGGCCTATAAATTTTGTGTTATTTACTATCTACTGTTAAACTAACAGCTACAAAATAGCTGTAATTGCTACTATTCAAAAAATTGTTGCTATAGCAACAAAAGCAATTAAATATTGAGTCCTGGAAGAAATAAATTGTATAAGAACCATATGAGTTTAGTATGTATTTTGTACCAAAAATTATTTATCCCAAAAACTCCAACTAAAATTAAACTAATATTTCTATTTACACCTTAATCTGTATGCCTGCAACATAGAAAGCAAACTTTGTATATCCATTATTTCTCATCTTGAATTCTAATTTCTTTTTGCCTAGCCAGTTTATCAAAGTTTACTTTGACTGAAGTAACTCTGTACTCTTTACCAGCTGGCAGTGTTCCTTTGTAAAAGATTGCATACACACAAATATACTTTTTTGTATATTTGTATGCTTAGCGCTGACTCAGTCTAAATTAAGTATATGCTTATATGACAGAAGAGATCATTTTTTAAAGTTAAAATTACACTCTGAAAGTGCAACATTTGACAGTGTAAATACTTTCTCAAATTCAGACACTGTGTGAGTTCAAGGTATTTCCACCACCCACTCTCATATCGCAACAGTTTTCGCCCCTGGCTCTGCCAACATGATTCTTCCCATGGCTGCTCTGGGAATTGTACCAGGGAACTGAGATGGATGAAAAATAAGAATGTTAGGGCACTTGTAGAGATTTTCTTTTTTTATTTTGTCCTCTTTCACTGAGGTCAATTTCATAACATGGGTTGTTAATTTAGCCCCAGAAATAACTGTGCCTGCAAAGATGAAAAGAGAGCAGTAACAGTGTTCACAAAAGAAAGAAGGCTCAAAAATGTTTAAGCACATCCTACTGCTGAGAAAATTATCATGGAAACACACAGTAATATTTTCTCACCTTATCTAAGTCATCAAAGCAAGATAATGCAATACTAGCATTCAGTTGCATAAAATAAGAACTACTTAAATTACTCACACTTAAAGACTTTAAATTACTTCAAACCCAGTTTAGGTGAACCTGACTGCAGTACTGTGTATCAAATACACACTATACGATAGTGTGTATAAAAACTATATGATAATAACAAACAATAATAATTTTCCTTGTCATGCAATCTCTGTTGGAAAAAATACTTTAAGGCCTGCAAAACCAAACATAACTCACTCTGTATGAAATAAAATCATCCCTTTTTTTTCTAAACTGTGCAAAAGTAAAATAAATACAGAATGAAAGACAGAAAGAATGGCAAAAAAAATAAAAATAAAAATATATATAAAAAAAGAAGGGAAAGGGAAAGGGAAAGGGAAAGGGAAAGGGAAAGGGAAAGGGAAAGGGAAAGGGAAAGGGAAAGGGAAAGGGAAAGGGAAAGGGAAAGGAAAAGGAAAAGGAAAAGGAAAAGGAAAAGGAAAAGGAAAAGGAAAAGGAAAAGGAAAAGGAAAAGGAAAAGGAAAAGGAAAAGGAAAAGGAAAAGGAAAAGGAAAAGGAAAAGGAAAAGGAAAAGGAAGGAGGCAAAAAAACAATTTTTAGGAAAAATAATAAATTCATTTTATTGCCGTTATTATCTACCTGCATATCCTCAAATGGCACTGTTTCAGACTTTTAAAATTGAGTGTGAATTTAGATCTGCAGCTGTAACTCATACACAGACCATTAGGTATCTGGCCATTGATGTGTTCAAGGAGTTATTTGTTAATCATATTGCAAATAGTATGTAAGAAAACAGAAAAAGTGAGTGAATTTAAGAAGTCCAGTATTGTTTGGGGAGGTGATGAAGAGCCAACTCATTTAAAAGTGTTCACCATTTCAGTCACCAGTGGTCCTCTTGCTCTTTCTTCAGACTCACACCTTTCTCTTCAAACATGCCTTGAGAGTGGTTAAGGATGGGACTTGTTAAGTGCCAAAATAAAGCCACAGGGTTGTTTTTGTTTTTGTTTTTTAATTTTACAGTTTGCATAAGTCATACTATATTCGCTGCAATATCACATCCTTTCCATATTTATATCACTGTAATTAAAAACAGATGGTTTCACTCTTCACTTGCTATACAGAACATGTTGAAATTGTGAGGCAAACTTAGTTGGGTATAAGTGTGATACAATGTAACCAGAAGATGAACCACATATGACAGGCATAATCTCTGCAATAGAACAAAGCTTTTACCATAATATTCTTTTGAAACTGTAAGAAACATAACATTAAAAAAAAAAAAAAAAATCATTACTTAAGTCTTTATGATCTAGTGTGATCCACTTAAAAAAATGTAGTTTCTACTTCTCCCAGAAAATTACTTAAAAAAAAAAAAAAAAAAAAAAAAAAAAAAAAAAAAAAAAAAAAAAAAGAGAGAAAGTCATGGCAAGCAGGAGCATTCCAACACTTTGCTGTCAGGGTTTTTTAAGTAGCTACCCCACCAGTTCATACCAGAAAGATATATTTTAAATTCATGTATGGAATTTAATTTATGTTTCAGACCTACAATGCAAAGGGCCAAGTAAAACAGAGCAGATGGGCAGATGGATAGAGAAATGGAATGAAGAGAAATTAATATAAACATGATTGCAGCAGGCCAAAGATACGATTGCATATAAAACTTTCCTTGTGAACCTAAGTGTCACAAACATTCATATCACTTATGAGTGAACATGGCTTGCTGCCCTCAGAACACAATAAAGGATGAAAGTGAATGTCATTAAAAGGCAAAACAGTCCAAGGAAAATCTGTCTATTCCTTATAGATAACCAGAGGGGCCTAAAATAACACTGTTTAGAATGAAACACATCTGTTCTGTACAGAAATGTGTAATGAATGTTAAAAACATCACAAAAAAATAGGATTTAATAGTTCTCGAAACTACTGTGCATCACCGATCTTGAAAGTTGTATAATATAGAATAATTTACCTAGAATTATTTTAGCACTCTGTCAATAGGTAGTCTGCTAAGCTTCATTATTTTCTTCATGGGGATGTTACGAAGCTTTATTTGTTCCCATCTGTAAATTGTCTTAAACTCTAGTAGCAAAAACATGTCACAAAAATAGAAAATATTATTTTTAAATGAGTTAGAAGTTTGTGTGCCAAGGGAGTTTTACTCCAAATAATTTTTGTCATCTGTATGATTTCTTATTACTGTAAAGCCAGGGCATATTTTACAACAGATGTGCCCATCCATATTGCAATAACTAAATAAATAGATGCTTTATGCAGTGTTGTGCTGAATTATATTTGATTTCATACTATAGCATTTTCTTTGATTCTCTGACTTTCAATGCAGACAGCTCTAGAAGGAAAAAAGAAAAAAATATATATATATAACAGTAATTTTTATTAGACCACTCAGAATTATGGTATACAGACTTTTTATAATTCCACAGGTTTTTAATTTGGAAATGCAACATTAACTTTTCCAGCAAACTGAATCACTTTTTAAAACTCCAGAGTTGTAAGAACGTGATGGATCATTTCCCAAGCTTTACTGTATATTGTACTAAATAGAAATATAGTGTTCATTTGAAGAAGGACTATACAGTGCTATTTTACATTTTGAGTGTGGTATTGTATAGTAAACCAATTCTTTCCAATTAAAAGGTAAATTGTGGCTTTGCTGTACATCACACAATTAGAGAAGTATGAAAGTAGTTTTGAGATGGCTTTTGTCCCTGACACATCCTACATCTTTCTTCTTGAACAGGTGCAAAAAAATGATACCCCAGGCCTCTGCCTAGTCCAGCATACCCCTCTGATCTGCCTGCTGTCTGTACAAAAACACAATGATGCTCTGCAAGAACTGCATTTGCTGTCCTTCATATTAAACAATGTGCCTTACTGTTCAGAATGAGTCTACATAATGGAATGGGTGTTTGTCCATATTCAGGTAGATGTATCAGGACTACATGAGGACACAGACTGACATGAAGACTGTATAAGCCAGCTGTTACTTTCAACATGGTCTAAGAGCTCTCATGCATACCAAAAGCCAGTATAGACCTTGTCTTTATTTACTTTGTGATTTTTACTGTTCAGAATAAAAATAAGTGGATTTACTCATGCTGCCAACTGCAGTGTTAGCAATTATATCTCAGAATTTTGAGATATAATTTGGAAGTAGTAGTCACATTACTAACTCTGGCTGGTATGAGGATGGGACTGAAAAAGGTTAGTTTTCAGACTTTGGGTTTGATCAGAGATAATCAAAACATGGAATCCACATTTCATGAAAACTACAAGATATTTAAATGTTTTCCTTATTTTGATGGTATGAGTACTCCTAATATTTTGTTCACCTCTTACTTCACTTTTTTCCTGAACTGAGTGTGGTACAGCACAAGATTTATGTATATTTATCTACATGATTATTTTGATTTGCTTTATCAAGGTGAGGGTCCACCAGTCAATGCCCAGTCAATTCACAAGTAACAGCAGCCACCAGCAGCCAAGTCATACCAAATTTATTGCTGAGCATAACATCATATGTAATGGACATTGATCAATCTGGGTCAGCTGTCATGACTGTGCACCCAGATATCTGTGCACAGCCTCTTCACTGGCAGACCAACATGAGAAGTAGAAAAATCCTTGACTCAAAAGTAAGCAATGCTCAGCAATAAATAAAATGTCAGTGTGTTATTAACATTTTCATCCTAAATCCAAAACACAACATCATATAAGCTACCATAAAGAAAATTAATTCTCTTCCAGCTGAAACAAAGATACAAGTCAAGTTTCTCTCCATATGAATATAATGCATCTTCTGATCATTGTAGAACACCTATTTTCCACATACACTATACTTGAACAAGGTCAAGAGATTCAAAAATGTGTAGAATTATTAGCAAAAAACTTTAGCACAAAGGATGCAAAAGGCAAAATTAGTGCAAATTTTTTTGTGATAATTAAAGGAGAATCACAGCTTGAAATTTCTGAAAACATCATATAATTTAAATTTGTTTCAAAAATCCTGAGGAAAATTGTAAAGCCAACTATTAAGGTTAATTTCCCATTGAAGTAGTTAACTATGGTTTTCTTAAGTGTTACACAAGTGTACACTTTCACTGAGTTTAAATGAATTACATGTGAGTTAATATTAAAGAGATGACACACTTCAACCACATTTTCTCATGTGCAAAGAATGCTATATGTTTCAAAAGGAAAAGAGCATTGTTTTCAATGCAACAATATTTCTAAGACATCCAAAAACAGTTAATAGAGAATGAAATAAAAAAAATATATATATCTATGCAAAACTTCCTTCAGGGTATTAAAAATACTGATTTACAATTTTAATTAACATGTTTGCATTTTTATACTTCTTTATTCCGTCCAATACCTTTCTAGCCCTCACTGAAATTTCTTCCATTTTTATGGATTTTTTTTCTTAATGTTTAAGAATTTATTTCCCTGAGTTTCAAAGTGCAATATACTCACAATTTGTCTTTTAGAGACTGTTGAAAAAATAAAACAATAATCCACAAATAAGTTCTAAAAATATAATTCTCTATGTATTTTATGTATTTTCATGATTGCACCCTTTTCTCAAAAACTGCTCAGAATAATACAAAAATCTATATAGTAACATCTGCATTGAAATGTTACAGAACATCCAAAAATAAAATAATATACCTCACAGAAAGAGCAACCTAGGCAACAATTCTCTAATCAGTTCATAACTAATTTGCTCAAGAAACTGTTTAGCAAGAGTTTCTGTTCACGATTGCAAATAATGCATTTGCAATGGGAAAGGAATTTGGGAGGTGGAGGTATGCTAAAACTTCAACTGCAGGATTACAGGCAGTAAGGAAGAGAAGAGGAAGGGGACTCCAGACACCTAGTAACCCCAGGGCAATGCTTAACAAACTCCACAAAACTGACAGAAAGGCCAAGGCCCTTAAGAAATTAGGCATTTTTCACAGTACCTTGTAGAACCATAGAAAACATTGCATAAGGAAAAAAAATCCCCACTTCCACTTAAATAACATGATCCATGATATTTACGGGATCCACAAGGGAGACCGATGTCAGCCATTTAAGTTAAAGGTCACTTCCCAGATACGTCAGGTGATCCTGAAGCTACAGAGCCAGAGACCTGACACATCATTAGAGGCTGGCTGCAACACCCATGGTACCAGAGGGCAACCTAGTGTCAGACAACCTGATCATACAGTTAACTCACCAACCAAACTGACACTCTGTCAGGAAACTGTATGGTCAGAGACCTGTTCCTTCTGAGCATATGGCAAGGAAACTAAACAACTGAAACACTGTGAGACACTATGCTTGTAATGCTGTCACACTTCCCAAACTGAAGGCCACTGTGACTCCAAGAAACATAGAAGTGAATTACATTAAACAGTACATCTCTCATCCAGACTATAACAGTGACACAAAGGATTCACAACACCTAGGAGAGTATCTGTCAAAACATGTACAGCATGTCAAACTCTCTGATCTGCCACAACAGCATGCAAACACTTAACAGGGACCTAAAACTCCTGATACACAATTGTTGTGGTTTTACTCAGCTGGGCAGCTGAGCTCCACCACAACCACTCTCTCATTCCCCCTCCTCAAAGGGAAAAGAGAGAAAATACCATGAAAAGGGCTCAAAGGTTGAGATAAGGGCAGGGAAATCACTCAAAAGGTATCATGATGAGCAAAACAGAGTCAGTACAAGGAGATTAGTAAAATTTATTGTCAAAAACTAACAAGCTAGAGAAGTGAGAAACAAAGGAATGAAACCAAAAACACTTTCCCCCAAAACACCCTCTTCCACCTCTTCCCCCTCCCCACCCCCCTCCCTCTCAGAGTAGCTCAGAGGGAAAAGGGACTGCAGTCAGCCTAGAATGCTTCACCTCCACTGCTCCTTCTCAGTCACTGTCTTTCCCCTGTTATATGTGAGGTCCCTCCCGCAGGATGTCATCCTTCCCAAACTGATACAGTGAGGGCTGCCCACAGGCAGCAGCTGTTAAACAACTGCTCCAACATGGGTCTATACCATGGACCCAACTTCCTCCTACCCTCCATCTCTTTCATAACCCCATGCAAAAGATCCGTCATGGTCCAGAGAGTGGAGTGAAATCCAGCTGGTGACCAATCACCAGTGGTGTTCCTCAGGGGTCAGTGTTGGGGACCATTCTCTGTATTATCTTTATTGATGATTTGGATGAGGTAATTCAGTGCATCCTCAGTAAGTCTTCAGATGACACCAAGTTAGGGGGAAGTGTCAATCTGCTTGAGGATTGGAAGGCTCTGCAGAGGAACCTGGACAGGATGGGTCAATGGGCAGAGGCCAATGCGATGAGGTTCAACATGACTAAGTACTGGGTCCTGCACTTTGGCCACTACAACCCCATGCAACAATACAGGCTGGGGGCAAAGTGGCTGGAAAGCTGTGCAGAGGAAAAGGAGCTGGGGGTGCTGACTGATGCTTGCCTGAACATGAGACATCAGTGTGCCCAGGTGGCCAAGAAGGCCAACAGCATCCTGGCTTGTATCAGGAACAGTGTAGCCAGCAGGACCAGGGAGGTGATCATCTCCCCATACTCAGCTCTGGTGAAGCTGCAACCCAAGTACTGTGTTCAGTTTTGGGCATCTCAGTACAAAAAAGTCATCAAGGCCCTGCAATGTGTCCAAAGAAGGGCTACAAAGCTGGTGAAAGGCCTGGTACACAAGTCCTATGATGAATAGCTGAGTGAACTGGGATTGTTTAGTCTGGAAAAGAGGAGGCTCAGGGGTGACCTTATTGCTCTCTACAACTACCTGAAAGGCCTCTTCTCACAGATGACTAGCAATAGTACAAAAGGAAAGGCCTCAAGTTGTAGCAGGGAAAGTTCAGGTTGGAAATTAGAGAAATTCCATCTCAGAAAGAGTAGTCAGGCTTTGGAAGGGGTTGCCCAGGGAGGTTGTGATGTCACTGTCCGTAGGACTGTTAAAAGAAAGGTTGGATGTGGTATTTAGGGACTTGGTTTAGTGGGTAATATTGGTGGGAGGTAGATGGTTGGACCAGATTACCTTGGAAGTCTTTTCCAACCTTAGTGATGATTCTCATCCCTTCCCTTCCCTTCCCTTCCCTTCCCTTCCCTTCCCTTCCCTTCCCTTCCCTTCCCTTCCCTTCCCTTCCCTTCCCTTCCCTTCCCTTCCCTTCCCTTCCCTTCCCTTCCCTTCCCTTCCCTTCCCTGCCCTGCCCTGCCCTGCCCTGCCCTGCCCTGCCCTGCCCTGCCCTGCCCTGCCCTGCCCTGCCCTGCCCTGCCCCCCTTCACTTTCCTCTCAGTTTTCTTTTTCCCTCCCAAGCTGGGAGCTAGACATTTGGTAAGATTTTTTTAAGCACCATTCAGCAATGGGGCCACATTTTCCTAACTGCATCTTTTAATGTTCAGACAGATGCTTCATGGTCCAATGGCTCAGACATTCCTGCAAGGTTTCTTCTCCCATTTTCCATCTTCCATATACTAATGTTTTATATCTGAGTTTTGCCAGGAGCTTCTTATTCTTCCATGCAAGACTCCTGATAATTTTGCCTGTTTTCCTATTCAATAGGATAGACCAACCTTTAGCTTGTAGTAGTTGATCTTTGAATATTATACAGGTTTCTTGGACCACTTGTCCCTCCAGGGTGTTATCCAATGAGACTTCTCAAGCAGGTACCTTAAAAAGCCAAAGTCTGTTCTCTTGGATTCTAGAGTTATGATCTTATTTTTTGGCTTGCTTTTTCCTCTCTTTCCAAGTGCTAGGTCCTGCACCTGGGAAGGGGCAACACTGGCTATATGTACAAACTTGTTGACAAGACTCTGGACAGCACCCCACAGAGGGATCTGTGGATTTTGGTTGATAGCAAGTTGAATATGAGGCAGCAATGTGCTCTGGAAGTCAGGAGGGCCAACCATACCCTGGGGTGCATCAAGCACGGCATCGCTAGTTGTTTGAGGGACGTGATTGTCCCACTCTACTCTGTGCTGGTATGGCATCACCTCGAGTACTATGTGCAGTTCTTTGCACCACAGCACAAAAAGGGATGTAAAATTGTTGGAGAGTGTCCAGAGGAGGGATACAAAGATGGTGAAGGGCCTAGAGAGGAAGATGTATGAGGAGCGGCTGAGGTCACTAGGCCTGTTCAGCCTGGAAGAGAGGAGGCTGAGGGGAGGCCTCATTGCAGTCTACAGCTTCCTCACAAGGGTGAGTGGAGGGGCAGGCACTGATCTATTCTTTTTAGTGACCAGTGTTAGGACCAGTTTGAATGGTGTCAATCTGTGGCAGGGGAGGTTCAGGCTGGACATCAAGAAGAAGCACATGCAAGCCAATCATCCACATATGTATGATCCCAAAAAGATCATAGCCCTGCAACTCCACTTAGATCTCTAATTCCTTGTACTTTTTCCATATGCTGTACACATTCATGTGCTTTCACTTTAGGAACGTACTCTAGCATTCCAATTTCCCAGAATGTGTCAGGGATTTTACCTTGCAGTGGTGTTTTGCAGGTATATCCTTGCTTACATGCAAGGATAGAGTCTGTAGAGTCTTTTGTAGAGTCTGAGGTGACTCTACAAAAGCCCTGTTTCCTTGATTATGTGTTCCTTTTTGTTTACACCATTCAGGCCTTTTGCATGTCCATGCATGCATCACAGGGTTGCCAGTAACTCTTTCTTTCCCCTGTCAACACACTGTCACCAGCACCCTGTCCTTTCAGCTAGTGAAGACTAGCTGCCATCCCCTCAGCTTTAATGATGGGGGAAATCAAATATATTTGCATAACAAACAAACTCTTAGAACATATATATAGGGGAAATAAGAAGAAGGAACAAGGCCGACCAGTATCCCAGACTGTGGAGTGAAGGATACTGGTGCCAGATGAAACTTGTTCCTAACTTGCTAGCATTTCCAGCTTTAGTGCCTGCTGCCCTTCATGAAGGCTCAGCAAGAAATGGTGGCAACTGCTGCTGTGTCCAGGGACAATCAATAATTTCCTAATACCGTTTCTCATTGAAGGGCTTCAAAGACACTGGGCTGCACAGGCTTTAGAAGCTGTGAAAGAATAAATTAGAACTATTTGAAAAATAAAAGTAAGCTCCTTTCTGGAGAAGTGACTGCTAAAAATCAACCCTTCTCATACTTAAGCATTTATTTGCAAATCAGCTATGTCTTGATATATCACTTGTCTTTGCTCTTCACTTTTTAAAATGAAAAGAAACTATCAACTAAGAATATTTAATGATCATATTTGCAAATTATTTCTTTTCTATTCCTTTACTCTATAGAGGCCAGGAAACAAAGTATCAATTCAAACTGCAAATCTCTTGTAAACTTACAAAGCTCTAAGAAGATTATTCTCCCTTGTGGACTTCTCTGCATGTATGTCCCTACCATAAAAAGGAACATTGTTTATGGGAAAGAAAACAAAACAAACAACAACAAAACAATATCCATGCAAATAAACAAGAAAATCAGCATATAATGAGCCAGAATGTTAAGTACCCATCCAGCCACTGGAGTACTATAAGTAGTATATGGTCTTAGGAAAATATATTACAGGGAAGAGTTTAAAAGAGCATGAGAACTATGAAAAGTTTTTTTCCTTTCTGCCTTCCTGATTTTCTTTCTTCCTTCCTCTTACCCCTCCTTTCTTTCTTCTCAGTCTCCATTTCTTTACTTCTTTCCATCATTCCTACGCTTTCTGCCCCTTCCTTCCTACATTCCTGTGGTGTAGCAGCTCCCACAGGCAACAAATCCTGTGTGCAAATTCATTTGATTAGAAAATCCCATGTAGGTGATTATTAAAGAGAAGCATTTAAAAACAAGGAATGAAAAAAAAAAAAAAAAGGAATAATATCACTTCCCACTCCCATCATTAATGATTTAACCTCTGGTTAATTCAACACAAGGGTAAATGCATTATCTAAGGTTTTTATTATTTTTTCATTTTCTCGTCAATATTCAACCCTCAAAAATCCAAATACTTTCCTATTAATAATAAAGTTATTGTAAATGTTATGTTTATGCCCAGGTTTGCATTTATTAACAATGTAACATGAAGAGCTTTCATCATGTAAAAACTATTTTTTTAATTAAAAAATAATAAAAAATATTGTATAGCTAGGCAAAGGTCATAAACTTCTTAAGTACTGTGATGCCACATTAGACCAAGTAATATATATTTTTTGGCTTTCCTTTTATCTTTCTATATAATGGCACTTATTTTCCATTTCAGGGTATTTGTACTGTGCAGACCATTATCATTTATTCACTTACACACTGTATTAAAGTGGAAATTTAATATCTTTTGCTGATGATCTCCATATCATATGAGACAAACACAGTATGCCCTTTATTCACAAAGCAACTCATGATATATTTTCACAAAGTGACTCTGTATTACTTTATATCACTTGATCAGTCACTCAGCAAAACTAGGTTGCTAATGTCATCAGCAAAGACCTTTCACTGCTGTTCACTATCTCCACCTTCTTTTGCCAAAGTTCTTATCTGTCTCCTTTCATCATTTTTTATCAGTTCATAGAGGTTGTTTTATTTCTTTTCTTATTTTTTTTTCTTTTTGGGACATCTGAAATTTGAATCAGTTTCTTTAAGTTGACAAGAATGATTTTTTAAATAAAGTAGAGCTATAGTAGATAAGCTAGATACAGTTTTTAGAAGTATTCAGGTGGGTTTTGAAACTCTCCACCTGCTGCATCTCCTGCTGAAGGTGCCTCTATTGATACAAAAGATACAGCAGAAAAGAAGGCAAACTTAATTTTCATCCACAAAATTACAGAATCACAAAATCACAGAATGCCTGATGTTGGAATGCACCTCTTGAGATCATCTAGTCCAACCCTCCTGCTCAAGCACCTACAGCACACTGCAGAGGTCTATGTCATACATGTACAAATATAAATATGAATAATAGAATGGCTTGGGATTGAAGGGACATCAAAAATCATGTAATCCCAACCCTTCTGCCATAGGCAAGGATGCCACCCATTAGATCAGGTTGTCCAGAACCCTGTTCAACTTTTTTCTTGAATACTTCCAGGGATGGGGAACCCACAGTTTCTGTGGACAATTGCCTCACCACCCTCTGAGTGAAGAATTTCCTTCTAATCTCTAATCCAAACTTCTCTTCTTTTAGTTTAAAACCTTTCACCCTTATTCTGTCATTGTCTGATTGAGCAAAGGGTCATTCTCCATCTTTTTATAAGTCCCCTTTAAGTACTGAAAGGCTGTGATAAGGTCTCCCTGGAGCCTTCACTTCTCCAGGCAGAACATCCCCAGCTCTCTCAGCCTTTCATCATAGGAGAGGTGCTCCAGCCCTCTGAATCATAGAATCATAGAATCACAGAATCATAGAATTAATATCCCAAGTTGGAAGGAACACACAAGGATCATCGAGTCCAATTCCTGCCCACTTTTCTAGCTCCTCCATGTCCTTTTGGATAGTATCTCTGCTTTCTTTCTTTTCCCTTATCAGCTGCACCACTCAGTTTCATCTACAAACTTGCCAAGGGTGCACTTGATCCCATTGTCTGTGTCATTGATAAAGACATAGAACAGTAACAGTCCCAAGACAGACCCCTGAGGGATACCACTGGTCACTGGCCTCCACCTGGATTTAGAGACATTGAACACAACTCTCTGGGTGCAGCCTTCAATGCAACTCTATACTTCAAGACAACTCAAGACAACTCCACTGAATAGCTCACCTTCAGATCTGTATCTCTCCAAACTGAAGATCAGGATGTCATGTAGGACAGTGTCAAAAGCCTTACAGAAGTCCACATAGATCACAGAATCACAGAATCACAGAATTTCTAGGTTGGAAGAGACCTCGAGATCATTGAGTCCAACCTCTGACCTAATGCTAACAGTCCCCACTAAACCATATCCCTAAGCTCTACATCTAAACATCTTTTAAAGACTTCCAGGGATGGTGACTCCACCACTTCCCTGGGCAGCCTGTTGCAATGTCTAACAACCCTTTCGGTAAAGAAGTTCTTCCTAACATCCAACCTAAAACTCCCCTGGCTCAACTTAAGCCCATTCCCCCTCGTCCTGTCACCAGGCACATGGGAGAACAGGCCAACCCCCACCTCACTACAGCCTCCTTTAAGGTATCTGTAAAGAGCAATAAGGTTGCCCCTGAGCCTCCTTTTCTCCAGGCTGAACAAGCCCAGCTCCCTCAGCTGCTCCTCGTAGGACTTGTTCTCCAGGCCCCTCACCAGCTTCGTTGCCCTTCTCTGGACCCGCTCAAGCACCTCGATGTGCTTCTGGTAGCGAGGGGCCCAAAACTGAACACAGTACTCAAGGTGCGGCCTCACCAGAGCCGAATACAGGGGGACGACCACCTCCCTAGCCCTGTTGGTCACACTGTTTCTTATGCAAGAAACATATGACGATGTCAGTTGCTCTTCCCTTGTCAGCTGATGCAGTCATTCTAGCATAGAAGGCCACCAGGAACAATTTTCCCTTGGTGAAGCCTTGCTGTCTGTCTCACATCACCTTCTTGTCTTGCATGTGTCTTGGCATTGCTTCCAGGAGGATCTGTTCCATGATCTTGCCAAGCCCAGAGTTGAGGGTCGCCAGGCTGTAGTTCCCTTGGTTCTCCTTTCTACCCCTTTTAAATGTGGGAGTGATATTTCCCTTTTTCCAGTCACCAGAGACTTCATTTGACTGCCAGAGTTTTTCATTAGGTGGTGTTGAACCTGCTCTTCAGGTTCTGAACTTTGCTCCCCCAACCCTTACCTAGAGGTTCGGGGATTCAAAAGATGTGGAAGCCTGATTGGCAGTGAAGACTGAGGCAAAGAAATTGTTTAGAACAGTCTTCTCCATGTCTGACATTACCAGTTCACACTTCTCATTCATCAGAGCAGGATTCACTCTCCTTGGCCTTTCTTCTCAATGTGCCTATAGAATCTACTCCTTGATCTACTGCAAACAAGCTGGTGAACAGGGCTTTAAACTAGGAAAGGTGGTGGAAGAGGAGAGTTACAGAGACCACCCAGGACACTAAGGAAGACTTAACTGGGGATACCTCCAGCAAGTCAAGGAAGTGCCTACAAAATATGTGTATGGGGTGTCCTCTTGCACACCAAACATGACTATGGGGTGTCTTCTTGCAACTCTCCTGTTGGAGACACCCCATATTTGGCACACCTGAATCTTTCTGAAGTGACTGTACACCAGTATATGCAACATGATGAATAAACAGGAAGAATTAGAGATCTGTGCATGGCTGCAGGGCTTTGATTTCATTGCAGTTACAGAAACAGTGAGATAGCTCACATGACTGGAATGCTGTCATGGAAGGCTATGTGCTTTTTAGGGATGACAGGCCAGGAAGACTAAGTGGTGAAGTTGTTCTTTATGTGAGAGATCAGCTGAAATGCATCAAGCCCTGTCTTGCAGTGAGTTGAGAATTATGGATAAGAATAAAAGGGTGACAGTGTTGTGGCTGTTTAGTATGGGCCACCTGATTAGGAAAAGGAAGTAACCAAGACCTTCTACAGCCTCATAATCACAGACACTGGTTCTCATGTATTTCAACTTTCCTGACATCTGCTGGAAAGACAACACAACTAGGCACAAGCAGTCCAGGAAGCTCCTGGAAAGCATTGACAACAGCTTTTTGATGCTGGTAGTGGTGAAGTGTGCTGCTGGACCTTGTACTAACAAACAAAGAAGTACTGGTTAAAATGTAAAGGTTGGTATCAACCTAGGCTGCAGTGACCATGAGATTGTGACCATGCCGTGGTTGAGTTTGTGATCTCAGGGAGTATGGCCTGGCAAAGAGCAAAGTCTGGACCCTGAACTTCCAAAGAGCAATCTTCAAGCTATTTAAAGACCTGGTAAATGAGATCCCCAGGAACACTGTCCTTAGGGACAAAGGAGATGAGGAGAGCTGGAGACTCTTTAAGCATGTTTTCTTTAGAGCACGAGAACTCTCCATCCCCCTGCATAAAAAGTGGGTAGGGATGGCAGACAACTGGGGTGGCTGAGCAAAGATCTGCTGATCAAACTGAGGCACAAGAAGGAAATGCACAGGCAGTGGAAGCAGAGACATGTGGCCTGGGAAGAGTACAAGGATGCTGTTTAGATGTGCACGGATAGCATAAGGAAAGCCAAGTCATGGATGGAACTGAGCTTGGCAAGGGGTGCAAAGAACAGGAAGGGATTCTATAGATACATTGCTTAGAAAAAAAAAAAAAAAAAAAAAAAAAAAAAAAAAAAGAGTGTACCCTTTCTGATAAATGAGAAGGGAGAACTGGTAATGACAGATATGGAGAAAGCTGTTAGGTGTGAGGTACTCAACAATATCTTTGCCTCAGCCTTCACTGCTAGTCAGCCTTCTCAAGTCTTTTGTTTTCCTGAACCCATAAAGGGAGGCTGGGGGAGCAAAGTTCCTCCCACTCTAAACAAAGAGCAAATTCAAAACTACCTGATGAAACTAAACAAGCACAAGTCTCTAGGGCCTGAAGGCATACATTCCAGGGTCCAGATGGAGTTGGCTGATGTAGTTGCCAAACCTCTCTCCATCATATTTGAAAAGTTCTGGCAGTCAGGTGAAGTCCCTGGTGACTGGAAAAAGGGAAATATCATTCCTACATAGATTCTATGATTCCATGATTCTGTGATTTAAAATGCCTTTGAATTTAGTCAATATTTGAGGAGAAGATAGACAACTTCAAATAAAACAGTACAAAATGTTGACAAAAATGTCAGCATCTTCAGTGAGACCAGAACAAAAATTTCAAAACAGATACTCTGTATGCATTGGTAGTTCTTATTCTAATTTACAATTACATTATGAACCATTGTGAGAATCTGCTTCTTTTTAAAGGAGAAACATATTAAAAATAATTTCCTTTTAATTAATTAATAAATAATAATAATAATAATAATAATAATAATAATAATAATAATGTTACTTGGTAAAACATCAACAGCACTAGCAACATCCAGGCAAAGTGGGGCAAGAGCACTTATCCGGTGTCAGGCCAGTGGAAGAGTGAGGTTGCAAACCACAGTCAAGTGAATACATAACCTGTGGTATCAGGTGGAAAGGAAAGCATATGAGGTAATGGTAACATGAGAAACCTCAGGAATGAAAAAACAGGGTGAAAGGGGCCCAACCTCAAGTTGTTCACAAGTTTATGCAGCCTGGGAAACAAGCAGGAGGGAGTAGTGTTCCAGCCACCCAGCTGGTATGAAAAAATGAGACAACTAGTATAAGAGCAATGACAATAGAGAGGCACAATGGAGGACACACATCATGATCTGGGGTGACACACGGATCTGCTGTTAACAAGCAAGGGAAAATGGATTGTGGATAGCTTGACTGAAGTGAGAATGATATAGCAGAATGTTTATGAAACGTGATCTAAGCCAATTTGATCTTCCAAAGAACTATGCCCGTGTTAGAAAAATGTAGCGCAAAGGTATGTGCTAGTCTATGAAGGCAGATGACTTTTTACTCCAAAATTTTTCCAAATGATCACATAAAATGATACTCTAAGGTCATGGTTTCTCCTAGGAGCCACATAGTATTTAGAAGATTAAAGCAACAAAATGGATTCATCTTGGAAGAAGCATTTATTTACCTGTAACAGTCACATGAAAAGTCTGGCATCTATAAGGTACTGAAACAGCAGGTCTCCTTTCTTGATCTGCATATGTATATGTGTGTGTTACGTTTTTAATAATTGTTATCTTAATAGTGAGGATTACTCCCTTGAGATCACATTAGAAGCACATGATATGGATTTTCATTTTCTTTTAGTGCATTTAAAGTTTTATCTAAATGAAATGAACTGTGATGACTGTTAAGTATGAGATGTAAACAATCTGTCTTCTTTTGTTTGTAACAGAAATAGGACATTGGAAGAATATTTTTGAACAGACAGTAAGGAAATGCATGTAGAGGATTTTAAGGGATAAAATATACATGGTGAAAATAAAAGCATACTAAAGTATGAAGTTAATATTAATCCATGATCACTAAACAAATTATTTAGTAACCACATCAAATCTAAAGCTACTTAATAATTCTTTACACAGGTTAACAGGGTACTTGCCCATGAATAATATACTATGTATTGTAACTACTTAAGAATGGCCACATAATTACAGTGGTTTAGAAATAAGAATTATTAAAATAACAATTCAAGAGACATAAAATGGTAAAAAATTGAAAATATGATTATATTTATATGATTATATAATCATATATGATTATATGATTTATATGATTATATTTTTGACTAATTAATATTTACTTCTTTTTCTAACTAAGTGTGTTTCCCTCAGGTAAATAAAATAATGCTAACGCAATACCTTATTTAGAAAGGTTTAAGCCTAAAGCAAATATGAAAATCTGAGGAGCAGAATAGTAAATTTTATTGCAGTTGATTAATGTGAAGTCTGTCTCAAAAACTGGAGATAAGGAAATATAAAGACAAATTGGAAGTAATACATTTATTATTCAAACTCTTTGATATGCTTAGAAGTACTCATACAATGGGAAAATGGGAGGTAATCCCAAAAACATAAACATTTCAGAAACTGTTTGACAGTTTAAGTTTTTTAAATATCTAGATCTAATTATTAAATGAAAGCTATCTGTATTTATACATTATATGTTACTGTGATAATTTTGGTTGGTGTTCAGAGTATGCAGTTAAAATAAAAAATCAGAAAATTGCTATATTTCTACTTATATATAGCTCAAAAAAGGAGAGGGAGGGGAAAGTAGGTCAAGAAAAATGTTTAATAAAAATATTACATTTCTAAATCTTTATCTCAAGAAACTATAAAAAATTCACTCGTTTGAAACGTTATACTTAAAATTCATACAGCAGATTCACAAATCACAAACGTTATACTTATTTATGTAACATTTCACTGTGCAGTGATACAGCTTGTATCACTGTATCCCTATATGACATATGAGACTACTTGCAGTGAAGTCCAAAAATTGTTAAAAAATCTGAAGACCAGGAAGATTATTTTCACTTGTAAAGGCTAAATACTTTACATGTATTTACATGTTGACACCCAAACATATATTCAGAATATATACCACATCTATTCAGAATAATACCACTCAGTGGTATTCTCCATGTTCATTAAGGTAGTACGTTTTTCTTCACTAGGATGTAGGAAGAGTTAGAGTAAGAAATTGATGAAAATATAAATAGTGATGTAATATAAACTATGTTATGTTCACTGATAATGCAACTAAAACTGTTTTAGCAAAATCTTACCTTTACAGTTCAACTAAATAAGTTCAGGAATACAAAAATATTGTCTCCTTTTACAACAATTTTTACTGGAAGTAGGAAAAAAAATCCATAGTATTCATAATCTCCATAAGCATACCTGTCTACTTCAATCATATTATAATTCTAAAAATCTATTTTTAAGCCTGATTTAGAAAATGTTTCCTGGGTATATTGATTTGTTTAAAAAGCAAACAAACAAACAAACAAAAACTTCTGACGATGCTGAAAATTATAAGGTTCATAGGCACACAAGTATTTTTGTTCATAGAATAAATATATGAACATACAAGAAATGTTACTTGCCTGTGCAATAATTGTTGTTTTGCATAAATGTATTGGGCTTGGTCCCTTCTAAAATCTTTTTGTTTCTGACCACTGTCAGATTGATTTTTTGTCTTTGTATTTCACAGTCCCATAAGAAATTAAATGTACTTTTACTTTTGGTATTCTTGACAAGAAATCTGTTTGTTTGCTTCTATGAGAGATAATGTCCTTAGGTAGAATGAGCACAGTCCATCATTCTGTTCCCTATTGAACTCATGATCTTGAAGTATTCTTGGGCACAATGACAAATCCTCCATGGTAAGATTAGAAGAATAATATATTGATAGTAATCAAGTGCTCAGTTTTCCAGTTTTCTTGTTGAAAAGTATTCAAACCCTGGCTGAAAATTAAACTTCTATGATTGTTATTTTTTGTAATTTTATTGTTTTCTATGGTTTTTTTTTTTTTTTTTCTGTGTGATTAATACATCAGAAACAAAAATTGAATTGTTTTCATTTTTCTTATTTTTTGAGGGATGAATACATTTGAAAGCCGATCATGTCATTCATACATTTGACATCTTCTAATGGTTGAAGATGTCTGATTACTGAACACAATATAAAGTTATTTCAGCAGCGTTATTTCAAATGAATCATTTTAAATACAATCTGAGAGTTTAACTAGATGTCTACTGGGAATATTTGCATCCATTACATAGATTCTTATTTAACGCACACCTTTTTTTGTCAATAATACACTGTAATATGCATTACAGTTTTATTTAAATGCTGCTTAAAAAAGACATGGGAAACCAAACTGTTAACTGAAAAAATCTTGAGTTCTGAGTGCTCAGTGTCTCTAAAAATCAGGCCCCCATTTTCTTTCATTCAAAGAAACAGAGTAGTATAACATGGACTAAAATAAAATAGCTCCTGTTAAAAATCAACCTGTAATTATAGTTTAGCCAGGTTCAATTTTATCAATTGGAAATCAGTGCATGTGTTCTACCCATGAGATGACCTTAGTGTTGATGATGATTACCACAGATGCCTTTTTCATGAAAATTTAAGTTCTTATCATAGGGCATAAATTTATGTTTCAAATGCCATTTCATAAAATAAAATAAAATAAAATAAAATAAAATAAAATAAAATAAAATAAAATAAAATAAAATAAAATAAAATAAAATAAAATAAAATCATAATGTTTTAATTGTAATCTTTAACTTACTTTTAAATACAAAAGTCTATTTCACATGTTTCTTGTTTGGTGTTCTGCAATAAACCTCCTCCATGAGATAAACTCATGACTAGTGTCAATGCCTGCCCATATTTTTCTTAATACCTGTAAGAATTCCAATCTCCTACTACAAGAATCACATGACCTAAAAACCCTCTAACATTTAATTTCTACAGTGAAAACATATAATTTCTGCCAGAATTCAGGAGTTTAAAATCTAGTGTGATATTTACACCCCAAAACAATGAAAATAAAAATGTAATGGGGTGATCAGAAGTTGTAATTTTAAAACTCTTTTAAACTTTTCACAATGGAAAATGAGACAGAGTTTAACACCAGTGTCCAAAGCTTTAATTGCCTTTTGCCAAAACAAATATATTGTAAAGGCTTTCAAACGAGATGTATTGTCTTCACCAACAATTTTATCTTGTATTGGTTTCTTCTAGCATTATTCTGAATCAGAATACAAAATGTATACATATTAAAGATAAAAAAAAAAAAAAAAAAAAAAAAAGGCTTGTCTTACTTTAAATCAGTGAAAACTCTGCCCTAGTTGCAAAGCTTGTTCTGATCACACTTTGTGGAAATAGTCACCAGCTTCTTCTACGTTCTTTATTTTCTCCTTGCAGTTTAATAGCAAGGTATTTCAATGTATATTAATTCCAGTGATTTTTCTATATAACTTCCCCTTTTTCAGGCATCACTGCTGGGAGGTAGCTAAGAGAAAATATCATGTGCATAGTGGATGGGAAAGCTGAATGCAGAGAAGACTGTGCTGCTGTTAGCACCTAAGCTGACACCTTTTTAACATCCAGCACAGAGCCAGCTTGGTTTTCTGCTTACACTTGGATTTGAACAATTCAGTTAATTGTGTGCTTACTTAGATAATGGAGAAAGGCTCCTCCTAGTTTGTTTCCAAAATTGTAAAAGAAGGTCTGCATACGTTTAATTATTATTCAGATTTGTTTTCCTACTGCACAGGCCTAGTGCAATACATTTGCTGAATGAAACAGCACAGGACATCAGGACATTACATGGGTGATTAAACAGGCATACTTATTTTTCTCTTCTTTCTTATGCCAGGACAAGCAGAGAATCTCTCAAATTAGATTTGCCTCAAGTGTCTCAGATCATGCCAGCATTAACATCCCAGTGTCGACTTTATCATTGTGTTTTTTCACACAGTACAGATTATCCCACCACACTTTATAAACTTTTTAAAATTATAAGATTTTGCTTCACTAACAGCAGTCATTTTCTTTGTTTTCAAATTTTATATCAAACGTTGTCTTTTTTTTTTAAAGAATATAAATATTCAGTCTATTGTTAAATTCTATCTACTTATTCTTTCTAATCTTTCAACTACTACAAAGTGTTTTAGGTGAAAGTCACTAAATGATACATATTTCCCTTTTTAAGATGCATGGTCATAACATCTGATTCTTAATTATTGAGAATTAAGTAAATTGTTCACAATAATAATGAATTATATTAGTAAAAGCAATCCATGTTTGATCTATGCATTACAATGTGACTGCTTTGGTCAGGGACATATGAATCTAATCTACTTCATCATGTATGAAACAGAAATAACTTTCTTACATTTTCCCAGCCGTGTAAAGTGCGAACTTGCCATATCATTGCTGCCCAGAGAAACTTAGACATGCAGAAAAGAACAGTTTGATAAATTGTTTAATGAAACAAGTCCAATGAATGACACTGTTTTTTCCTAGACATTACTTTTATATTATGAGTAGGAGACGATAAAAGTGTCGCTTGTGTCAAAAGTGTGGGAAAAAGACCAGAGCAGTTTTTTTTTTTTTCTTTTAACTCAAACGTTCCCAATTTTTAATATGTTTCATGTGACTTGGTACAAGACTGACAAACGTTCAAAGGAATTTCTTCACAGTTTGAAGTACATATACTTTATCTTTTTTTAAGTAAAGCTGCTCTATCTTTATTAAAGTTTCTGCCATAATACATGAATTTCACTTAGAAAAATGTGTCTCTTCCTCATCAGGGAAACTTCCTGCATTGGACCAGTCCCAGAAAAAGGTCCATTCCCTTTAGAGAGACACACATGGAAGACAATAGACCTCAGTGTAGGAGCTGAAATGCTGTGACACTGATGGCACATCCTGGACACCCGACTGCTCTTTGAAAGCTCTTGTACCATTTTCTCCATTAGTGATTGCTTGTTATCCTCTAACATACAGACAGAGAGCTTTTCTGGGCCTTGCACTTCATAGTGTAGCTCCATTACAAATTATTACCAATGTCTACTACTTAGTAACACTTGTGAGAGCCAAGGAAGTTTATATTCAGTATCTGTAAAGATACTAACCTAATTTGGAGTTCATGAGTTGATACAACAGTATACCTTCTACCAATATACCTCAGTCTTTACCAGCAAGGGCTCTAGCCACATAGCCCAAGTCACAGAAGGCAAAGGCAGAGACTGTAGCAGAAGATCAGATTCAAGATCATCTAAGGAACTTAAAAGTATGCAGGCCCATGGGACCTGATGAGATGCATCTGTGGGTCCTGTGGTAATTCATGGATGAAGTTGTTAAGTCCATCATCTCTCAGAACCTGTGAAAGTCCAGTGGAGTCCCCACTGACAGGAAGAGGGGATTATAACCCCCATTTTAAAAAAGGGAAAAAAGGAAGACACAGGGAACAACAGGCCTGTCAGTCTCACCTCTATGCCCTGCAAGATTATGGAGCATATGCTCCTGGAAACTGTGTTAAGGTACATGGAGAAAAAAGAAGTCATTGATAACAGTCAACATGGTTTCAGTAAGGGCAGATCATGCCATAGTTGCCCACAAATCGGGTGGCCTTCTGCAATGGGGTTGCAGCATTAGTGGACAGGGGAAAAACAACTGACATCATTTACCTGGATTTGTGCAAAGGATTTGATACTGTTCAGTTCATGTCAGACAACCTTAGTCTTCTACATCCAATTTACCTGCATGTGCGACTCTTTGTAGGAGATAGAAGGAAATCTGTGTTGTTAGAACAAGATTCATCTGATCCATTTTATAACTTTATTTTAGAATACATTGCTTCTGAAAGAATCTTTCTTTTTGTTGATTGTGAAGTGAGCCTACAGTGACTAGTTCAACATCTGCAGATAGACATTATAAATCTAAGCCCTGGTGCCTGATCTATATTGGTCATCAAGTTGAGTCTTAGCAGGTATTTTTGTTCTCTTATGTACAGTAAATCATTCATTTTCATTCAATCCTTAAAAGCAAAAACAATCTGAAGAAATAGATACTCTCAGTGAAGCACACAAAATCAAAAGTCTTGGATGCTTTCAAATGGAAAATTGCCTTTATTTCTTTCTAACCCATAATACAGAGACTCCAAAATTCAAACAAGTTAGTAGCTCTCAATTGTTAGAGTCCTCTTTGCAGAAATTGTTGATCACAGATACACAGCTATAGTTGCCTTTTAGTATCAGCTGAGCTGATACTGAAATACAGCCATAAGAGTGCATTGCAATTTAGAGGATTTAAGGCAATGAGGCAGCAGTGCTCCAAATGAAATCTTTATCACTTCAGCAATCCTGTTTCCATGACATCTCACTGAAGAGGATTTCATGAAGTGCAGAAGAAAAGCATCCATACTTCTAAAGTTGTTTCACATTTTTTTTCTTACTCCCTAGGTTTTCAATGGCCAATTTTCAAACAGGTTTATAACAGGCCTTGTTCTCTGTCACATTGATTGAATTCTTTCTGATAACTTCTCTAAAGACCTATTCTTCCAAAAATCATATTTTCTGAAAGATGATACATAATATGGTTATCAATCTTCTTTCTCTCTCTTGAGTAACAGTAAAAAGTACATATACATATATAACATTTAGTTTTCTGACCATGTTGCTTTATACAAGCAGATGGTATGTGAAAATGATCACATTTAGCTTTATCTTTTAGCTAACAATCTAAATTCATGACAATATTATCGAATGTGAGCAGTCTAAGGACCCTTGCTGACAAAATTATTTCATTGTATTCAGAGCATCATACAGCCAAAGTCCAATACAACTTGATTCTTTGGAATTGTCTGGGTGCAAACCATGTCATTCTTATTCTGAAAAAATAGAGGTGGATTTTTTGTTTGTTTTGTTGTGTGTGATTTTGTTGTTGTTGTGTTGTAATTTTTATTATTTTTTTTTGGGGGGGGGAATTATATCTTCACATAACAAGTGTTAATTATAAATATATACAAAATTGTTAGAATGGAATTTTATTCTTCTCTTTTATATCTAGAAATATCTTCTTTATTTACTAAATTAAATTCTGGGTGAGGTTGCCTTACATTTCCTACATTTGACAATATTTTGTTTAGAGGAACATGGTTGTTACCTCTACGTTCAATCTGATTCCTAGAAGGACAGGAAATATTCTTTATATACAGTGAAAAGTTGTTGAAAATGCAGATAGGTAGCTAAATTCATTGAAAAAGCATTTTGCTGGTGCTAAAAAACTTGCAAGACTCAACAGCAAATAAATATCAGTATTTAAAACAAGTCTGAAAATTCTGCAAGGGATCTTTTCTTCTTTTTCTTGGGGAAAAAAAAAAAAAAAAAAAAAAAAGAGAGAGAGAGAAAGAATGACTAGTGACTAGGCTGGTCAACTTCATATAAATCCAAGAAAAGTATATATGGAAAACTTAAATTTTCTAGTTAAAAGAAGGTTTTAGAATTTAGAAAGAATTAATAGAAGTATCAATATAATGATATTAAGAGAAGGATTATTTTTTCTTCCAAAATTTATTAAAAGGTTCATCTAAAAAATACTGTAACATATAAGCAACTACCTATGGCTAAATACCCTCTCATTTGTGTCTGACACAAATCTGTGTAAAGTCAAATTTATGACCTACAAATACCAAATTTGAAAATCTGAAAGTGCATTCATAGTAATTACCCTGAGGAATATATGGTTCAGCAAATATTTCAAGATTGTTTAAAGTCACATATGTCTGCCCTTATTAGACACATATTTGCCCTACACACTTTTTAATTCTCTTGAGTTCTCTTCTTAGTTACTTTCTTCAAAGTAACCTTCTGGTCAACAGATAATATTATGAAGTTTTAAAGTGTGTACCAATAATACATTCTGTATATCGTAGCCATTATTGCTTATGGCATTTAAAAGTAGTTTGTGATCCTTGACTGAAATTCACATATACACAGTTTTGACCATTAGTAGTGGAATCAGATTTCATTGTTGCAGCTTTCTGAAGATTTTCGAAGAGAACTGATGTCAGTTTCACCATTAAAAATGTTTTATCATGTTGTCTTTTATTAACTCTACACAAAATGAGTCAGCATTTCTTTCTGTTTTGCTCAGGGAGATTTTCTTTCAAAATTCAATCAAAGTAGAATGGTAAATCATCTACCCAACACTAAGAAATGGAGCAAGTGTATAGAGAAGTTAAATCTGCAATAATCCTAGCCTCTTCGATTTCAAAGCACAGAGAGTCTAGTAAGTTATAGTGGATATCATGTTTTTTTGGTTGTTTGGGTTGTGTTATTTTTCTTTGTGTGTGTGTTTGTTTGTTTGTTTGTTTTGTTTTGCTTGGGGAAAAAAAATGGGTGAAGAGGAGGGTGTGGTGTCATAAAGTTAATAATATGCAGTATGAGATAGCATGAATACTCTCCAAATACTGTTATCTCCAATGAGAGATAAAAATTTGGTTCACTTTGCACTGAAAGATATGCACCCACTTAGGCCGTAGAAGTTAAGTGTTTTTTTCTAGAGCTACTAAGCACACTTGTAAAGCCTGGCAGGGAGGGATGTAATATTCTTTTCCATAGAGCATATCTTTTGCAGCTGTGTATTAAGAATTTCTGTCAGTCATTGTGAACCCAGTCAGCAAAGTCAAACAAAAGACTGCTGTAAATTTCAGTGGGTTCTGTGAAAAGCATTGACCCTGGAGTCAGTAGCTATTAATTAGCTACTCCTCTATGTCCTCTACAAATAGATAAGTAGCTATCCAAGAACCGAGCTTGTTCTCCACTTTGTACATATGTCAATGACTATTCTTTGAAGATAAATTACAAAGTAATATCACATTAGCTTACTACAATAATTCTCCACAAAGTATTTTAATCTGTGAAGCATATATTGATTGTTAATGATCAGCTGTGGTTGGCTATCAATGGAATAATACAAATCTATAATAAAAAAAAAATAATAATCTTCTGCAAATACCTTTTACATTCTCAAGGCCTGAAACAAAACGCCAAATGGTTATAAGAGGTCTTTCCAGCAGGGTTATCCAGCAGGTCTTTCACCTCCTAACATTGTAAGATTATTTTTCAGTTTCTTGAAGTACAGAGGACTAGATTCTCACTAAATATAAATCACTGAAGCTTTTTGGACATCAATGGACACATCCTGAACAAAGTAATTTGTTGGAGCTATGACAATTTCCTCCAGACAATGATCTGGCCTCTTGTGCCTTCAATTTCATGGTACTTTATAAGTGATAAAATGTGATAGACAAACGCTACCTTTGTCCTTGAAGATGATTTGATCTGGAAGGGCAGGAAAGAGGACAATATAAATCAGTAGAATCAGCTACCTTGTTTGGGGGTTGTTTTATTTTAGGATTGTTTGGATTATGTTTTTTGCTGTTGTTTTAAATCAAAACTTCCCATTTACTTCAGTAGCTCAGGATCTTGTGAAAAAGACATCTACAATAAAAACAAAGCATATAGTGCTAACACCTTTGATAAACAGCTCCTCACAGTTCAGGCAGAGAAGAAATTTGCTGAACACTGTGTTGGCAGGTGGGTGGAGGAGACCCACAAAAGGTGACAGGTACATGTCACTGATGGAGATGGACTCTTGAATTGCTTTAGGCTCAATCACTGTGTGAAGAGACACCAAGGGCCTCATTGGCAGCCATTCTGATTTCAATGACACAGAGAAAGTATGTTAGACAGTTTATGATATTAAAGTTCAGAGGTTTACTTTGCCAAGCTGCCATTGCTTTATGCCAGTCAAAAATCTATATTCGCTGCATATATTCACAACACAAAGCCAGTTTTATCAGGTTTCTCCCTGTGTCGATAACAGACCTTAATCCCTTCATTTTAGTCTGGAAAAAATAATAATAATAATAATAATAAAATAAAAAAAAAAAACAGCTTTCATCGACTGACACTTACAAGTAAAATTCATGACTCCAGGCTCAATGTATGAATTGTTCTGTAAATTCAGGAGGAAAAAAAATAATATTCTACATTCTGGAAACTCAATCCAATCTTGTGGCTTTGTCAGTCAACTGTTTTTCTGAAATACTGCTTTCAAATCTTACATATATCCTCAAGAGGCAATGGTGATGTGTGTTATTTTGGAGCTATTTCAAACTCTTAGACAAGTGCTACTTATTTTCATTTTATGCCTTTCTGCTACACTCTTCCAGGTCTCACTCATTCCTCTTTAGGCACTCATTTGTCACCTCTATTGCATCATTTTGAAACTGCAGATCTCTCTCTAGGCACTAAGACTATGTTTGGTGAAAGTAATAAAAACTCCAATCACTTATATAAGTTTCCCTGCTGAAGGTGAACTTTTGAACCACAGACATAGACCAAATTTTCTGCATTTCGCTTTGCAAAAGCCACTGCAGGGCAATTTAATTTTTCAGCCACACTTAAGCTTACTGATATCATCCAAGAATAAGAAACATGAGAGAATATGGAGAACATGTTCAGAAATTATTAACATTCTTATGACATTAAGTACATCTTAAGTACAATGACTGAAGCATGAATTTAGTGGAATCAAACGGTATTTGATACATATTATGAAATAGATATGACTGAAATTACTCTGTTGCATACTACTTACAGCCTACTCGAGAGGTCCAGTACTTTAAGAAAAGTAATATTAATTATTCTGAAATGTTTCAACTTGGTATATTTTTTCTAAAAAATAGTTATCCAAAGTTTCAAATAAAAACCTTGCACCTTGCCTTTTATTTTCTAGATATGAACTTATAGTTTGCCCTGTTTTCAAGAAAATTAATATAAATTCTCCAGATAAGACCTACCCTAATTTGCAAACTAAAGAGGGTGCCAGATATCTGTGGAAACCATTATTCAGTTTGCTGAATGAAGATAAGAAAATTATTGTCCACGGGAGAAATGACTGGATAATGTTATTTTAATTAGCATTAATCCAGAAACGAATCTTACAGTACACTATTTACATATGCTTCTAGAAAAATTAATAAGATTGATCAGTGTTGTGAGACATATCTTAATAAGAATGGGACTTTCAAAATCTGACACAACAAAGGGAAGACACAGGAAGCAGACTGAACTACTCAGTGTGTGTGTGGAAACCTATAATTTGAACCACACAAAACTTCTTTTATTTTTGTTCTTTCTGAATGGTACTGACAATCTGTAACATCTTACCATGCAGAGTTTGGTGTTGACCATTGGTTTGCCTTTTAATTCCCTAACTAAAAGAGAGAAATATAGACTGTGACGACACAAAATAAAACTGGGAATCTCTGTTGTTCCTTTTAACAGTAAACATTACTTTTGTGGTGGTATTAATTAAGCAAATTAACCTGTTAAACAATAAACTACACAAATGAGCTGTCTTCACTGCAAATTATAATTGTAATCCTCATTGTAATTCTATCTATTATTGAAACCAACAGATCTATGCCAATATCCATTATCTGAGACTGACAGTCTATCTTTATACCACTACAGAAAATTTGATATCAAACATACCACAGGTTTAACAGGTTTAAATGTTTGTATTTGCACTCACAAATACTAGTGGAAGTAATCTGCAAAAACCTGGAATTCATTTAGCCAGGAGAAATTAATTTTTTTATTTGCTGCTTATGATTATATATTTTTATATTTTGGATGACAAATAACAGTAAGAATATCTTGTAATAGCTCTTCTGCATGTGCTAGAAGAGGTAAAAGTTCTCCATTGATGAATTTGCCATAGGTTACACTTCCAATGGAAAAAGTAAGTTTTTCTGATTTACATCAATTCACACCAGTGTTGTTTGTTTCCATATCATTTCATGATTTGTTTATGAATTCATGCTGTTATGCATTTCAAATGTTTGGCTAATAAAACTCCAGGATCACTTCCTGAAATGTGGATAATTGGTGTAATCTCTGCAGCTCTCTACTAATGCTTTGAAACAATTGTTTTGACCATTCATTGCTTTACGTATACCAGAAAAATTTATTTTCAGGCAAAAATGTTATTTGATTAGTTTTGCTTTCCTTTACCTCAGCCTTGCTTTTCACTGTTAGAATACACCAACTAAAATAGGAGGAAATAGACTAAAGCTCAAAATGCACTTTGGTCAATACAGATCTGCTTCCTGATATTGACCTTTAGTGACTCTTTAAGGTACTGTTTCACAGCAATAAAAATACATGAAGCAAAATCATTGCAATCATATGTCTTTTCATGTGTTCTAGAATGGAGTTTATGAATGAATACCCTGTTTTCATATTCTTAACAAACAGAAGTGTGTTTTTGCATTATGAACTTTCGGACTACTTTGAAAATATACTGAAGAGCCTTTATCAGGAGGCTGCTGTAGAAAAGATGAGCATTTCTTCTAAGCAGTATTTTTTATTTCAGATCCAGTCTTATTTTAGAGAAAAAAAAAAAAAAAACTTGGTTAACTGGCCACGTGCTGTACTCGATGCTGCCCTTCAAGGAACTCTTCTTGAAGTGGTTTCAGAGGCCATTACACCTAAGCATGGAGCTCAGGAAGCAACAGGAAAACATAGGAGATAACAGTATCTGGAGATTTTTTTCTTGCAGGGAATGGATTACCTTTCTGCTATCCTGGAATGTTGTCACAGGTGATATCAGCAGACTGCCAGATAATTAGAAGTGGAATACTGGAGGGATACTGCCAAGGCTTTTCTGTGTCTCTGGATAATTTTCCTTGTTGGTCAACAACAAGTTAAGGAGACTTACTAAAGCACGAAATGAGGATTCATTACATAACTCTGAAAGCAACTAAAACCTGCAGAGACAAGATCCAATATTTACAGAAGCCCAAATAGTGTCCATCTACATCCTACAAATTAAAAGGAAAATTTTCAGTAGGAAAAGGATAACCTGAAAATTAACATCTGGCTGAGAGGCTGTTATTATGGGCAACACTTTGGTTTTTATGGTCATGAGACCCTCTGAGGAAAAAAGACTGCTATCAGAAGATGGGATCTGTTTGACAAAGTGGGGTATGAGCATCTTTGTCAACAAGCATGACCGCTAGTCTGGCAAGAAGGATTTTAAATGAGCTACCAGTGGGAACTGATGATAGTTGCTTGCAGCTAGCTCAAGCAACAGAGAGCAGAGGTGACATATGCACAGAGAGGGAGCAAAAAAAGATTCGGAAAGGATAAAACATGTTGAAAGAAAACTCACACTAACTGCCTCTACACAAGTGAACACAAACTTGGAAACAAGCAAGAGGAGCTAGACCTCCAAAAGCAGTTATAGATTTTTCACAATTTAATTGACTACGTATTCATGGAATTCTCCAATGGTGAGATACAGGCTTTTCAGAAAAGACAGGATGGGATGACAAAGAGGAGGGGATTGTTGTTTGTGTGAAGGAAAAGTTCAAATGTATTCTTCATAATAGGATGGATTACAGGCCTATGTGGGATTTTTTGACTCATGCCCAGACCAGTTAAACTGATATCATAGTGGGAGTATGGTGTGCATATCTGAAGTGAGGAAGAGGGAGAATTTTTCTTAAAACCACTGGCTCTGAGACACAAATCCTAGTTGCCATGAGGGACTTTGGCTCTTTGACATCTAATGATAAGGCTACACAGTCAAGGAGATTTCTGGATTAGATTTCTGGATATCAAGAGTTTATCATTAATAAACATATTCTTGACAGAAGTGCTGGTAAGGCCAACCAGGTCTGACACATAGTTGGATATGTTACTCACAAATAAAGTAGAACTGGTTGTGAATGACATAACCAATGGCCACAGTAACCATGAAATAGTGGAGCTCAAGGTCCTGAGAAGAGATGAATGAGAGCACCAGAGCAGAAAGATTGAACTTTATGACAGCAGACTCTAAATTAAAGGACTTGGTATGCTAAATGTTCATATGCTCTTTTTAGTGGTACATAGTGCTGGGAACATGGAGGAATGGGCACAAACTGGAACACAGAAGGTTCCATGTGAACGTCAGAAAACACCTCTTTGCTGTACAGGTGATGGAGCACTGGAATAGGTTGCCCAGAAAGATTGTAGAGTCTCCCTCTTTAGAGATCTTCAAAAGCCATCTGGACATGGTCCTGGGAAACCTGATCTAGGTATCCCTACTCAAGCAGGGGGGAGGTGGACCAGATGACATCCAGAGGTCCCTTCCAAATTTAACCATTCTTTTATTCTGTAAATACCATGGAAGACAGCACTGAAGGATAAAGAAAATTTGGCAGGTATTGAGGACAACATCCTTCTGTCACAAGGACTGATGGAAAAAGGTATATGAATAGCAAAAGACCAATATGGCAAAATAGGAAATTCACAATATCTCTTATAAAAAAGGAATATGTACAGGAATCGAAAATGGTAATAGATAACAAGGGAGGGATATGGAATAAGCACTGCCTGACACCCAGGGGTGGTGTTAGGAAAACCAAAGCTCAGCAAAGTTGAAACCTTGCAAGAGACATAAAGGGCAACAGGAAGACTGTTTTAATACTAACAGTAAAATGATGAATATCATATTATATGAAAATATGATTAGTGGGACTTGGACAGTGAGGAGAAATGGGTGAGTGACATAATCACAGGAAATTCAGCAAGAATGAAGCACAGCCCTACAGGGGTGCAGGCTGAGTCTAGGGAGCAGCTCTGGGAAATGGTTCTGGGCCCTGCAGGCAGCAAGCTTAATGGGTGCCAACCATGTGCCCAGGCAGAAACATGAACAATCAGCTGCTAGAGTAGTGTAGGCAGAATATGGCCCCAAGAGCCAGGGGTGGGAAGGGACTGACCCCTTTTCTCAGGGTTTATCAGATACCTCCATTAGACTAAATTTAGAGGTGGCCATCAAGACCACCTCTGGCTGGAGCCCTTCCTCTGTGAGCACAGGCTGCAGGACTACGTCTGTTTCAGCTGGTAAAACAGAGAGCTTTGAGGGCACCTAAAAACAATCTACTAATGTTGACTTCCCAAAAACATGAGAATGTTATCAGAAAGACATACCTGGGCTCCTTACAGAGGTGTAGATAACAAGACAGTGGTCATAAATTTAAACAAGAGGTTCTGACCCAGAGAAAGGAAAACTTGAGGAGAGTCATAATCTGTTAAGAACTGGAACTAGCTCAGCAAGACTGAGAGAGAGTGCCAAGGAAGAGGGGCAAGAAAGGACTAAAAGTGACATAATTTGGAAAAAAATTATTCACAGGAAAAACATTATTCAGGGCTCTTATAGGAAAATGTAGCTAGAAGCAACCCAAGGTCCCAAGATAGGTGCTTGAAAAAAAAATCTCTCTTGGAAAAAAAAAAAAAAAATATTAAAAAAAATTATCCTCTCTGGAGCATAATGTGGAGCTGTGAAAACAGAGAAGAAAAGGTGATACACAGGAAAGAATGACAGAGAAAGAGACGATCTAGAAGAATAGTGGAAAAACAATACTTTTCCAATGAGTAGGCTAGCATTAAGTCAGAAAAAGGAAAAAGAGGGGTCTATGATTAAAAAAAAGAAAAAAAAAAAAAAACGTCTAGGATCCAGTATCGCAACTACATGCTGGCATATTCTTCTTAATGATGTAGATATGTATGACAAGTAAGTACTTAATTTTGGTTTGGTAAACATTTAGCAATGGACACTTACCAATACCAAGCATGGGAAAACTTGGCTCTTTACTGTGAGCAGCCAGACCTCATTTTATCTTGGTTCCCACACATTAGACTTATCCTTTCAATAGTATCTAATGAAAAAGTGAAAGCTGAAAGGGGAAAAAAGAGAGAGAGAAGTTTTAAAATATTTGGTCTGTCAAGCCCAGACCTTGACATTTACTCATAAATGCATGCAAGTCATTTAAAAATGTGCTGCTAGTGCTGTTACCATTTTATCTCTGTTATCAATCTCTGTGTGCATATCAAAAACACCGCTCCTTTGAAAACTCAGATGCTAGATTGTTTATGTATATATTACTTCATTCTTCTGCAACAGTTTTGTCATTAAACATGGAATTTTTGAGACATGAGATATGGTCAAGTGGTTTCAATGTTTATAGCGTTCATTTCACATAAAATTCTAGATTTCTTTAGCTAAATGAAATAAATAACAAAACAAAAAAAAATGATTTGTTAACTTTTTGCATGATATTTCTAGTTCTGCTACTGTTAGAAATGCAAGCAAGCATAAAGTAAATAAGTAAACAAATAAATAAACAGCTACATTATATTTTTGTTTTCTTTCTTTGTGTGTGCGTGTATGTGTGTGTTTTGGTTTGGTATGTTTTTTCATCCTGAACTGATGTTATCAGAAATTGACAATGTTTCTAACACCATTATAGGTATCCAGGGTTCAGACTGTTGAGGCTTCATGAGAATAGCATTCTACTTTGCAAAAATTACTTGTCTCTGACTTTATTTTATGCTTGTTTTCTTCTGTGATCTATAAGTCTTTTTGCTTAATCACTTATTTAGCCTTGATTAAACATAAATGGATTCAGAACAGCCTTCTAGTTAAAAATTAAAATTGTAAATCTATTCATCTGTTCTTTTTTTTTTTTTTTTTTTTTTTTTTCCCAAAGCTGAAATTTATGGAATTCTTTGATTTTTCAGGAAAGAAAAAAGAAAAAAAAATGTAAAGAAACATCTTAATAAGAAACCCTAATAAAATTAATGATCCAAATGGCTATAGCCATCCTATCTCTCTGTAAAAGAGAGATAGGCTTGCTGTAATACTAGTACCATAACCAGAACATTTAATATAAACTATGGCTGCCTTACTACATTTTCTTGCAGATAAGAACATCTGGTTGGGGAATATTAAAGTACAAATCATTAAATTCATAACTTTAGCCAATTTCGTTTGCATGAAACCATGGACTCCTCATCTCTTTCAGTTATTTAACCATGCAGTGTTACATTGTGATACTTGCGTTTGTTGACATACATAAATAGACAAACATGGCTACTGAGGGATGCCCAGCAGAGCTCAATAGCAAGCATGGTATTGAGTCCCAATATCTCTCTGATTAGCACTGCTTCAATCATCTTAGAACACAGTGACACCCTTGCAATGACAGACACACAACTCTAGAAGAGGAAGGTGTCACAGCAGAGGAAGGGCTGGTTGCTCCTTGTGGAGAAGGGAGACAGGAGCAAGGCAAGCAGCTTAATGTCCTCTCCCAACAAAGAGCTGGGATACTGAAGCAGCAAACCAGGGTCAATACCAGGGTCAGAGACAATGCTCAGGGCCAGCATTAGCAATGGACCAGTAAATCCATTGTGGTAAGGGATGCAAGGCACACATTGTGGCAAGGCAGATCCAAAGACAAGTTAGGATGTTACATCCAAGGTCTGGGTCAGTATCAAGGTAGTATGAACCAGTGCACAGACATGATTGTTATGCAGATGAAACAGCTCAGGAAGGGACAGCACAGACAACATCTAAACTACAGTTCCTCAGGGAAGAAGGGGTCTCTTCTCATCAGTGATGGATCTGTTTTGTCTCACCTTGTCTCTCTGAGCACCTTAGCTCATTCTCTTAATACCCCCATGAGGGGGGAAGGTACCCATACCGCTGACAGAACATGGGGTACCACTCACATTTGTCACAAACATTTCAGAGGACAGTTATTTCAGCTTTGTTTTCTAACCTGTGTAGGAGAAGCTCCACTCTTCAACTGATTTTTTTTTTCTCTTTTTTTTTTTTTTTCTTTTTATTTGAGGTGGGGGGTGAAGTAGTGGTTAAAATGACCTTTTTAATTTAACTTTGAATATGAAAGCCTCACTTACTCAAACAAAAAAGAAAAATGTTTTCTTATGTTTTCCAGTATATACATCACAGGTTATGACAGATATCAAGAAATGCAGACATTTTCAAACTGACATAAAAGTCTTACAGTCCTATACAATCCATCAGCAAATCCTAACACTAGGACATCTGTCATCTCTGGAAATTCTTTTCCATGAAAAATGTAAGTTTACTTTTAAAATGATTGACAGAAATATCTTTTTTTTCCAGTACTTTTCTCCAAAAAAAATTAACTGCAATGTCTACAAACCTTACTTAATTTATCAGCAAAGCAAGAGAGAACCATTTTTGTTAACAATAATACCAATCTAATTACAAAACATTGAAATTATATATCATGTTCAATAAAAGAGATGGCAACTTTATTTATAATTATTTATAATTATCTGACACAATATTATATCCAAGATCAAATGAAAATGTGCCTTCATTTATTATTTAATGCACATTTAATTCTGGAAAATGATGTTTTCACATTCAGACCTAGATGCAGAATTAGTGTGCCCTGATAACCCTCTTTACACAAATAAAAATCCCATCTAGCATTTGGATTCATACATGAACCCAGATTTTCCATATGTTTGGCTTAAGGTGTTTAGATACAGGAAGCAAAAGCTTGGTTCTGACCCATCTCCAGTGTACCCACTTATCAAATAACTGATATTTAGCTCTACTATTTTTTTTTATTTTTTTTTTTTTTATATACAGCACAGCTTGATTTCCTTCTACTAGGAAGCAAAAAGAAATCCAGATGAAACCCAAAACAATTCAAATCTGTCCGTGTAAACTGAGCAGCTATGTAAACTGAGAAGAGGGCTCAAAGGGTTATAGTAAATTGGGTTATATCAGGCTGGTGGCCCATCACTAGTGGGGTTCCCCAGGGCTCTATATGAAGACCAATTCTCTTCAATGTTTTCATAAATGACTTGAATGTAGGACTAAAATATGTTTTTTGTAAGTTTGCTGATGACACTAAATTGGGAGGAACTATTTATTCCACCAAGGGTGGAGAGGCCTTGCAACAAGATCTTGACAAATTAGACAGCTGAGCAATCTCCAACAATATGAAGTTTAACAAGTGCCAGATTCTACACCTGTAAGGGGCAACCTTGGCTGTATGTACAGATGGGGAATGAGAGGCTGGAGAGCAGCCCCACAGAAAGGGATCTGGAGGCTTTGGTCAACAGCAAGTTGAACATGAGCCAGCAGTGTGCCCTGGCAGCCAGGAGGGCCAGCCATACCCTGGAGTGTATCAAGCACAGCTTTGCTATTTGGTTGAGGAAAGCAATTGTCCTGTTCTGCTCTGTGCTGGTGTGGCCTCACCTTGAGTACTGTGTGCATTTCTGGGCACCACAGTATAAAAAGGACATAAAATTATTAGTGAGTGTCCAAAGGAGGGCTACAAAAATGGTGAAGTATCTAGAGGGCAAGAAGTATGAAGAGCAGCTGAAGTTGCCTGGTTTGTTCCACCCATAGAAGAGGAGACTGAGGGGAGGCCACATGGTGGCCTACAAGCTTTCCCAAGAGGTTATCAGAGGGGCAGGCACTGAACTCTTCTCTCTGGTGACCAGTGGAAATGTCATGATGCTGCAGCAGGGCAGGTTATCTTGAAAAGGATATTCAAAGTGAATAGCAGGAAAAGATTCTTCACCAAGAGGGTATTTGGGCACTGGAACAGGTTCCCCAGGGCAGTGGTCACAGTTCCAAGCCTGCCAGAGTTCAAGAAGTGTTTGGACAGCTCTCAGACATGTGCTGTGGGTGTCCTTTGCAGAACCAGGAGCTGTAGCTAATGATCCTTGTGGGTCCCTTCTGTCTCATCTTCATCACCATTCACTTACATCTAGAACTAGATTTCTGCTTTTTTTGTAACATTTTTCTGGTAGGTTAGGGAACAGGCCACAACTAAACATCATGGAAATTCATAGACATGTTACAAGCATCAAGTAGTAATGTTTCTGTAAGAAGAATTTTGCAAACTAGATACAAATGTTTAGCATACAAACTAACACTCTTTTCGGGGATTTTAGTCCACACAGTCAATTAGTGAGCTAGATTCACATACCAGCTTTTCCTCATTACCTGATTCATGAAAACAAGCCCTCTCTTAACAGAGACACGGAAATACAGTTGCAGTGCAATTGGATAATTTCCAAGGTCAAATCTTTCCAGGCACTGTGCAGGAGAAGGAGGCTATAATAGCAAGAAACCCAAAAGAAAGACTGTGACAGGGTTTGCATACCACCAAACCATGCAGCAGGAAACCCAATGGAACATTGGGGTTCAGAGAAGGAAAGTGATCTTCAGCTACACAGCTTTGGTAGTTCACTGAACATTTTTAGGCGCTGACTGTTAGAGAAGCCTTACAGAAGGTCTACACATTTTCCACCATTATAATGGGAAGTTTTATGGTGCCAGGCAACCCCAATCAGTCCTCAGTTGGTCTCTCCGTTAGTTCTTTTTACCAGGACTTTGTCTAAGGAGAAAGATTTATCCCTTCTAAGCTTATTATGATTTTGCTGTATTTGCTGAACATTCATAGCTAAAACTAGTGTGATTCCTCTTTGATCAGGGAGTTATTTGCAGAGGCTCTGCTTTACCTTATGATATGATAGCAGAGAATCTGTGTCACAAATGTCCCAATAGACATATTCAAAGACAAAATCTTTAAGCTAGGAAGGAAGTGAGTTATAGAGCAAGCTAGGGAAAAGTAAATAAATAAATACGGTAAGCTCAAAAGGGGAATAAAATGAAAGCCAGGAAAAGTAGTTTCATTTAAGGGTTGTCAAATCGTTCTCTCAGCAAGTGAATGAAATGGCACACTGCTGGCTCATGTTCAACTTGCTGTTGACCAAAGCCTCCAGATCCCTTTCTGTGGGGCTGCTCTCCAGCCTCTCATCCCCCTTCTGTACATACAGTGGCCTATAAGCATTGGTACTACACTGAATCAAGATATAGTGTGTTTAGTTAAAAACCAAATATAATGATAAAGTTCAGTACTTACTGTGGTCCATGGCAGGTTGATGTGAATAAACAGTGCTCAGAAAAACTATTTCAATGGCCTGCTACAACTGGGTACCCATCATGTTTTGACTTTTGTAGGAATAGGTGATCCATTTTCTGCTGAATGCCAGTTACATTGTGATTGAACCTTTTCTCTGAATTTGCTAATTTATTGTCTTTGTGCCAGTTAAGATGTATCTTGACAAAACATCCATGCCTCACTGAAATCCATCTTTATTGACAGATCAAAAAAGAGAATGTGAGCTTGAATGAAGCCTGTTTTGCTTGATGGGAATGGTCTCTGAAAACACTGTAAAAGTACTTTGTTCAGCTCAGAGACTGTTTTCCTATTTTTATTCTTGTTTTTCTACATTTTACTGCACCTGCTCAGAATTTAGTATTTCAGGATATTCCAGTATTGGCATTGTCTTTTTATTTGATTATTAAAGCAAATAGTTAAACAGTAAGCCATAAGTTTAATATTGGAGTGTTTCATTTTCCAAATAATGTATCTTTGTCACTTGTTTCAGCCTGATCTTGAAAAGCCATTTGAAGTATTTAGAAAAAAAAAAAAAAAAAAAAAAAAAAAAAAAAAAAAAAAAGCTTTAGAAAACTATTTAGGAAAAGAAAAAAAAAAAAAAAAAAAGGCTTTTAAATGTGAACTTCCCCAGTGTTCTTTGTTTGTTTTCAAATGAACCTTTCTTTGCAAGTAATTAAAAAATAAGAAGAAAAAAAAATAAATAAAAAAAAAAAAACTTCATAGTTGTTCTGTTTAGTTGTTCTGTTTTGAATTCAAGTACTTGTCTCTGACCTTTGCTAAAACTTGTAAAATCACAAGGAGATAAGCATGAAAGAAATCATGTGCTGTTCAAGTACTTAAAGTCCAGGGAAATGCACTGAAGTAGAAAGGGAGATTAATAGAAGAGGAGGGTGAGGCCAAACCATGCTGTGTTGGTAGAACACGGATTAGCAAGCAGACTGAAACAGGAAAGAAATTAGTAGTGCTGATTTGGGGTTAGACACAGCCATAGGACGCACAGAAATAGAACAGGATCTCAGCAGAGGAGAGGTACCAAAAAGAGAGAAGAGGTACAACACAGAGAGAGTTGTAGCTTTACTTTCCAGCAGAACTGCATTTAAGAACTGCATTTAAGAACTGCAAGGGGACACAGAATTGTAACACTGACTAGGAAACAAGATATGCTAGGATATGCTAGTTAAATGAAGAAGGGAAAGAACTAACTGAGGAAAGAAAGAAAAAAAATAAAGTTTTCAGTGAAATAAATTAGTGAAATAAATCTGGCTGGCAGATGTACAACATGAATAAACATTTGGGAAATACTTGGAAGTCAATGAGTAGATAAAACTGTAGGTAGTTACTGCCTTTTGTGCAGATAAGTAGAGAAGGGAAGAGCATTGTTATCCACCAACTTGTTGTTGGCTTTTTCGGTTAGATTAAAAAAGTGCAGGGTTCAGAGGGATTTTATGAGATAGAAGGGGCAGACTGAAGGTTTGTATCACTTGTTTTCATTTCTTCTGTCTTTCTCTTGGTGTAGAGGGAGCTGGCCATCGTGTAGACAGAGAGGAGACAGCAGCGTGTGTGGACCACCAGCCCTCAGAAAGAGACGGCTCTGCTGGATCTGTCATCATGCAGCTCCCCATGCTGCTGCTCCTTTCCCTGCCACTGCTTCTTAGCATGCTCAACAAAGTTGGAGCTCAGTTCCCTCGCCAGTGTGCTACCGTTGAGTCTCTGAGGAGTGGCATGTGCTGCCCAGACTATTTGCCTGTATTTGGGCCTGGTACTGACCGGTGTGGTGTGTCTACAGGGAGGGGACGGTGTGTGCAGGTGACTGTAGACTGGCGACCCCATGGCCCACAGTACATCCATGATGGGAGGGATGACCGCGAGCAATGGCCCATACGCTTCTTCAACCAAACCTGCAGGTGCAGTGGTAACTTCTCTGGTTATAACTGTGGGTCATGTCGCCCTGGATGGAGTGGACCTACCTGTAGCCAACGAATCAATATAGGTAAGAACATCAGAAACATGACATGAAAACCATCTGTTGGCAGCACTTCATTGCAAATGAACCTAGACTATTCGTTTTCTTTGAAATGTAAAATGTCCCTTATATTTATACAGGAAATGTACAATAGAGGCTATTAAGGCAACTACTAGATAAGTTGCCTACCTTATTGGCAAATAACTACATTTACCTCCTAGTAAAAGGAAGAAACAATGCCTGTAGTCAGAACAAATTAGGATCAACCCCATTAAAGAATAGGATGTATTAGTGTTTACATTTTTGTAATTTTGGGAATCAACTTAGAGTAAAACCATATATATAGACATCTATGTGTGTTTGTGAGTATATCTACAAATACATATCTATGTATCATGATATCTTATAAATATGTAAGGTATGACAACAGGTATTTTGATTCAGATTCTCTTAATGCATTTCCAGCCTATGCACTTAACCTTGTAATTTTTTAGTTACCTAGTTTCTGCCAATGTTTGTAAAAGCCTTAACTCCTGACTATAAGCTGTTCAGCTGAATCAGTGCAGGGATGATGGATATTTCTAAGAGCTTCCCAGTTTCAGTTTAGCCCAGAATATAAGTAAACAGATGTCTAAAACAGAATTTGAAATGGTTACAAAATACTTGTGGAATGAAAAAAAATGTTGAGTATTGTAGGTAAATTGGAAAAGACAAACAGGCTTGGGAAAAAATCCTTATTCCCAAGTCAAAGTATTCTGAATGAGCAAGATTTCAGTATTTTCTAGTGAAAGTCCAAAGGTGTTATTGAAATCTTGTAAAATTCATAATCTTCAAAATGAGTGATAGATTTAGTTGGCATGAGAAACAACAGGTCTGTATCACAAATGTGTAGTGCCTCTTGAAGAAACAAAAATCATCATGGCCATTATTTTCATCAGATGGGAAATACTCCAAGAACGTGAGCACATGCTCCAGCAAGGGTTAACAAAGTACTGCTTACCAATTCAAAATTTTAACTATTGGTTTTTTAAAACTGCCTTATCAAGGACTGCAGGAAAGACCTTATGATTTTATTCATTTTTTAAGCTCCAAAAAGCAAACTAGAAAGCAGAAAGTATGCCTCATGGATTCGATATGCTAAGTCAGGTTTCACCCTCTGATTCTCTGTCCTGTTCTCATTAACAATGATGATAACTCTGAAAACTAACCAAGAAATAAATATTAGATCACACAAATTTATAATAGTAAATCTGAGGGCAAGAAAAAAAGCTGCTGTAGCTGATTTTCTACAGTATATAAAAGCAGTTTTTAGCTTTCTCACTTATAAAATCCTTTATTTTTCACTAAAATGTTAAGCAAATCACATTTATCATACATGACATGAATTTAAATAGGGGAAATTAACTTCTTACTATGTGTAATGTTTACACATGAAGGTCACCTCTACTGCCCATCCAGAAAGATGGCTCCAGCTGCTCAGACTTTAGGAATAATTCTTGTATTACTGTTGGTATATCCATATAAAATAGCTGTAAAATGCAGTTTGGTGCCTTTATATCCTCTAAATTCATGCCTAACTTTAATAATAGTCCCAATTTTTTATTGTGTTTCAGACATATATTTTGCAAAATGAAAAGGTTAAGATGTCTGCATAAATCAAAACCTGATTGTTCTTTTTAGTGTACTACTTGAAATCAAAAACCAAAAAACTTCAGTGAGCAGGGCTAGTATATCAGTTAAGGTCTGGAAGACAGAAAAGCATGTGTTTCAAGATACACAGTCCTTGGATGAAATTCATGCTTCAGAAAAGCAGTTTACTATTTTTAAATATGTATAGACATTACTGAAATATCCCTCACTGAATCAACTTCACTTTATATAGTGAAATGCAATTTACTTTTATTCTTCATACTGATTCATGCTGGAGACCTGCTGTTTCTTATATCAACATAAACTCATTTGACAATTTTAGATTTTACAGTATATTTAATTGTGAAAATGAGTGCATGATGAAGAATAGCTGTGTAGACTTTTATCTGAGTCTCAGTCAAAACTTACCTTGAAATCTTATCAGTCCAGGTAAGAGAGCACTGAATACTGGTACTGAGGTGACTGATTCTGTGATCCTTTTACTGATATACTGGTATTTCAATAAGTCAGCTGCTCTCCTTTTTTGTAAATTTCCCTGTCTGTGTGCTTGTTACAATAAATTTAAATGATTTGGGGATATACTGCTAAAAAAATAGGCTTGTTAATAAAAGAAGTTAATGACATTCAAAAGGGATGATGTAATGTGTGAAACACATTTCATTGGTGGATCTGCCATTTTCACTTCAAAGTTTCAAATACACTATACTTCCTCACTAAATGGTTGAGTGGTAGAGTTTCTGATTAATATAAATTGCAATACTTTATTTCCCTCTTGTTAAAGTTTTATCACAGGAAACCTTAAGTATATTGGATTAAGTTCCAAGAGATTTGTGGGACAAAGAACTGTCTTCATCATTTCTCTGACAGGAAATATAATTTGCAACAATATTTCTAAAAGCACTAAATAAATAAATAAATAAATAAAAGGTTTCAGGCTTTATTTTTATTCAGCTTAACTTTTCAGAAAACAATATTTTCTATTTATATTCAGTAGTCTCTTAATTGTACCAATAAAAACAGGAGGAATGTTTGAAGAAAAAGGGACTTAGAATTATTAGGAACAAAATAAATTAGTCTTGTGAGATCAGACTTCAGTTTCTAAGACTTTGATAACTTACTTCTTCTGTAACCTCACAGTCAGGAGGAATCTTTTGGATCTGAATGCAGAAGAGAGGAGGCGTTTTGTGAATGCCTTACACCAAGCCAAGGTGACAATCCACCCTGACATTGTTATTGCCACAAGGAGACGTGAAGAAATATTTGGACCAGATGGAAACACACCACAGTTTGAGAATATCTCCATTTATAACTACTTTGTGTGGGCTCATTATTATTCTGTCAGGAAGACTTTTCTTGGTACTGGGCAGCAGAGTTTTGGAGGAGTTGATTTCTCTCATGAGGGACCAGCTTTTGTTACATGGCACAGGTACCATCTGCTGCAGCTTGAAAGAGACATGCAGGTAAAGTTAGAGTTAATGTTAAGCCACATGTTCTTGAGCTTTGTGTGGAAAAAAGTCTTATCTACATATTCCAGTTGACAAAATTGAAAGCAGCTCTTTCTACATGTCAAAGTAATCTTGCTTCAGTTTCAATATTTTATTAGTGACACTAAATAGAGTGCATTTAAGTTTTAGACAGCCGTTGTTACTGAGATGTTAAAAATAATATTTCAGTCAGAATAAGAGCAAACATAAAAGTTACATAAAATTCACTTGTAAAAGTAGACACAAATTCTCAACATATATGTAGAAAATATTTTATTGGACCACCAAATGTTATTGCTGCTATTATTTTTAATATCAAGGCCATGATCCTTGGCTTAGATAGACCAATCAAAGCAGAAGAAATTCTAAACAAAAATATTACAGAGATTCTGAATCATATTTTATTTATATAATTAGTGCAACTGGTTAGACAAATTATTGTTTTGTGAGACCCTGTTCCATACATCAGTGGTTTCCTTGTTTCCCTTTCTTTGTGTAGACTTATCCATAAAAGGAATATGTTTTGTACTATCATTATTTCTAAAGAAGAGAGAATTAAGTTTTCAAGGTCATGATTAAAAGGTCCTTGCAATCATTTCAAATGTTTCCAGTAGCTTCAGTGGTGCTGTTTCAGGTTCTGGCAGATTAAATTCCCTCCAAAAACAAAACTTATATTTGACATTAGTGTAATTTCATTATGTAGAAACCCTGAGGAGTTCTAGCTCTTAATGACTTAATATATATTCTTGCTTATTTTAGTAAATTAGATCATTAATTGAACTAAATTGTCTGGCCAAAACATCCTGGTTAATAAATACTGGAAACCAGGGAATACTTCAGCATTATTAAACTCCAACCCATACTAGAACCAAGCAATGGCAAATATGAAAGAGCACTATTATTTTTCCTTCCTTTTCTACCTGCTCAGTCATTCCACAATTGGTTTAGTTAGTTATTCTGAGTGCTACAAGTACCACTGCTTTTAAAAATATTGCTGCCATTAAAAATATTTGGAAATTTGTGTTTATCAGTATTAAGTGATGTTTCTTCCTATCCACAATATGGTTTCATGGAAGGAGTACTATCTCATTAGAGGGGAATCCACAACCTAGTTCAGCATACCATCTGTTCTATTGAACAGTCAAAGGCATCAAAGTGAAAAATGACTAAAAGTTTTTCCATAGATTTCCTGAAATTTCCTCCTTTTCATGAAGCCAGATTCTGACTCTTACGAAGATGTATTTAACTGGTTTTGAAAATCTCTCAAGCAGTACATAGTGTAGATATCTGGGACAGATGTGTACTAATGCCATATTTATGTGATTTAGAATATGTTACAGGACCCCACTTTTGGCCTTCCCTACTGGAACTTTGCAACAGGGCAAAACACCTGTGATATCTGCTTAGATGACTTGATGGGAGCTAGAAGCAATTTTGATGTCTCTCTGATCAGTCAGAATTCGATCTTTTCTCAGTGGCGTGTGCTCTGTGAAAGTATAGAAGACTATGAGACCTTGGGAACCATCTGTAACAGTAAGTATGACTGCTCACAGATATTTGGAGAGAATATCCCTTTAATAATAAATAAAACACTTTGCATTGCAATGGCTCTTCCCAGGGAAAAAAAAAAAAGAGTCTTAAAGTACCTTTTGTACATTTCTTTACTCAAGTTTCATACGTCAGTCTTTTGAGAAATAAAAAGTTATCTGTCTTGCACTGAGGCACTAAACAGCTCAATATTTGATCAGGAGCTTGAGGCAGAGAAACAGTGAAACCCTTTGACTTCCTTTCTTATGCAGTAACTATTCATCTCTGATGGCATGTATAATTACATATGGCAGCATCATGTTTTAACTGAAGCTTGAGTTTTCTTCTTACTGCTCTACATACCTCCTCCAAGGTTTTCTGTTTCTAAATGGAAAACATACCTGTGTTAGATGTTTGGAGCATGTTTTGAATATGAAAAGTAGTGAATGCTAACACAACCTACCTTGGCTACAAGATCTATGAAGTCCCACTAAGGCTCTTGTTTATTAATCACCATCAAGCCCCAAATCAGCATCTGTGTGGAAATATGGTTAAAAAAATAAAAGGGGGGGGGGGGTGGAAGGAGGGATTAGTTACCTAACTAATCTTCTATAATCCTTTTCCAACCTACTCTATCAGGAAGTCCACAAAACTTTTATCTCAATTTAACAAATCACATTGAAAAACAACAAAAAGTTTTCCCAAGGCACTTATAGAATCACAAATTTAAGTAAGAAGCATTTTCATTTGTTTGTTTGTTTGTTTTTTAATCAAAGGACCAGTTCAGAGAACCTTATGAAGATTCAGGTTCTTTGCCTAACTGAAAGATCTGACCCTGTTGTCCAATTTTAAGGTCATTTGTGAGGCTTTTTTTTTTTTTTTTTCCCTTTTTTTTCCTCACAATTCAGTCATTAAAAGAATGCCTTCTTTGGTCTATTGTTCTTCATCATTATTGGTTTCTCTCTTCTCTCACAGGTACTGAAGGTGGCCCCATCCGGAGGAATCCTGCTGGAAATGTTGCACGGCCTATGGTACAACGTCTCCCAGAGCCTGAGGATGTTGCTCAGTGTTTGGAAGTTGGTGTATTTGATACTCCTCCTTTCTACTCTAATTCAACAGACAGTTTCCGTAACACAGTAGAAGGTAAGCATGGCAAAAAAAAAAAAAAAAAAAAAAAAAAAAAGGACCTGAAACAACTCCAAACAAGTCAGGGGAGCAGACCCAACATTCTTCCTTTTGGAAGTATGAGTTTGGAGACAGTCTATGGACACTGAACACATTTTTCTTAGCATTAAGTATTAGCTTAGTATTAAGTGGAAATAAGCTCTGGATGAACTATTTTATATTGATAGTTTATGTCAGTTCTTGAAAAGTGTAAAAGCCTTAAAAGTCTGTCACTGTCACTAAGAAGAAATTAGCTGAGGTCATGGCCAGAGTACAAGTCTGCTAGTAATAGGTTGTTACAGTGGAGAACAGAAAACCGTTGACTGCAGAATGGTGTAGAAGCATTTAAAGCTTAAGCATCATCCTTAAGTGAGTCAAACAAGTGCTCATAGTAGCTACTCTTGTATCATAATTAAAACAAACAAAAGAAAAAAAAAAAAAGTAATTGTAAGCTTTGGTAGTACTTAATGGAATTGCATGCAATTGCATTGTGGTAGTAGTAATTGAGGTCTACTAGATTAACTGCCAGTCTTGTTAGTCCTTCTCACTGTGCTATATGAGTCTATTCTTCTTCCCCTAATTTCCACACTTTTCAAATGAAGTTTTCAGTCTCTGGCATCTGAACACAGAACCCAGCACAGAATCCAGCCTAAAGATTTGATCCACATTTTTCAGGCAGTATCCTGCTGACTGCTTCTGCACTTTAATAATCCAGACTTTTTAAATAGAAAAACTAGGATTCATGGGAAAAGTTTATGAAATGACACTTCAGATCACTATCAGACCTCCTGCAAATCCTTTGGCTCTTTTGAAAAAACATCATTCATATGACAGTGGACCTGCTCCATTTTCTTTCTCTTGGAGAACAAAACCAAGAATTTGCACCAATCTTTTAAGAATATATGAAAGTTTTAGATGCTTACCTCATTTTAAAAAATGTCCTAACAATATCTAGGTATCTAGACTTGGCTTTAGCCAGTTAAGTGTGTGGACCCCTGTCTGGAAAGTTGGCCAGAGACTGAAAACAGGAAAACTTCTCAGAATTCTTCAGATCCTGACCTCTGATATCAGGTTTACTAGGTGGTAGATACTGACAGTGTTTTGTAGGGAATTTTATTTGAAAAAAAAAAAAACAGCAAGTGAAGCTTTCTGAAATGTACTGGCAGCACATAAGGAAATGATCCATAACACATAACAGCTGGCCAATTAGGATAGATGTCAACAACTTCACATTTAAGTCAGAAGTCAGAAAACACACATAGCTATTCTGTTATGCTGAGAGATATTTAGGTCCCATTATAAAAATCTATGTTCATACTATGAAGTGGTTTATTTTGGCTATCTATACACTAGGTCCCACCAGCATTTCACCCCACATTCTCAACATTCTTTTTTAAAGTCTATTTTAATCTGAAAATTATGCATGGGAATTATACGTGGGGATTACACATACTAGGAACATTTCTCAAATGCCAGTTGGTAGAGAATTAGCTACTCATTTATGTTAAACAAGGCAACACAAATACATGACAGCTTTCCAGGGGGGGACAAAAAATGGTATCCATCTGGGACTATAGCTTCTAAACAAAATCTTCACTGGGATTGTTTATGTTGTTCTTTATTTCCATATTCAGGGTACAGTGATCCTTCAGGGAAATATGACCCAGCAGTTCGAAGTCTTCACAACTTGGCTCATCTATTTTTGAACGGGACAGGAGGACAAACTCACTTATCACCAAATGATCCAATTTTTGTCCTCCTCCACACATTTACAGATGCTGTTTTTGATGAGTGGCTGAGAAGGTATTCTGCTGGTAAGATGTGCTCATGGATGGAAGAGGGAGGGGTGGTTTTCAGTTTTTGTGGTCACAGGAAATCAACTGCTTCTTGTGAGTTAGCAAGGTGCCCCTAAGCTTAGGAGAGAGGACTCAAATTCTAACAGTAAAGTTAATGAAGACAGTGTAATAGCAAGCAAACCCGTCTTCTCACCCCATTGACATCCACTTTTTCAAATCACTGTCTGTGGAAGGACTTGACCAGAGATGCCAGGTACAATTCAAAAAAACAAACAAACAAACAAAGAAACAAACAAACAGTTATAATGAAAGGTTGATGAAACACTGGCTATTCTGTTTGTTTGTTTGTTTTTGTTGTTGTTGTAGTTGTTTCTTCTTGACAAATAAAATCAGATGCCTTGCACTCCCCCATGACTGATTTTGACCACCTTTGCAATTTACTACTTGCATTCCATAATCATTTGCACATCTGTATCTATTCAAAGAATAGTTAAGTATTGCTGCCTTTCCTTCTTCAATTCTGAAACGCAAAAAGAAAGAGAATAAGAGAGGAAGTGAATGAAAAGGGGGGAAGGAAGAACAGAGGGAAGGAACTGCAAGGAAGGATGGAAGGAAAGATGGAAAAAAAAAAGGAAAGAAAGAAGAAAAGAAATTAACATCAGTGAACTGGAGAGAGACTTCTGTATAACCTAAATGTCTGTGCACTGATCTGCACAAAGCAGCAACTGTATTACTCTTGGGATAATCCATTCCCCTCCTACTTCTACAGAAGACATCTGCTGTTGCACAACTGAGACTTCTTTGTGCAGCTTCCACAATCAGCAGCATGGACTTTCCCATGCCAACTCTCAGGGAATCAACTGTATCCCCTTGTGGTACTTACATGACCTGTCACAAGCTTTGTGTTATCTTACCAAAATGGAATTTTTTGTTGTTATTTCAGCTGACTTTTTTTCCTGATCTACCATAGAATTTCAAAAAACTTCCAGTAGAAATTACACCAGCTGCCTTTCTGAACTACCTAAGAGAACTTTTTATCACTGCTACAAAGTCAGATTGTAGCAAAAAGGGTTCCCATGTACTTCATATATTTGTTACTCCTTTTTCATGCAAGAAGAAATGAAAAGTCAGGCCTAAATTTGTACTAGTGTTTTCTGTTGATAGAACAGAGGTATTATTGAATGGTCTTGCTTTTTGACAAAGCTGAGCCCTCCATGCTGGAATTTTTTATCAATCCACCAATCCTTCTAGATTAATTCAGTTTAAAAACAAAACAACAACAACAACAAAAAAAAAAAAACTGGGTCGTCACTATTTCAAAAATATTTCAGATTATTTTAATTTTATTTACAGAAGTGTGATTTAACTTTCTGATTTAGATATCTCAACATATCCATTGGAGAATGCCCCTATCGGACACAACCGGCAATACAACATGGTGCCTTTTTGGCCTCCAGTAACCAATAATGAGATGTTTGTTACTGCACCAGAAAACCTGGGATACAGCTATGAGGTTGAGTGGCCAGGTAAACTGTTGAACCTAGATGTTCTTTTTCCTTCATCATGTCTTCCTCTGTGAAAACTTATGTATCATACAACAAAGTTGGTTCAAATTTCACTAACGATATCCGATGTATTTGTATAGGCCTATTTCTTATTTATCTTGCTTTCCAAATCAATTGTGTTTGGGATTTAGTACAGGCATATAGCTAATCATTACAAACAGCTCCCACAAACCACTTCAGTTTCTGGGGAAGTTCTCATTTAGATTTAACCCTTGCATCACATGCTTATTCCTATATCATATGTCTTCATTAAATCATGAGAGAGAGTGCAAACCCTTCACAAACCAGGTAACAGAAGAAAAGTCCAGGTCTATTTTCAGAGTGTAACAAGAGAGACTGCATTTTTCTCACATTTTGGAACAAATACTATCAACCAAAATTTCAAATATTTGTAAAACACAACTCATCAAATAATGACAGATATTGACTTTTGGCCTGTCTCTTTAATTACGTTTAATAACTTTTTCTTGTGCTTTCCTTCCTCTAGGTCGGGCTCTCCATGTAACAGAGATGATAACTATTGCAATAGTGACTGCATTGGTTCTTGTTGCAATTATCTTTGCTGCTGCTGCATGTATTGTACGTGTCAAGAAAAATAAGGATGAGTTGCATCAGCCTCTTCTCACTGATCAGTATCAACACTATTCAGATGATTATGATGGCATAGCAACACCAAGCCAGTCTGTTGTATGAAGAGATGGCACTTTTTGCATGTGATTGTAACTGTTTATTTTGCTGTATTTTGTAAATGGTGGTCATCCATCTGCTTTAAAATAAAGAGCATAAAATGTCAGCTGTCTTTATATATTTGCTTCAGCTTTCACCTTCTCTACTGTCACACCTAGGTTTCAATAAATCACATTTTGAAATGTTATTTCTGTGTTTAATTTAATAGAACTTCACTAATTTTTCAGGGCTCATCCGCAGGTCTTTTTCTTGCTTATTTCTGACAAATATAGTAAAACTTAGTAACTTGATGACAGATTATGTCATCAACCTTTACTTAGCCTTTTTGCCTAGAATTCTTTTACAGGGCACATCTGTGAAAACATAAAATAAAGTCTAGAGTGGGACAGAGCAGTTGCAGATCTGAGTAGCAAAGGCAGCTTGATTCAGAAGTAGAATCCAAAATAGAAGTACAGACATCTACTTGAGATGTCTGACTTCTATTTAACATGTAAATGTGTTTTGAAATAGCCAATATGCCAGTCAGGGAGCTACAAGTAATGCAAGGAAAACAGCACATATAAAATCCATCTTTCATCCCAAGTAGTAGTTGTTTTTCTTTGCTTTTAGGTGTCTCTCTGAAAAGAGATCAACACTGAGAACCTACTCAAGCATTTGGACACTTCAGCTGTGCATTCAAACACAGCTGCTTAAAGGGTGCAACCCCTTTAAAAGGACAGCTGACAACAGTCTTCTTTATATATATATATTTTTTTTTTTAAATTTTATTAGTTTCTTTTTTAATTTTTCATTCACCCACTTCCTTTCTCTTTCCCATTATCTCCACTGCAGATTATATTCTGCCCAGCAGTGAGAGAACTTGATTCAATTTTCTCCTTCTGAGGGAATTTAAACGTACACCTCTTATAGTTTAAGAGAAGTACCTAGGCATCATGCTGTAGGATAGACATGTAAAAATAGATATATGCAACTGCTGTTGACTTTATTGCTCCAAAATCTCAGGATTTATAAGCCAGCAAAAGAGCAGCAATCTGACACCTGTCTTTACATCCTGAAGTAGAGCCTCAGGATGCCTGGTTTCAGCCTCACCTCCTCTCTCTTTCATCATGCCGAATACCAATAAACCAACTGATCACCTTCCTATGATGGCTTATGGAATCTAAATTAGCATTCATTAGTTAATATGCAGAGAAATTCATGAGGTCAGATTAATGAATCCCACACCATGTTGTCTGTCCTTTAGTTGTCAAATTATAAATCTAAGATCTGTCTTGTCTCTCTTTCCAGCTGACCCTAGCTTCAAAAGAAACGGCAAGTAATTTGGATTTAACTCCTATAGTCTCCTTCCAGCTACATCTTCTAAGTACTGTCCTAACATGTAAGGTTTCAGAGAGTACTAGGTGTGCTGAAACACACTAATTCAGTTGCATAGAGATGCATATTTTATGCATGAAGGATTATGTGAATAGGAAAACAAGTAGCCAACATTCAATTTACCAAACAGGAGGTGTGGACAACAGCAAAATTTTATACACATAACTTGTATTTAGGCAGAATTTTTCATCTCTGATGAAAAGATTGAAGGCACAAAAGTAAATTAGACAAAAGTCTTTTCGGTTGCACTCTTGGATTTAGCTATCAATTAGTACAGCAGGCACACAAGCAGCAGCTTGTATTTCAACTTAAATACCTGTTCTTCCATTCTTGCCTGCACAGAGTAGTAACTTAACAAGTCATCCACTTTAGTGATTTCAATGGATTAAAGCAGGGTGATCCAATGTACTTTGGATTGGGGTCAAGAGACCTGGATTTTATTATTAGCTCTTTTAGTGACCTGCTGAAAGTCCTTAGCTAAATATATTTTTAACCTCTGTGACTCATTTTACTCATTTATAAAATGGAGATAATAGAGTTTCCTTTATAAGGTACTTTTACTTCTGTGGATGAAAAGAAATGTACAGAAGTTTGATACCAGAAGGAAAACATCATGGCAAAATCAGATCTTACAAGGAGGAATTTAGACTTTAAATCTATTCAATCCTTCAAGCAAAAATATACTCTCATGTTTTGAGCATACCATGAGTCTTGTAGGTCAGGGATTGAGAAGACCTGCCTACTAGTTAGAGCTACTGCACATAAATGAACAAGGCAAGGTAGATTTTTACAAAAGATTTATTTTTTTCTTAAAAATAAATAAATAAATAATAATAATAATAGTAAGCATGAGAATTAAAGGGGGAAGAAAAGTAGAGAACTGTGTGTGTGACCCATTCTTGATAAGAATCTCACAAGTCCTTTCTTCAGTCCCTTTTTGCAGTACTCTGAATTATATCTGGATATGAAGAAAAAAGTTCCTGCTATTCATTGAAGTTGCTTGGTGTTTTCTCCTGAGGTAATCTGATGGGAAAACTGATTTAGGTTTGAAATTTGAAACTACTAGCAAAAAAAAAATAATTATAATAATAAAAATAAAAAAAAATACACAACAAAATATATAACTACAGTCTCACTTATGTAAAGGGAAGGACAGGAAGCAAAACACACAAGGAGAAGACAGGAAGAGAAGAGCTGTAAAATACACTGAGAAGTCCTATATGTAGTAATCATGACGTGTGGGAAATCAAAAAGAAGGTTCATTTTTATAAGGGCTGTAATACAGGCAGCTGTAAAGGATATCTGGAAATAATGAGACAATACAGCTAAGTTCATGTTGAACTGAAGACCATGCCAGGATAATTGTAACATAAGAAGCAAAGGATTGGCTCTATTAGAGGAAAAACTGAAGGAAAGCTCGATTTGGTTATGACCAGAGGTCTCTGAAATATTGTCAGACAGAGTCTTACAAATAAATTAGAACTATGTAATTGATATAACATTTGGAGACTGGAAAAAAAAATGATGATAATGATTCTAAGGGAAATGAAACCCCTATATGTAAATGGTGATTGAACTTTTTTCCACATATAGTTACTGGCTGAATAACATTCCATATTGTTATTGTTTTTAATTAGTTGGCAGTGACAGTATCATAAATACATGTATATATATGTGTGTGTGTTAGGTGTCTGCTGTACCTAAGCTTGTTAATGAGTTTTTGAGTTTATTTGCCTTCTTAGTTCTCTGCCAAGATCTAAGTTTCGCCTTTTGAAATTTATTTTTTCTTATTGAAATGTAAGAAAAGTGTAAAGAAATGTATACAGTAAATGGTGAATTAAAATAATGAAAAGGCAAACCAGACTCTATCCACACAGTATTAAATAGATAAAGGTTTCGAGAATCTGCAAAAGGAACTAAGGTCAGGAAGCATAGAAATAAAGGGAGAGTTGACAAAGTCTCTTGAGCATTTGGCCTTGGAAAGGAAATATTATAAATGTTTTTTGACCACATAAATGAAAATTCAGTACATGCAGAGTCAAGATTAGCCCAATCCAAATACATCTTTCTAAGTCAAAGACTTCCATTTCAACCTCCATACTGAAAATCAACCTCCATTTTCAGTATGATGAACTATGCTGATCTTGGACAGAAAGAGATTGTGGAATGTGAGTACAGAAATTGTCTTGCAAGATAGAAACTAAAATTAACATTTCTGCAACAAGACAGCAGGTGATTTCTGTCCAAGGACACTTAAAATTGCATACAAAGCTATAAGTCCATCTCTAAGGTGCTTGGATAACTTTATCAAGTCAGCAAAAGTATTGTGTAGTTGAGAACAGCGCTATTTTATGGGGAAGTGAAGGAAAAGTAAAAATGTTCTATGAAACTACAAAGTTCTATGAAACTACAAATTTAGAATCAATAGCATGACAGGCTCCATAACCACCCATAAAAATTCAACTGAAATCAAATACAGAACAGATTTATCAGTCATACCATGCTAGCTAGCTAAATACCTCTCTTTGATACAATAGTTCAAATATTTTATTTAGGAATTTTGTTGATGCTGAAATCTTTGATAAAATGTTGTGTGCTTACATCCAAAAATCTGGGAATCTGAAGGGGATCTGAGATCTGCATAGGGATCTAGCCAGAAGAGAGATAACAATATAGTACTGAAAGAAATACCAGTGCTACAAGGACTAGCCCTGCAGCCCTTTAGCATAAATGCATTATATATCCTAGAGTCAGGGCTACATTTGTTAAAAAAAAAAAAAAAAAAAAAAAAAAAGTCTACAGAAATGATACTCAAAGGCAGATTAAAGAATCTAGAAGATGTTGGTGGAAGATTACTGGAGGGTCATGAAATCATAGCTTGCATGAACATCTGCTTTAGACACAGAATTGAACAATTTTGTAACTTAGTGAAATATTTCCAATCTTGAAAAGTTTACCTCTTCTATATATGGAATAATGTATAAGCAATATTGGTCAATAATGGTATTACTGACATATAATATAGAATTGTCATGGAATCAGAATGCATTCCAAAACAATATGCATTGCTGAAGTATACTCAGTTTGTCATCCCAACATTTTTTCTCCAAAAAAAGTACCTCCCAAGTAAAGATTTCACTAACAAAAGAATAATCTGGCAAGGAAGCCTGATGAAAACTGAAATGTTTATTTTCAGAATATTAATTTGTAGCAAAATGTGTAGATCCCCTCTCCCAAAATTGAATTTTAACTTCAAATCTCATTCAATCTCCAATTTAGAATGAAAACCCTGGCCTTGGCAGATGCTTTATTCATGTGCTGTTTTATGAAGATGGTAAAGGGAAACAGCATTCACAACAACTGTTTCTTGGTGTTCATTAATGGGAATTAAAATATCAGAATTCCGACTAAAATAAACCTTGCTTTTATTTCTGTGGGTATTTTCAAACATAGAACATGGCATGCAACATTTTATGTCATCCTGTAAATCCCATCCTTGATGTCCAGAGGTAAACCACTGAAAATGTGTGTCTCTTTTTCCCTGTTATCCCTCAAATACTGCAGACAATGGAGGGGATCTAAATAGTAATTTACTGCAGTAAGCTATGGTTGTATGCACGTACAAACTGACTTTAAGACCCTTGGCTTAGTTTGGATTTTACAACTAGGAAGATCAGTCACATCAAGGAATAAGGCCTATATCTTGCTGAAATCAGTGCTCCTGTTCAAGAACAGGGAACCAAGGTAGTTTGGAAGAACAAGGAAGCTACACAGGTAAGGCAAAAGCAATGCTGCAAAATTAAACACATTTAATTTGAGGCTGAACTGGTGATAGGATGATAGCCTAATAATATTTTAATCTGTCCATACAACCTTCCTGCTTACTACTGGTGTTAAGCTTTATTTTGCTTCATTTTAGAAAGTTTGACAGTAAACTACTGATATTACTGATATTGATAAAAAGCCTTGTGCTGAAGAAATTTTTTCCCAAAGAAAGAAAACTCAAGGGAGAGGAAGGCAGGAGAAGAAAATGTTTGTTTAGGAGGTGAAAGTTGTGAGTTGTGTTGTAACTGAAATGGTCTCAGGCTATTAAGCTTGAAGTTTGCAGGGAAAGAAAAAAAAATAAAAATCCTCTCTAGACTGCCAGATAATAATATACCTGAAACAAGTAGCTCCAAACAACATCATGGCACCTAAGGGCTTCAAGTGGAATTTAGCCTGTCTGTAACACCTTCTACAAAACAATAAATGGGAATGAATCTCTGTATGAGCAGCATAGTTAAATGCAAATAATAAAATAGAAGGAAATAGTACTCAGTGATTGAAAGATTACATCATGCAGGAATCAAAAGTGAAGATGCTGATTTCAACTGCACTTTGGATGACAGGGAACGTTTTATTTTATTTTTATTATTTTTTTATGGAAAAAAAAATATCATCCACTGCTATGCAATTGCACTTAATATGATCTTTAAACAAAAGTCTCATGTTTGTAATGTGGTCAAATTTCCATTTTATGTATCTTTAGGAACCACATTTTTACACCACACCTCCAAGACCACTTGTGGTGTGTCCAAGCGGGGAGAACACAGCGGTCTTCTGCTATAAACAGGGTTTGCTACCTACCACAAGGTGGCATTTCAACAAAAAAAAAGTTCAAGTTGTTTTCAAACTTGAGATAGAAAACTTTCCTAGTTGTTAACTAAAAAAGTCATTTTAAATCCTAGGAGAAAGTTATTTTAGCTTGTATCCCTCAGCTTCCTACTTTCAACTTCCTACTAAGAGAAGTTTACCTTCTTTTTTGGGGGGACATTATTTAAATTGTTCCAGGCTTACTGTTTTAAAATCAAATACTTACAAGAAATAACACATGCCCAGCTATCTCATACCTCTAATTAATTTGTCATGAGAGCAAGTAAAACTGACCTACTGGGGAAAGTTAAATTGACGATTTTTTTTTTTTTTTTCAGAAGCATTAAAGTGACTGTAATATTATTATTATTTTTTTTATTCTTACATATACAACCAAAAAGAAAATGTAGGCCTACCAAACATCGATATTATTTTATATTGCCAATTTATTATTTGAGTTTGTCCCTTTAACACTGCTAATGTTTTTCTTCTGTCAGTTTTGGAAGATAAACCAACTGCTGCATCAGCAGAGCAAGCAAAAGAAAAGTACCTCTTCTTCAAGTAGGAATTTAGAAAAGTGATGTAGGAATTCAGAAAAGTGATGCTGATGACAACCAAGCTGGCATAAAGGTGGCCAAATACTTTTTTTTTTTTTTTTCCATCTGAACACCACCATTTAATTATTGCCCATCACTTAAATTTTCACCTTAGCATGGAGGCCCCTCAAGACCATGCTGTTCTTGCTACCATTGTGTCTTTTCCCCTCTGAAATGGTGAGTGAAAAAGATTGCAGTCTCACAGAACAGGAGATCTGTTAGTCCATACATCCCAACAGACAGCATGAAAAACTGTATGGTAATTATTAATCAAAATTAATTTGGAAACAGGCTAAAATTAGGCCATGAACTACAGAACAGAGAATGAAATTGTATTTCACCGATGGAGTTTCCTTTCTGAATAAGTTTTCCACATGTTTTGACATCAATCTGAGGATTGTTACAATTGCTTTTAATAGGCTCTTTAAAATGTCTTTTCTAGGAATGGAGATTTAGGGTCAGAGAATAAAGTACTTCACATTTTAGCTTTATCACAGACAGCAAGTGCTGTCTCTGCACAAAAATGACCTTAGAAAATCTTTCTGAACTAGAGGCAAATGGCCATAAATGTCAATTATGGTTCTTGCCCTTTAGATATTAACAAAGTGGCAGGGAATATAGAGTCTGTCCTCTTAGCTACAAAAGACGAGATGTAGTAAAACGAGGAACAGTGAAGGATACTGGCATGGAAAGTAAAGTTCAAATATTGTTCTTCATAATCAACAAATAGTAGCTATCTGTCATGAACACTGTGAGGTTTGGCATCTCAGGGTTATGCCCTGTATCATCTTCAGGAGTTGCATTTTACACCTCATGGAGCAGGGGCCGCATTTTGCATCCCCTCAAGCACAGACCTCAGTTCTAAAATTTTCTTGTCATGTTAGGACACAGCTGCTTCCTAAACTGACTGTTCACTGTGGTTCATCCTCCTTTGCTCTGAAAAGATCCCTTCCTTTTTTGCCTCTCCTCTCAGCCCTATTCATTTACAGTCCAGTAATGCTGAGGCTAACATGGCAGACCACAGATAAGAGTAGAGTTTGCTTTTCAAATATGTTGTCAGTCTTTGTGATGGAAACATGAGAACAGATAGTGGTAATGACTGTATTGGAGAGCTGGACTGTTCAGGAGACCTCAATAAGCAGGGGCAAAGGAAGAAAGTAACTATTGCCAGTTCATTCAAGGAGAAACTCATCTTAATGCATAAACGTCCATTCACTATCTGTTTTCAAAGGACTTATGTTAGTTGGGGTCACATATTGCTGAAAGCTGGCCCTTTGCACATGGATGAACTTCACTTATTTGAGGGAAAACTTTCCATTCTGCAAAAAATGTTTTCATGCAAAGTTTGGCCTTAAAAATTCTATCCAAAGGAAGGTAACATTGTTTAGCTGACAAATGAAAAAGGGGGGTGGAGGGGGGAGGGGAAGAAGAGGAAACAGAGAGAACTGAGAAGGCAGTAAAGAGAACTAACTTTTAAATTACTTTTATTTTAAACAAGTTCTGGTAAAATGTTTTAAAAAAAAAGTAATGACTATTCCATAGTGGAAATAGTCGTCTATATTTAAGCAGCTGTAGTTTCCCTTCTGTATGGCTCTTCCTTTTCAAGTAACTTTTCCTCTATAGCTCTAAAACAGCCTTCTTTTTAGGATAACAAAGAAACACATTTATTGTTTGACATGTGTGAGTTTTGTGCAAAACAATGTGTTGTGCCTCCTGATAACTTTTTCAAAATCTCCAGATCCAAGCTGAAGCAGCCTCTTCTAATCATCCCCTTATCCAGGCAACAGCCTCTTGTAAAATCTCGGAAGAAAAACAACACAGCACTGGATTTTCGCAGGTCTTCCCGAGGAGCTGGACTTACCAGCCAGAACCTTTTTTTTTTTTTTTTTTTTCTTTTCTCCCAGGGCTGCCTTTTAGGATCCTGCCCTCGGGAGCAGGATCGGTGCCTTGTCCCCGGCCTTCCACGAGATGGCAATATTTCAGAGTAGTGCCCTCCCAGGCCGCACGCCGCAGCATCACAGGCAGGGCTGTGCTCTGGGAGTGAGGTGCTCAGCTTTGGCAGCAGCAATACCACAGCCTTCCTTCCCCACACCAGCCACCCCAGCCCTTCCCCGAGCGTGTTTGCTTCCTACTTTTAAAGAGCAGTTCAACTTCAGCCCCTGTACTCAGGCAATTCTAGGCACACCTGGTTTCTCAATCGACTTACACCGTGTTTCCACCACAGAGAAGCAAATGGACTCAAATAAAATTGTGTTGCTGTCCCGGGTATGCAGTCTAGGAGAGGTATGTTGCCTATAACCAGATGCTGATGGTGTTAAATTTTCACTTAAACCTATCTAGCAGATACACTGAGAGAAGAGTACATTCTTTCATTTATTAACAGAGATCCTACTTCTGGATGTCTCTTCATAAAGCACAGAGGCTAAATTCTATTCAACACAGAAAGAGAATTTAAATTCCTAAATCTACTCTAGTATTAGAATTTCATCTGTTACATTCCTCAGCCGTGGTTAGGTATAACGTTCTTCCATTTAAAACGTGCTTTTAGACATTGCCTTGCTAGATTTAGATTACCAAACATAAAAGCTTGAGAGAGAACAGACCAGTTAGGGGAAAGTTCAGAAGCAGGAGATAGGAGATTCCCAACAACTGCAATTAGGGTCCACAGAGATAGGAAATGTAAGCTTGAGAATTGCTTTGACAGATAACTGAGATGTCTGACCATATTTAAGACTTGACAGACCCACCCAGAGCTACCTGACAAAATTTAGATCTGTTGTGGTAACAATCAGGTGGCTGCAATTAACCTTAGCCTGAAATCAAACTTACACCTGAACTTTGGACTTAGTCACCTGGTCAGCTGCAATCTGACTCTTCTCCTGAGGCAAGCAGACCTTAATTAGGATCAGGAAACTCCAGAAGAGGTGATCTGGGCTACAGTTTGTGCTAGGCAACTCCTGGTATTAGGGACAACTAATCTTTATATGTGCCTGAGACAGATTTTGAATTAACTGATCCAAGCCATCAGGAGGTGATCAACTGGAGTTACATTTAGGCTTTGTAGAAGCTGCCCTGATAAATTTAATACTCACAGAGGGGGTTCTGTTAACTATATAATTCCACATCTAGGGCATGCAGGCACCATCAGCTAAGACTAAGTGGTAGAGGTAATATCACAGTGCATGTATGTGCAATTCCAGATTACTGCTGATAGGTTAAATCTAACATGGTCAGGGACCTGTTCAGGGTTTCAGGTGGACACTGATAAGGGATTTCAGGAAATTAAGATTACTTACCTAAACCATACACCTATAGCTACAGCTGTAATTGGAAACTTGGACTTAAGTAAAGGTGTAATGTATTATAACTGGTTTGGAAGGGTTTTGTCTCAGTCTCACCTAAACTTGCAGGCAGCTGAAGGGCTAACAATGATAGTATGGGAATTAACATTCATTCTGGCAGGGGAGATGAGCAGGAAGGATTAATTTTTTAAAGAGAAGTTTTCAAGACTAGGCCTGTGGGCCTAGTGAAGGTAATAGTGAAGGTTATGTGACCAAGGCCATCAAGAGAAATTTAAGTATAGGTCATTGTGGTCCTGGCTGAAGTTGGTGAGTATGTGAATGCCTCTAAGAGATGCTTTGCAGGAAAGTGCATACTATAATGTCTGAAACAGGTTTCCCAGTCTGGATTAGGGTTGTCTGTCTATAATATTAGATCAGATCTATATTAAAGAAAAATAAACCGAATAATAAAATCCATAGGTATTGTCAGGAGTCAGAGGTTAATCATGGCATTAGGGCTCAGACCAGCCAGAACTCAGCTGTTTTGGTAACCAGAATTTGGATAAATTGGATTAGTAGAATTTGTTTTAGTAGCTGGAGGGGGAAGGAAAAAAAAAAAAAAAAAGTGCTAGATCTACATCACAGGTGTGTCTGGGGTTCAGAGCAAATGAGACAGTTAGGCCTCCGTACAAAATGGCAAGTGATGTGGGTATGGCTCATTTAAGACTGACAGTCAGAGCTAAGGTTCAGTCAAGGACTTGGTTTCAGACCAACAGGCAAAATTATGTTGATAAAGCTATTGTGACAGATCTACATATCATCCTGCATTGTGACAAATCTACAGAATCACAAAATCACAGAATTTCTAGGTTGGAAGAGACCTCAAGATCATCGAGTCCAACCTCTGATCTAACGCTAACAGTCCCCACTAAACCATATCACTAAGCTCTACATCTAAACGTCTGTTAAAGACCTCCAGGGATGGTGACTCCACCACTTCCCTGGGCAGCCTGTTCCAACGTCTAACAATCCTTTCGGTAAGGAAGTTCTTCCTAACATCCAACCTAAAACTCCCCTGGCGCAACTTTAGACCACTCCCCCTCATCCTGTCACCAGGCACGTGGGAGAACAGACCAACCCCCACCTCGCTACAGCCTCCTTTAAGGTACCTGTAGAGAGCAATAAGGTTGCCCCTGAGCCTCCTTTTCTCCAGGCTGAACAAGCCCAGCTCCCTCAGCCGCTCCTCGTAGGACTTGTTCTCCAGACCCCTCACCAGCTTCATCGCCCTTCTCTGGACTCGCTCAAGCACCTCGATGTCCTTCTTGTAGCGAGGGGCCCAAAACTGAACACAGTACTCAAGGTGCGGCCTCACCAGAGCTGAGTACAGGGGGACGATCACTTCTGTAGCCCTGCTGGCCACACTGCTTCTTATACAAGCCAGGATGCTGTTGGCCTTCTTGGCCACCTGAGCACACTGCTGGCTCATATTCAGCCGACTATCCACCATCGCTCCCAGGTCCTTCTCTGCCTGGCAGCTTTCCAACCATTCCTCTCCCAGCCTGTAGCTCTGCTTGGGGTTGTTGCGCCCCAGCTGCAGGACCCGGCACTTGGCCTTACTGAACTTCTTACAGTTGACCTCAGCCCGTTGGTGCAGCCTATCCAGATCCTCCTGCAGAGCCTTCCTACCCTCGAGCAGATTGACACACGCACTTAACTTGGTGTCATCTGTGAACTTACTGAGGGTGCACTCAATGCCCTCGTCCAGATCATCAATGAAGATATTAAAGAGGACCGGCCCCAGCACCAAGCCCTGGGGAACGCCACTAGTGACCGGCCTCCAGCTGGATTTGACTCCATTCACCACGACTCTTTGGGCCCGGCTATCCAGCCAGTTTCTAACCCAACATATCATCCTGGTTGAATTTGCTTTTTCAATACAGGGCCACTCTGCTGAGGCTGAAATGAGGTTGGAGGAGTGCTTCAAGTGCTTACTACATCTGGAAGTGATCTTCTTTTCAAAGCAGAGTATTCCATTGATAAAGATATTTTGGTTAACCCAAGAGGACACTGGTATATGGTGTTAGTTTGTTTATACTTAACAAATGCATAACCTGAAAGCCATTAACTGAAAATTGTGTGTAAACAAGTCAGGAAAGTGTTACAGTTTGGATACGCTTTACCTATCTAGGCAGAAAACAAGTCAGACTAGAAATTATTTTTCCCCTTGATTACTGCCCATAAAATATTAGTGAAGTTACTGTTCAAAGCTGACAACAGGAAGACTATTGATCCCATTGTGTTTGTTGCATGTTCTCCCTGTAGAAATGGGAGGGATAGAAAGCAATTCAAGCCACTTAAAATAATGAGCTATTTCCTCTCCTTCCAGTACTTAAAATAATTGTCTTGTGGGAGGGTGAGGAGTTATTCCTGGAAATAATTGAATGGGTTCTCTTTATTTCATTCCTTTCAAAGATACCCAAGCTGTCTGTTATAAATGAGTCTCCTACAGCTGGCAGATTTGATAACACTGTTCATTTCCCATAATAAATAGGACCAGCCTTCAGCACCATTTTCATTGACATCTATCTTGTGATACTATGTTTTCTGTCACTGCAAGGCTAAACACAGAGCTTACTGTGTTTGTGCAAGATCTCGAGCCTGTCTGCATAGCTGCTACTGCAGTGAATAAACATCTGTTTCCTTTATCCAATAAGTAAAGACTAGCTGACATCAAGTGGTATGCAAAGGAAAAAGGGGGAGTTTGTATAAAGACTATCTTTAATAAAATGTCAAAAGTGAATCTTTCAACAGCAAGATAAAGTAGGACTGTGCATTCATGACTTCTTTTGCATGCATTTCCTGACCTCCCATGCTCTTCCACTGTCTGCCTGGGGAGGATGAGAAGCATTATAATTTGAATAATGAATGTGATACCTTCGCTAGGAGGGCCCAGAAGGTTTGAGACAGGTCTGCGTTTGGATTGCTATCTTCTACCTTGGAGACTCTATTTCTTTAGGAATCTCAGAGCTGGTAGCAGAGTGAGTAATGTGCTTGCAGCAAGAGTACTGCTTTCCTAGCTCAGAAGACAATACTTCTATCATCTTGAAATTCCTGAGGAATGAAAGTTGTTCTTAGCAGCAAACCACTATGATTAATACGCATTATAAAATCCCCCAAATCATAGAGACTATTTTAGCTTACTGACCAACATGAATATATGTAATTCCTGAAGTGAACTTGTTTAATATCAGAACACATAAAATTTAATAAAAATAAAAATAAAAATCCAATATAGTATCTCAAAATTTAAACAACTTCATTCACTTAGACTTCTGATATAAGGGGGAAAAATCCTCAGTTTCTTGCTGATATCCAAGAACATATTAACACTCTTTTTAAATGAAATTAAACATGGATCATAACAAATCCTCAAACTTTTCAGGTATCACCTAGGAGCCAGAGCAAAAAGCAGTACAAGGTTCTGAGGACATAAAATCAGCAAAGGCCTGAGTGACAGACGGAAGTTGTTTTGCAAATGATGAGCAGTTTCCTGGGGGAGGGAGTGAAGCAATGAGAATCAGGGTGACAATACCTAAATGATGACTTTGCACGGATATTTGGATGATTGGAAACAATGGCAGATGTATTTAGACAAGGTGTCTCAATGGGTGTCTCAGTGACAAGTTGCATTCTAATGGTTTCTCTTCACTAGAAGTTTTACTGCTTAGATACCAATAGTATGTTCATATAAAAAGAACTGATGAGTTCCCTCCCTTGAGACTGAATTAGTGGAAGCTGAGAATAATATGCCTTAGCTTCTCCTGAGACCGCATAACCTCTGGTGATGAAGTTTTGTCCTTTATTACTGTGATTCTTTTTCTGGGAGTCATTTTTCCTTTGAATACCTGACCAGCTCCTACTGTAGGGAATAGGACTATCCTGAATCTTTTTATTTTGAAGTCTAGAAATGAGCATAATGCTGGTGATAAATATATCATTATGGAGCAAGAATAACCCTGTCTTCCACTTATTAACATGACTAATGTGTGGAATGCCTTTCACTTATACTGTTGGAACAACAAATATAGGAATGAGCAGTTTGTTTCCTTTGTTTTCACTGAAACTGCAAATATGCACCACCAAATTACTCAGTTTCATATCATACAAAAGTTTCAGGATGCTGAAATTCTTCATGGTGCCACAGAGTAGTAAAATATCACAACTGGCTAATAAAGCCACAAAGTTTTCTCTGTCCAGCCAAGCTGAACCAAAAGTAATTTGAATGTCTTTGCAAGTCATGTGTTCTTTATGAATCAGTCTACTAAAGGAAATCTTACATACTCTCCATTTATTGGTTGGATTGGCGTGACTGTATGTGCTATTATTGTAGCTGTTCTTTAAATTAATGATCTCATTTCCCATGCTTTCTCTTTTCACCTCTTGCTCCAGGCAGTATTTAACTATTTTGCTGCCATTTTCCAAATGAAGAGACTTAATTTCAATGTAGTATGAAAAGATGCTTCCATCCAGGTCTTTCAGGTGGAAAACTGAATTTCTATTCATTACCCAATGAGCTGGACCTAACTGGCCCCTGCTTGAACCTATCTCTAGTTTGCTTCTTTGCTTTTTCTCAAAAGTATAAGAATGACTGTCCTCCCAGGAATAGTCTAGTGAGCATATGAGGTCCTTTTAGCAGTTCTGGAAGCCCTAAGTAGCTTCATGTTATCTGCAATCTTGTTCTATGCTTTGCAGCAGTTATAACCATTTCTTAAAATACAAATTTTCTTCTCTAACTCCATCTATCTCAACAAATACCTACAAATAAATAAATAAATAAATATGTATATATGATCTATTCCAGGATCAAACCATGAATTCTAAAGTTATAACATGACTTTAGTGTGGAAAATGTGTTGTAATTTGGTGAAGAGGCAGGAGTTGGAGTGTCTAAATTGTCTACTCTTGTTGTGATGATATTATGTTGATTTTGGTGTTGGGAATTCCTTTTGTTGATGTAAATGAAGTTTGTGAAGATTGTGTGGTGAATGCATATTTTAATGATAATTCAGATAAAAAGCATTTTTTTTAGTTTCTATAAATGTACTAGGAACTCTAACAGTTTCACAGTACTAAAACAATGAGTTCACCAGATGTCTGACAAATTTCTAATAAAAATGCTAAGACCTGGCATATCTGTAAGAGGAAGCAACCTGCAAGGGGTGATAGGAGGGGTCTTACAGGCTTGCTAGGGCACGTTGGTCACAGCACTGACATACCCTCTTGGCTTGCTGAGCATGCTCCACCTGCAGCAGCCTCAGGCAATTTTGTAGTTGCTTGACATCTAGTAAAAGGGTAGATTTTCATGGCAACTATTGAAATAAGATAAGGGAAGTTGTGTTTTGTTTCCTTCTAGTTTGACAGGGTAGAAATAGAATAGAAGTTAAAACTCAATCAAGAGTTATAAGAAACAGTCCAACAGTTTTCACCAGGAAAAATAAATTGGGGGCTAGAGTAGGGGGAGGGGAAAAGACAAGCACTTTTTTTAATGTTTAATTTTTCCCCTTGGAAACTGTTGCTTCTCTTCTAGCACATCTTTGCTGTCTAGTCAAGATTTTTATAATATACCTCCAAATCTTGTAAACCTGGCAGCAGTAATTCACCTGTGCTCTCTGGATTTCTTTACTCTCAACTCACAAAACTCTCAGTGATTTATGCTTCCTCAAGGAACATACTCCTTCAGGAAGCAGGGTGAGGGACTTGTTCTGTTCTCATACAACCATGGTCAATGAGAAAGCATATGCAATATTACGTTGGGCACTGACTGTCAGTACAGACCATGGTGTTTATTTTCAGCAAGTCCAAAGGATAACTCAGGTGCCAGATGTGAAAGCAGGAAAGTAATATAAATCTCCCCTCTTTTATTTAAAACCATTACTCCTTGTGCTATCAGTACACTCCCTGATAAAGACTCCCTCTCCAGCTTTCTTGTAGGTCCCCTTTAGGTACTGACAGGCTCCTATAAGACCTCCCTTTCGTCTCTCCAGGCTGAACAACCCCAAGTTTCTCAGCCTGTCTTCATATGAGAGGTGTTCCAGCCCTCTGATCATCCTCAAGGCCTGGAATCACTGTAAAAGGCCCATGTCTTTCCTGTGCTGGGCATCCCAGGATTTAACACAGTACTCTTGGTGAGGTCTCATGCAAGAGGAGAAGAGGGGGAGAATCACTAACCTGGGCCTGCTGGCCACACTGTTTTTGATGCTGCCCAGGATACAGCTGGCTTTTTGGACTGAAGGCTCACATTGTTGGCTCATCTTGAGCTTCTCATCAACCAGCACCCCCAAGTCCTTCTTCACAGAGCTGCTCGCAATCCATTCTCCACCCAGCCTGCATTTGCATTTAGGATTGCCACAGCACAGATGCAGGACCTTGCACTTGGCCTTGTTGAACTTCATGAGGTTCATACAGGCCCATCTCTCAAGCCTGTCTAGGTCCCTCTGGATGACAGCCCTTCCCTTTGGCGTGTTGATTGTTTGTCCATGTAGTTGACAAAGATGTTAAACTGTGACAGTCCCCATAATGACCCCTGAGGAACACCACTCATCACTGATCTCCACTTGGACATTGAGCCATTGACCACAATGATACTTTGAGTGTGACCATCCAGCCAATTCTTCATCCACTGAATAGTCCATCCATCAAATCCATGTCTCTCTAATTTAGAGACAAGGATATCATCTAGGACAGTGTCAAATGGTTTGCACAAGGTGGATGACGTCAGCTGCTCTTCACCAATGCTGTAACTCCATTTTCCCGTAGTAAAACCATACTGGTTGTCACCAATCACTTGCTTGTTCCACATGTGCCTTAGCAGAATTGCTGTATGGAGCAGGATGATCTGCTCCATATTCTTACTGGGCAGAGAGGTGAGACTGACTGGCCTGTAGTTCCCTAGGTCTTCTTTTTTTTCTCTTTTTAAAAATGGAGTTTACATTTCCCCTCTTCCAGTCAGTTGGACCGTCACTAGAGTGTCACAACTTCTCAAAGTATGATGGACGGTGGCTTAAAAACTTCATCCACCAGTTCCTTTAGGACCCTCAGATGCATCTCATCAGGTCTCATGGATTTGAGCACCTCCTTACATGGTCTTGAACCTGATCTTCTACAGTGCGTGGTTCTTCATTTTCTCAGCCACTGCCTTTGCCTTCTGCATCTTGGTAGTGTGGCTAGAGCACTTGACAGTAAAGACTGCCTTCTCCACATCCCAAGTAACTAGGTGTCCTATTTCCTTCTGGAGAAAGCCCACACTTTCCTTGCTCTTCCTTTTATCTATATATCTATATCTATATACCTATAGAAACCATTCTTGTTGCCCTTGATGTCCCTGGTCAGAAGAAGAGGACGACTGAGATGAGAAACCTGAGAAGAGGGGAGGAACTGAGTCAGGTGAGAGAAATGAAGTTGAGTCAAGAAGTTAATTGAATTGAATGGGAAGAGGTGAGATGTGGGTGAAGATAAATCCTGTAATCATATAATTAAATATAATGAAGAGTGTATACATAAAGATATTTTGAACTGACCTGCACAGTTATATGTGTTCTTGCAACGCTTCCTAACTTCCAAGGTGCTTGATTTTTGAAACCACTATAGGAATGGATATATCTTGTAGGCAGGAAGAGGTTCTTTGTTAGCAAATAAAGAGGTAGCAGGGCTAAATCACAAGTTAAAACTCATGTTATATAGTGACTAGCCTTTAATTGCAGTTGTCCTAGAAGATGTATATTTTCTCTAAAGACTTGAAGAAAGATGCAAAGTCACTGAGTTCAGTTATACAGTACAGTTGGTTTGAATGTTTACAATCAAAAACATGGAAGCATTACATACATTCATTACATACATACATTACAATGGTCTACTATTTTGCCATATATACTAATCTTGGAGATGGTGAGCAAGACAAGCTTGAAGGATTCATTTGTAAATGTATGTTTATCTCATTACACCACTTTCCCAAGTCTTTTTACAGAGAAATGTTTTTATATACACGTACATAATAGAAACAAATGCAATTGCACTGTCTGATGTGGTAATGTAGAAAGCTGATAATGTAGAGAGAGAAGTGAAAGCAAAGCATGCATGTTCTTCATAGCATGTGAAAGCACAGGACTACATGTAGTCAAGACTCAAATGTGTAAGGCAGCATACAGGCATGTAAAGTTGCCAGCACTTCATTGACAAGAAGAAAACTGAGATGTGGAAGGGTAGCATATTCTTAAGTGCTCAGTAAAAGTTCTTCCAAAACATTTTCTGGTTTGTTCATTTTGATTTTTAGAGTAAGCAATAAGCAAAATTGTACACTTTTGTGTACAGTTTCTGAAAGTGATCTACTGAGTTGCATGTCAACTCAACTGTTCCTCTTCTTTTGTATGCTGATAAGAAAACTTCTCAGAAACCTGCTGAATTTTATTGTTTCACTATAACTTGCTAGAAGGACTGGAAGTTGTACTCCTGTTACAAAAACTGAACAAAAACTGTTGCTGTTTGCTGTTTTCCAGGGGAGATTTACGTTAGATGTTAGGAAGAACTTCTTCACTGAAAGGGTTGTGAGGCATTGGAACAGGCTGCCCAGGGAAGTGGTGGAGTCACCATCCCTGGAAGTCTTCAAAAGATGTTTAGATGTAGAGCTTAGGGATATGGTTTAGTGGGGACTGCTAGCGTTAGGTCAGAGGTTGGACTCGATGATCTTGAGGTCTCTTCCAACCTAGAAATTCTGTGATTCTGTGATTCTGTGATTCTGTATTTTTGGCACTTGTGTGAGATACACTGGATGCTTTCATGAGAATATATGAGGATTGTTTGAGGAAAGACTGTGGACTTCTGGACCTCACAAAGCATGGAAACTCTTTCCCTTTGTGGACAGAGATAGATAAAATCATAAAAACTATCATAATTAGAATAAAGCTTCTTTGAAACTCTGCTTTTTCATGGAAGCTGTATTTATATCCTTAGAGTTTACTTCCCTTCCCTTCCCTTCCCTTCCCTTCCCTTCCCTTCCCTTCCCTTCCCTTCCCTTCCCTTCCCTTCCCTTCCCTTCCCTTCCCTTCCCTTCCCTTCCCTTCCCTTCCCTTCCCTTCCCTTCCCTTCCCTTCCCTTCCCTTCCCTTCCCTTCCCTTCCCTTCCCTTCCTTTTCCTTTTTTTTTCTTTCTATTTTCTTTGCTTTTATTCTTTTCTTTTTTTCTTTTCTTTTCTTTTCTTTTCTTTTCTTTTCTTTTCTTTTCTTTTCTTTTCTTTTCTTTTCTTTTCTTTTCTTTTCTTTTCTTTTCTTTTCTTTTCTTTTCTTTTCTTTTCTTTTCTTTTCTTTTCTTTTCTTTTTCTTTTTCTTTTTCTTTTTCTGTTTTGAGACCCTATTTATTTCACTCTACGTATAGGGGTGTGTTATAAACAGATCTGAAGCGATTCTCTTAGTGTTCAGAAGGCCTGTGCACTAAAACTAGAAGTCTTCTTTTACTGAATGCCAATTCGGTGCTTTTAGATTGTCTGTGATATGTTGATGCATCTCACAGTTTCTCTTGATTTTTTTCCTGTCCAGCACAAAAGAGGTAATGTTTCTATGTCGGTATGACAGAAACTAAAATTTGTCCCCACAGATCTTCCCTAACTAGTTTTTTAGGTATTTTTCACTGTAGACACTGAATGTTGTTTTCTCAGCTCAATGCACAGGCAGGGATTTTTAATATAATACAAGAATAAAACAAGTGGTACTTCTGTTCATGTCAACTTATTCACCAGTAAAAATGAAAATGGCTACAATGTGACGTTGTCTGGAAATGGCTTTAGAATAAAACACTAACAGGCAATTTCACAGCAAAAGCAATCCTCATACTCAAGTTTTGCATTATGATGCATCTGTGATATTAGGGAAGACAGTCAAAAATTTAGGAATTCCCCCAGGCAATTCTCACATTTCTTCCTGGAACATGACAAAACAGCAAAGGATAAGCATGATTCACAGGATGCTGTTATTCTGCTTCTTTCTTATGTGTCAGATCCTTCTGCTCCCAGAAGTTTAGTTTGCTCTATGCTGTAGACATAATGTAACCCAACACTTGGGTCCGATACAAGAGTTTTGGCCCAACTGTAGGGGAAACAGGATGACAGAATGTTTATTTTATTTTAATTCTTACTAATAATTTTCTGGGGGGGGGGGGGGGGGGGGGAAACAAACAACAACAAAAAAAAAAAACAACAGAGAGACCATCTTCAATATGGACTATCACATTGCCTAGAGTTCTCTTGTTCATTTTATTTGTAAAACTCACCCAAATTATGGATTGCACAGCAGCTAAAGGACTCTCCTATTGGTGCATTAGAAAGCTCCCCAGCTCATTGGGAATACTGCTCATTGGAGTTGATTTTCAGTCAGTGGCTTACAAACATTGAGGGATCTATGAACTGTCAGTAAGTTTAAAAACTATTGTACCATGACCTATATTTCTGCAAGAAAATATTATGATTTTTGCAATTGGGAAAAAAAAAATAATAAAATAATAAAAAAAAAAGTTAAACCCCTGTACTTGGAGGTTACTCTAATAGGCACATGCTACTCTACAGTCTTCAGTGTTACTTAGAACTTTATATATATCAGTGCATGGTAACTATGGTAATTCTGAGATAGACGTTTGCCATAAAACCTACCCCCTCATATTGAGCATGAACCATAGATTAAGTTCATTTTCAATCTGTTTTTGGAGCAAAGACTGGGTTATATAACTCATTTTATTATCTTTGCCTGGTGGCTGTAATAGCTAATGAAACCATGTATGTACATGGGCAAAGTAGCAGAGAAAGAATAACAATGCATCAGATATGCTTCTGTGTTTACATGCTGTGATTAATGCCTCTGAAATCAGCAGGATGCATTAGTACAAGTTGCTGTGAACAAATGGAAAAACTGGGCCTTCTCTGTATGCCTTCAGTTCTGATTCATCTGGGTTCTTGTAAAACGCTGTGAAACAGCAAGGGCAGCAGTCCCACCTCCTCCCTTCAAACAAAGCCAACAAAGTATTGAACTGTGTTCCTAAATATTTTTTTTTTTTTTTTACTCGATTTTTCTAGCCCATGGCAAGGAGCTTAGGAAAGTAATCACTTTTAGAAAGCATCACTGAGACAATTCACAGAAATAAAATGCCCTGCTCTCTCCTCTACTCCAGTGACAATGTTGCTCTGTTCAGAGGGCTTTGGGCACAGAACAATGCATTGCAGCAGTACTCCTGCTGCTGCTAAAACATTTGCCAGTGCAAGATGCCTTTTAGCTATTTCAGACATTCAAAATTCTTTTCCTCAGAACTTGGTATGGTCATACATTTGGGGAAACCCTGTTTTGGGGTGAACTAACCACATACTTCCTCCCACATTTCCCTAGATAAAAGTAAGGATATTGTTATGCCACAAACTTCTCCTGCTCTGTAAGCAAGCACCAGGTTTTATTTTGTTAGTGGGTCAAGCAACACAGTCACCTTGGTGGTTGTTAGGCTTCTCTTAGTCCATCTGGCCTTACTCATCTGCCGTATTTCTTAAGTTCTAGAGTATCTTCATTCCTCCTAAAGGAACCTACTTGGGAAGTTCAGCATTATCCTGCTTGAATAAGAGTCACACAATGTGACACCACAGCACAACCAATGAACATCCAGCTTATACCGCCTCACCTACCTTTGGGTGTTGGCTTGAATAAACAAGTAATGATTGTTTCCTAGAAGCTTCTGACAAAGAATATCAGGCATTAGTGAGGCAACTACTTAAAAGCAGGTAAGGCAGGACTCCTGACTACCACACCCTGCGTTCTCATCTATCTGGAACTCTTAATGCTCTTGCAACCTTTCAAGAGAAGACAAAGGCCCCACTTCTGTAGCCTTTACTTCCAACTGAAGGTCCTACAGCAATTATTTATGTAAGGCTTATTTACTTCAGTAAAACTGTGGGATTAATTCAGGACCTAGATTACTAAAAACTCATCTATTATGGTTATTCATCAGAATGCCCAGCTCTTTGGCATAAACTCTAAAGACCATTTTTTCCTCATTATGCATGGTATTGTCTTTTTCTAATGCTTATAAGAAAGTGTACTTTATTACTGAGTTTTTTGTTTGTTTGTTTGTTTGTTTGTTTTAACATCACAAAAAATAACCCTTACAAAAAACTGGTTGTTTGCCTGCCAGAAATCTTACTATTATTGTTTTTTTTTAATCCTTATTCATCCACAGTCTGATATGACGTAACTTCAGGTTAAATGTCAACCAAACTTCATGCTGTATTATAGAAATCTATCTGATGCTATCAACAAATTAAGGAAGTAGAAAATCCATCTGGACCTAGGTACCTGCTGACTGTTGTCAAGACATCCTGCCAGTATAGTTCTTATAGAGAGGAACCAATAATGACAAATCTGAACATTCAGCTGAGTATAGCTAAGCTTTATGTGGCCCAAGGTCCAGATCCAACTGATTGCTTGCACTGTTCAACGGAAGCCTTGAGCAAACTCTGGATTGAGCTAATACTTATAACTTTGTTAAATCAAATTCGTCTTGGACAGCACGAGGGACTATACATGCCTGACTATACATGCCCCTTTTGGAACTGGCTTCAACAAAATTCCTGCATTGCAGGATCATATTCCAACTACCTTTGACCTCAGAGACATCTTAAATAGCTTATTTACTATAGAATTAAAAGAAATATATTACAAATATATATTATTATTAAAAATGATGATATAAATAACTTGAGATTCTGTCTCATCCCTTAAGTATAACTTGCCCTTAAACCAATTTGCTTTTGTTTTGCTGTTCCTTCCCACTTTGTATTCTAGCACTCCTTGATAAGCAGTATCTCTCCTGGAAGGCAAGCATAAACTGAAAATTCTTCCTCCTCAATGTGTCCTTTTTTTGTTCTGTTTAGTGACCTTTGTCCATGCAACTCCTGTGTGATTAGCCCCAGCAATCATTCAGGAGCTAAATCTACAAAGAAATACTGTTAAAATAAGGATCTTACCTTACAGGGTGAAAAGAAGTAACCAGGTTAACCATGTGACTGAAGTTCATAAAGCCAAGCTGACAATGTGACCTTTGGAAAATGTAGGTGTGTTGCGGGATGGCACTAGGTTTTTCTTTAAAATATTTTCACCCTTCAGGACAAACACAGTATCACATTTCAGATCTCATAGATTTAAGTGTCAATGAAAACTAAACAGTGCGATCTTTTAGGATCACCAGTTTACATTCAAAGTGCTTATTTCTCCAACTTCTTATTTTAGGAAATGTAAAATTGTGGTTTTACCTAAGGGAAGCCTAGGCCAGTGCTCAGTACAGTCATGTGATGAAACTTACACCTTGGCTCTTACATCTGGTAGAAGATGCAGAAGAAATAGCATGAAAACTGACTGTGTACCTATCAAGGGGTCAGATAGCCTCATTTGCTGGGCTACTCAAGCATTGACACTTTCAGGGAGTGAACTACCAAGAAGAAGTGATTAGTAGAAGGATATAACAAGGAGTATAACACTGAAAATGCTAGCAAAGATCGCTCTATATGGCCATATTCAAACAACAAAGGATTCAAAACAACTCTGAATCTCACCTAAAGATTGGACAGCACAGGGCAGAAGAGAACAATATTATTAAAATAAAGATAGAGGATTTTCATCTTACAGAATGAAAATACAGCTTAAATACTGCTTTTGTTTACTAAAAGAGAAAACTATTTCTTTTAAACACAGATCAGTCTATCAAATCTTGTAATGCTGAAGATCTGAGAGGGTGGGTTTAACATAGATACATCTTTTTACCCTTGTAATTCAAGAGTAAACCCATTGACTGGCATGCTGGTATACTAATGCAAAGAGATGAGAATCACACCATAAGTAAAGCATAAAATCCTGAATTCATAAGGTACATCATATAATTCTGAATGTTGCTCATCTGGAGCAATGAGAAAAAATGTTTTCATTATTTTCAGATTGTTTACAGTAGGGCTTGTGGAAATTTTTATGAATTGGACCACTTTTTTAAAAAAACAAAACAAAACAAAACAAAACATGAAACGTTGGTTGTTTCTTCTCATATTTTCATTTGAAAAACAAAGTTCAAATATATTTTAATCATACTTTATATATACTAATATATAAAGTGTATATGTATATACATAAAGTATATATATATGTATATAAATATATAACCTGCTCCTTGTATAACAAAGCCTCCTTTTATAGTTCAGTAGTGTAGCAACAGTAATATAAACTTAAACTTTCACTTAACAAGATGTTCATAGTTCACACAGGAAGAACTTCAGCACAATCCTTGCTAATTTACAAAACAGCAAAAATCAGTATTGATTTAATGATATACAGAAACTGTTCTCCAATTATACAGAAATGAAAACAGAACTTTATAACACATACTGGGGGTGGAGGGAACCCATAAGGACGATTCTGATTTTGTGTGTGTGGTTGTTTCTGCCTTTCTTTTCTGATAAGAATCTTTTTTTCTTTCTTTTTTTTTTTTTTTTTCCTTTTTTTTTTTTCAGAAATAAATAGACCCATCAAATACAAGATAAAAGGCTCTGTGTATGTCTCTGGCAGAGGGCTTCCAGATAATTTGAGTATATTGACAGGATAAGTGTCTTGGTCTTAAATCAATCCACCTATGAAATTCTCAGTCGTGCTAGCAGGACTTTTGTTTGGCTGTATTAAACCCTTTCAAAGCTCTCTGATTAACAACTCGTAAAGTACTGATGAAATTATTGGACAGGGCACATCCAGCTTGTTGTAACAATATTTTGTTTTCCTAGGCTTACTTTTTGTGATTTGAGTTGCTGGAAATGTGATGTGATTAGAGTGGCTGGCCAAAATTTCTTACCCCCCCCCCCTCCAACGTGTCAGCTGTAGCTCTACAGATGGGACTAGTCAAACTGCAAGTTTCACCACTGAACGGTCTTTTTCAGTGCTATGACAGGTACATGGAGCAACACACCAGGCCAAGGATTACCAGGGCACTTCTGCCACTGCAATCAGCATGGCCAGCGCATACCTTGTTATCACAGTTACAGTGACCCATGAAGCTAACAAACATTTTTTTTTTTTAAAGGGAGGATGGGGGTACAAAACTAATAATGGGGTGACAGAGGAAGGGGGAAAATCAGCCTGTCTGCAATGAAACCTGTTTGACAACTGGAAATAACATTCACCCTGTAGATACATCTAGCCCTGTTAGAAAGTGATCTAAGGTCACAGCGCTCTAGGGGTTGTTTTTCTTTTTTGTTTCCTCTTTCCCATTTTCCTTTCCTTTCCTTCCCTTTCCCTTTTTTTTCTTCTTTCCTATTTTCCTTTTTATTTTTTTCTCTTCTGTTCTTTTCTTCCCTTTTTTACTTTCTCTCCCTTTTCCTCTCTTTATCTTTTCTTTTTTCTTCTTTTTCTTTCCCCTTTTCCTCTACTTTTCCCGTTTCTGTCCTCTCTTTTCCTTTTTCTTTTTTTTTCTTTTTTTTTTTTCTTTCTTTTTTTCCTTATTTTTTTTTTTCCTTTCCGCTTTTCCCCTCCCCTTCCCCGAAGCCTCACGCCGCTCCTTAGCCCTGCCCGGCAGCTGCGGCCCGGGGTGCGCGCTGTTGGCCGCGGGGCTGCGCCTCTAGTCCCGACATTACGGTAGGAGGGCCGGGGCGCGCCTCTTCCACCTGCCAGCGGCCTTTAAAGTTGCAGCGGGCCGGGGCGCGCGATGACTCGGGTCGCGGTGCCCGGGTCGGCCGCCGACAGCGCGCATCCCGGTCCCGGTCCCGGTCCCGGTCCCGGTCCCGCAGCGGGGTCGGGGCGCTCCCGCCGCCTGACCCCGGGGGAGCTGCCCCCCCCTCGCTAGTTTTTGTGTCCCCCCACCCGGTGTCAGGGCAGGGCAGGGCGGGGGGCGGCGTGCCGGGAACCCCCATGTCCGCCGCGGGCCACCCGGGCGCCGGCCGCGGCGCTGCCGCGGGTTCCCGCTCCTCCGCGCCCCTGCAGCGGCCGGGCGGCCGCGGGTAGCGCCGGTGCCGCCCCGCCCGGCGCCGCGGGCCCCTCTGAGGCTGGCAGCCATGGAGCCCGGCGGCCCCCCTGACCTCCGCGACGTGGAGCAGAAGCTGGGCCGCAAAGTGCCCGAGAGCCTGGCGCGGCCGCTGCGCGGGGAGGAGCACCCGGGCCGCGCCACCGCCGCCACCGCCGCCACCGAGCCCGCCCGCGGCCCCGCTGCGGCCCCCGGCCCCCGCCGCCGCCGCGCCGCCGCCCTCGCACGGCTGGAGACGAAACTTCACCTCCTGCGGCAGGAGATGGTGAGTGCCCGGGGGCGCTCCCCGCGGGGCCGTCCGGAGGGGACAGGGTCGCCCCTCGGAGCCGCAGCCCGGCGGGGCGCGGGCGCAGCGATGGGCACGGTGCGGAGCCGCCGCCTCCCCGCGCCGCACCTGCTGCCTGTCGGCGGCGTGTGGCTGGAGACAGGCGGCGGGTGTCTGCCCTGGAAGCTCGGCCTGGTGTCCTGGGACCTGGGTCTGCAGGGGGTTACCTAGCTGCGGGCGGACACCGCGTAACTGCGCGGTGGTTCTTCGCCAGGCTCCTCTTTATAACGTGGCTGAGAGGATTTCTGTGACTCGACTTAACTTCGGGACTTCTGACCTGCTTACTGTTGTAAAGCAGGTGCTTGCCCGGCGTTGTGTGCTGCTGTCGTCGAGAAATTTTGTTTCTCAGTGGTGCCATAAAATTGCCACCTTCAAGGCAAAACTAAAAGAACCACGGTGCTCTTTGCAAGCAAATGAGCAACCAACCAAAAATATTGAACGCCTGGTAGGTTCGATTCTGACAATGCCTATTTGGCCTCAGTTTTTATTAGACTGTAATTGTGCGCAATTACAGAAGAACTTTTTTTTTTTTTTTTTTTTTTTTTTTTTTGGCAGCGACTCTTTCCACAGTTCTTGTGCATAACTTGCTTGGTCAAACTCCATACTATTTTCTTGTTGGGATGAGGATTTTGCTGGCAGCTTGTGGAGGTGGCTTTATGCAACTGCCTTGGAACTCTGCCATTCAGAGAGAACAAAGCAATCTCATCCTATGTAAACAAGTACAATGCTATACCATTGTGCCTGTCCTGGTGCAACCTCACGTATATATAAGCAAAAGGTCAGTGGGTGGGTGGGAGAGTTCTGAAAGAATAAACAGGCTAGGAGGAAAGGGAAATCAGGAATAGGCATCCCAGCAGTTTATAGCCAAGATTATGACCTTAATCTTGAAAAGTCACTTTTTTATCACAATTCTTGCCTTATGGCTTTGTATGCTATAAGAGATGCTCGCTAACCTAAACTACCATGCATTTTAGTGTAATGATCACTGAGAATTTTAGTTTTTAACATTGTTCCCCATTGTTAGCATCCTTTGTATTAGTTTTCAAAGTTCTAAACTTGTACAAGGGTTGTAGGGTGACCTGTGCATAGATTATAATATAGAACTCTTAGGGGCGTTGAACTGCAAAGGTAGCAAATAAGGTAGATGGAGTTTTTGGCATGACTGTGTAGACATGTCATGACAGTTATGCCTATTAAGGGATAAAAATCAAGTGACTTGCCCTCATCATGTTTTCCTTGCTAGTTGGTCTCTTCATCTACTTTACATGTGAAGTTTCACATCACAGTCTTCAGTTTGTCTATATTCTTTTTTTCTGCTTCCTAATTTCCCTCTCTCTCCCCCCTCCCCCCCCCTCAGCTCTTGGAAAGAACAAGTTTGAGTCTCAGCTTCCTTGATCCCTCCTTTCTCACTTTAATGTCTTAATGACTTAGTTTTTCACATCTAAACTCATCGCTTATGTTAAGCCAGGGGAGTTCTATTGCACACCTCCTTGTTTGACTTTTATTCTGTGCCTGCCCGTTCAGCTACTTTTATAATGAGTGTTTGTTGTACAAGAGGAAATATAGTTACTCTGTCTACTTTCTTCTTCTGGTGTCATCTGTTTTCTATCTTCCAGAGGTTGGAAGTTAGCTATCTTCTTGTGGTTGTTGACAGTAACATAAGAATTCTCCTCTGTCCGTAAGGTTTCTTCAGGTTCTTAATCTGTCCCTTTCACTTCTGCAGTTTTCTTGTGACAGTGTACAGATCTGTACAATTTAAGAACAACAGTAGATAAGAAGGAGAGTTTCTATGTCTCTTCTTCTTCTGAACGTCATTCCTAAAACAGAACCAAAACACAATCTGTTATCTCACTATTTCACATCTATTTGTAGCATATTATTCTTTGGTTCTGATGAATATCTAAGAGGCCTCGACTGGGGAGAAAAGTAGTTAGTATCTGCTATAATAGTAAACAGATGTAAAAAATTGAAAAAATAAGAAGTTTAGAAAACCAAGCAACATCTATCATGCTATGTTTTCGTAGTTGCTCTCTGATACCAGCTTCTGCAGCCTGCTCACAGAAGTTCAGATGTACACCTGTGGGTTTTTTTTTTTAGTTTACTTGCTTCAGGCTTGAGACAACCTTTTCGTACGTATTGGCAAAGCAAGGTTATTCAGGCTCACCTAGTCACACATGAAAAACTTGAGACTGACTGGTGTGCAGACATCTTAATCTTTAATATTGACCAGTACCTTCTCACTATCTCAGTATGTTATCTTATTGGTTTTGTTAATGATGACATTTTGAGCAGACGTGGCTTTTTTTTTTTTAATTATTTTTAAACTTCATACAAATTGTGTGTTTATGCAGCTCAACTTCTGTCCTTTCCCACAGGTATTGTTTGTTACAATGGCTATGCCTGTGTTGACAAATTTCAACTAAATCTGAGAAACAAAGCTATATTATGGATAATATGAGTACATTTTGACCTTTCATTGCGCTGAAATCGTGGTGATTCCAAAGCTTTTGACTGTGCTAAGGATGTATTTTACTGTTAACTAAGTTACGAGCCATTATGAGAGGGGGAACCTCTGTGTTCCACTGACAGCCTGTTTGGCCCCTGACAGTAAAGAACAAGGAAAGCATACCTGAACCCAGTTGTAATGCTTGGAAACGTACATTAAGCCGGATCTCAGGTAGTATGTAATCCTTCCAGTGCCCGAAGTAAATTCCATTGTGCAGGAATGGAGGTAGGTATAATTTTTCCTCATTTTAAAATGGAGGACCATCTTCTCTTCTTTCAGTGCTCACTTTTTCCTCCAGACACCAATGAAATTTATGTTTCTGCTCTTTCAACCACCCTGTATGTTTATCATGCTTCAGAGTGAAGTAGTGATATCTGTTGATTTGGATGTTTCTGAGAAAGAGAGAGGTGGTGGAAGCTCTGAGACGTCTGTCATCACATTGCCATGTCCTTGGGCCTGGAAGAGCATGAATAAAATGGGTGGACACGATTACCTCCCATATGTCATCTCCTGCAGGAGAATGTTAAAGACATGAGCGTATAATCATGCCCATATTTGATTTAGGAGTGGTGTTTTTGACCATGAGTTTAAGCTCCTGACAGATAGGCAGGTGTGTGGGAGTAAACTGTACATCTGCTGATGGAGGCCTTGAGGCTTGCGTCCCCTGATCTGTTTGCTGTCTTGAGTGGATTGTTCTTTTTCTCCGGAGCCCAATTTTGTTGGTAGTCACTGGAATCATGTGCAGAACACCATGGAGGTTTTTGTTTTGTTTTGTTTTTAACTACGAACCTGCTGAGCCAGGGCACCGTCCCTTTTTTTACCTTCACTTTTCCCAGCCAAGTCTGTGATTGAGACTGCCCTGGTAGTGCTGAAAACCTTTGAGGCATAAGGCCATTGCATAACAAGAGAAGCAAGGTGTAATTGCTAACTTGGGTCAAAATGCTGTTCTCTGGTCAACCTAGAATTTGATGAATACTCTATACCCCTCACAGCTGCGACCCTGTTCTGGTGTGTGATGCTTGTGAGGTCACCACTCAGTACAGCTGCACGCTGCTTTAAGTAATCAACATGGCTTGTAACTGCTGAACCTGAGGGCTGAACACTAACTGCTGATGCTGCTAGTTCAGAAGCCTCATTTCTCCTTCACAAGCTCTGTGTTTACTCAAAGGGAGATTTTTATTAATACCTGAAAAAAAAATATGTTGAGTTTTTTTCTTTCAGTTCATATTTTTCTTAAATCAACTTTTTATTGCATTTCTCTGTCTGCAGTACACAGAATAAAATAATAACATGCTTTGCATAAGAGTACTTGGGTCCAAAAAAAGGTAAACAGTGTCTTGGAATTAAGAGGGAAATGGCAGAGCTGGAACTTTTAGATGAACTTCCTTCCAGTGAACACTGTTGGGGATCAAACATCATTAATGAGCCTGAAGGCCAAACTGGGTATTCTGGGTGCAGCAGTTTTTTTGTTGTTGTTGTTGGTTTTTTTGGGGGGGAATAAATAAGTGGAAACAATCCCATTGCCAAGAAATTGAGTATGACAGATTTAGGCTAAAGCTAGTTGAGAAAGAGGAATGTGCCTGTGCAGTCTCACTAATTGATTTTTTTTTGTCCTGTTGCTCTAATAGTTCTGTTTTATTATGACTATTTTAAGGGTAATGAACATGAAGCCCTGACAAAATGAAGAAGAAGTAATGGTACTTGTACTGATTGGAACTGAGGCAAATATGATCATTATGATACTAGTCCTTCCTCTTCCTCCTTCTCCTTTTTTTTTTTTTAACATTTTTTTGCATATACTTAGCATGCAAATGAAGATGCAGATTGAAGGGTAGACTTTCTGTAACTCTCTCTTACCAGTTCTTAAGATTTTGAGCAACTTCAGATTTGCTTAGATTTGTTAGAACAATAACTAGGGGGGGTCTGCCTTTATTAGCTTCTTTGAAAGGCATTTTTAAAAAGTCAACAAATGTACCTTGAAACATCTCATTCAACACTTGCTGTAGGTACAGACGTCTACATTTACTGTTTCCAATGATAACGTCAATTGACTTAGTTGAAGCCAAGATATGATTCAGTGTGTCTAGTCAGCAGTGCAAAGCTCTGTATCAGATGCTGGTTTTCTGTTAGATTAATTGGAATTTTTGCTTAAAAACTTGATTGAAGATAAAATCTTAAATATAAAATTACTAGTGGCTAAGCCTCAAGCCTGTGTAGGAGGGTTTGATTAACCTTGGTTTCTTAGTGAGCAGTTGCTCAATGAAACCCTGAAGAGAGGCTCTTCTTAGAACTAAAAAATAACGAATACAGAAATAGAGATTAACTTATTTCCAGAGGTCTTCCAGAAGTTCAGTGAAAAAGCTTATAATGTTGGATCTTGCTAACAAGTTCTCTCTTTTATACCCTCCAATTGTCATGATGTCGTTGAAGGAGTTTGTAATTTTTATGTGGCATTTAGATTGTACAGTGATATTAGGATGCTTGGATTAAAAGGAATTTGTAGATTAATCCTTTGGAATAACGACCAAATCTATCAAGAAAAAATTAAAATCTAATTATGTTACCATAACTTCGCCAAGTTTTCTGACTTTTAAAGACCGTCTTCAACAGGACAAGGTAAACAACTTTATTTAACTTTGTGCATATTTAAGTATCTATTGGCTGGCAAATCTCATGCAGTACCTGCATGATTTGAATTCTGGAACATCACTGTGTTGCACCCAGTCAGTGCTTATGGCCATTCCTGTTCAGCTGTGCTACCTAATGAAAGGTTTAAGTCCTCAGAAAGTACATGTATACTTACATAATTAATTACTGCTTGACCAGGAGTCTGTGAAACACTGTAGACACCTGACCTAGCATCATCAGTGTGAAACACATGCAAAAACACATGCAATACAAGAGATTGTCACAGCAGTTCTCATGGATGCTTGATTGCACTCAAGATAGAGTTAGTGTGCCAAATTACAGATAAGACTTTTGACAGTCCTGATTTGAAATAATGCACGTTACCATTTCATGCTGTTTCTTTCCTGATTATTTTGTTTCAAGGATGGAGGAAGAATTTTGGCTTTGAAGTTGTTTTTTAAAAGCTGATTGATGACAGTTCATAATGAAAAGATGTGGTGTTTTGCTGAAAATTAAACCCCTTCTGTACAGAGCTCTACAGTTTAAGTGATTTACAATAGCTTACAGCAAACAGATTGCAAACTTTCTAACGAAATCAGCAGAACAGCATGAGTTTGTGTGGATACTTAGGGCTAACCATAGTTAAAAAGAACCTTTTGTGTGTAAACTCAAAAAACTTGAAATGCATAATAGTAAATACATACATTGACCACAGAAGACAGGCCAACAATTGCTGAAAAGTAATTGGAACTTTGCGAAATCAAGGGCAATTTCTGTCTTGGATTTGTACCTGCATTTGTAACCATGACACTTGGGAGTCTTACATACAAGCAGCTTTAAAAGATGGTTTGTGGATTATTATTTGTGAAGATAAAGACTTGAACTGTAGAAGATCTTGTAATAAAAGGGAAATTTTTTTGTTACAAAAGCAGAGTTGTAGTCTATTCTTTCCAGTCCTCACACTTGTAAGTGGGGCTGCTAGCTATAAGCTTTTACCACTGGTGGATTACTTTTTGCCATCACATCAGTTGTTCTTTCTGTTGAATTTTGGCTTTGATCACCCAGTTATCCTCAGTGATGTAAAGCTGGGGCCAGTATTTAGTAGGGCAGCTGGAGCCTTAGAAGGCATCAGTGCATCACTAAGTTTCTTACTGCAAGATTTCTGCTACTACTTGCATAGCAATGCCCAGGTCATTTCAGGTCAGAGGATCTGTGTTCTACACAGTCTGTAATTTTATGTTGTCGTGGTTTAACCCGACCGGCAGCTAAACACCACGCAGCCGTTCGCTCACCCTCCCCCCTCCCTCTCTGGGACGGGGGAGAGAAATGGAAAGTGAAGCCCGTGAGTTGAGATAAAGACAGTTTAATAAGACAGGAAAAAAAAAATAACAAAAATAATAATAACAATAATAATAATGATGATACAATGGTGATAATACGAAAGTAATAATAGTATGTACAAACAAGTGATGCACAATGCAATTGCTCACCACCCGCTGACCGATGCCCAGCCTAACCCCGAGCAGTCCGGCCCCCTCCCCCCGGCTAGCCACCCCTATATATTGTTTAGCATGACGTCAGATGGTATGGAATACCCCTTTGGCTAGTTTGGGTCACCTGTCCTGGGTCTGTCCCCTCCCAGCTCTTACTGCACCCCCCAGCCTGCCCGTTGGCAGGACAGAGCAAAGGCTGAGATGTCCTTGGCTTAGTATAAGCACTGCTCTGCAACAATTAAAGCATCGGGGTGTTATCAGCACTCTTCTCATTCTAAGCCAAAACACAGCATTCCACCAGCTACTAGGAAGAAAATTAATTCTGTGCTAACTGAAACCAGGACATCTATGTACATATTTTAAAATTCTAATTGAAACAAAGGTAACAGGCAATAAATGAAATTTTAGCATGATTTTTGTGAATACAGACCTTCTGTCCTGGAGATATACAGGAAATGGGTGACTTTTCAAGCTCTGATGACTCGAGTAGTTTGACTAAGCCCTGCTCTAAAAGAACTGCAGCAAAAGTGGCTACTTGCAGGCTTGTCAGAAAGCTATTAAACATATCTACAATGCTGAAGAAACTGTTAATTACAACTGTAAAAAACAACTGAAGAAGGAGGGAGGAGAATCTTGAATTTGGACTGAAGTGTGATGGCATCCATCAACAGAGAAATTGTGAGGAACAGGATTACCCAGTTTGGGCCGATAAGTTTACTGGGTGCATAAGGAAAAATAACTTCTGTAAGACTTCCCTTGTGTTTGGCTTTCTTGCTAGGGAGTTCCTGGGTGTATTTCGTTAGTTTAAGCTGTTCAGTCTTGCTGTCCTGTGGCCTGTTGTTTTTCAAGCACAGTTTGGAAATATCATCCTTGTCATTGGATAACCTCAGTTAATGCCAGAAGGGAATCCTAGTACTAAGAATTTTAAACCTGTGAATCTTTACCTTTTCAGTCACTTAATAATAATTAACTTTTCAGTGGTAGACAGGGTAAGTTATTCAAGGACTAGAGAAGGACTGGAGAGAGAATTATGTGGGAGTGACTGCTGTGGAATTTCAGGAAGATGTTGAAATATTTGTTCTGAAATATACGTCTGCAATGAGAGCCAAGGAGATTAACAGTTAAAATAATCGTTTCTTTAATGTAGAAGATAAAACATTCTTGCACATCTGTACTTTGCAGTATAAGAGTATGAGTGTGAGGGGCTCTTCTGTTACCAGCTGAACGGCTACAAACCAGATCCAGCAGGAAAAACTTGCACCTGCACTCGCCATATTGCACATTATCAAGTAGTAAGCCTTGCTCTGAGGGTAGGTAGGTTTCTGGGCTTGATCATTCTCTGCACCACAGTGCACAGAGCCATATGGTTATATAAATGGCACTGGCATCCCTTGAGCCACTTACACTCTTATTTTGTGACTATAACAATCTGCTAGAGCCTCCTATCTCAGAGACAGTATTTTTTTGTATGTTGTCATTTAAATAGGTGCACCATAATCTACATTGCATTGTTGTTTTTTTTTCTCTTTTCTTTTTGTAGTCCAAAGGTGTGTGACTAGAATACTTAATTCAGTAGGTGTTGAATTCACAGCTATGTTTCTATCAAATTAAGACATCACTGCTCCTCCAATATGTCTGGACTCACTTTCATAAGGTAACCATTACTGGAAGATGTGATTTGGAGAAGATTTTAACTTAACTTGTTGAAACAATCTTACTACTTTTTCATAGTTCTTAACATGTTCTGTCTTTGGCAGCTGCTGTGTGAAGCTCAGGCATCAGTGGTTGTCTCTCCATGTCTGTCTCTAGTGAGAACTGGGTTATGTCCAAAGTGAGCAGTGGGCCTTTTAGGCACATCCTGTGATGTCTTTATGTTCTGAAAAACTTCAGTCAAGTACCTGAGTAGTTCGCAAACTCCACAGAACCTTTGGTTGTAGAGGTGAAGTGTTCATTATAGCTGGCTGGAATGAACTCTGGTATGTCTATAGACCTTCTCATTTGTAGAGCTTTGAAAGGTATAAAACTCACACCCAGGTTTTATCAAATGTAGAAGCAGATACAGATGGTCCATTACTTCAGAAATACCCTGTATACTGTTCCAGCAGTGAGTCCCACTGGCTTCCAGCCTGGGGCTGATGAGTGTGTGGAATAAAACACAGCTGAGGGTTCCCCCAATGTTGCTCCAAAGGAGATTTTTCTCCTTCTGTAAGCAAAGGACACTAGAGAGTTTAAGCAACATATGCATGTCAGATGTTAGTGTTAGCTACTCTGTTTTGTCAGGCTATGGACCCTCTTCCCAGAGCTTCCATAAATATGGAGAAGAGAAATACATACACAGCTATGCAACCCTTTTCTCATCAGTCTAATCCTTCTCCCCCATTCACACCAACCGGACAATTCTTAATGCTTTGTCAAACAAATGATATGACACATTTGTTAGGTAACAGGAAGCACAAACACTGAGCTTCCAGGGGAAGTTATCTGCATGTTTCATCTGCTGTGCTGTAAACCAAACTCCCTGCAATATTGTACAGCCCTGCTGGGTGCAATGCCAGGTGAAGTGAAAACATTTAGTGCCTGTAAGGCAATGTTGAATTGCTGTTTTGCTGAACTACTGGGAATTGCAGATTTTATAAATGTTTTACTGGCTTAATTTTGTTCAATGTATTTGGATACCAGCTGTATTTATGGCTAAAATGCTTCCAGAAGAAGAGTTGTTCTGCTGCATTGCTGTTTTGGCCTCACTGTAGATGCAGAAGGAGGTGCACATCCAAGAGTTATAATTTAATAAATAGGTTGAGTATTTCCAGACTTCTTGTTTTTACCACAAGATAAACAAATAAAACCCTGCTTTACATTTTTCTGTCTGTATCTTTTTTTTTTTTTTTCTCCTGTTCTCCTACCAAATTTCTGCTGGTTTAAATTAATGTTCAATTTGAAATGATTGAACTAGATTTTGTGACTAGGGTGCATGCTTATAAGGCATAGCAAACACTGGGCACTGTTCTCTCAATAGTGTTTGCAGAAAATAATATTTTTTTATTTATAAAGCTTCAGATTCTGACCTTGATTCTTACCATAATTATAAATGACAGTCCTGATAGCAAGGAGAAAACTGTGAAGCATTTCTATATAAGCAGAATTAGGATCTGCATCAGTTTGCTACCTTTTCAAAAACTAGTGAAGTAAATGGTATCTGGGAAGAGACTAACACTTACGCTTGAAATGGTGCCTAGAGGAGGGTGGCTGCTCCTGGCCCACCATGAGCGAGAATTTGTTCTCTACATTTGGCTGCTAATATAGACTGTTTACTCTGGTGGTCAAAGCCAGACAACGTGTGTTTAGAATAAAGCACATGTGAAATGAAATAGTGGTAGCACTTTTTTTTTTTTTTTTTTTTTTTGTAGTTTGATACTGAAGAATCCTTTCTGTGGGCAGAAGGGTCTTCTAGCTAAGAGAGTTTGGGTGGTTCTGCACATAAATATGCTGACTTTGAGAAGTTGTGCCTTCAGTAATTGTAGACTCAGACTATTGTTTGGTTTAGGCTTCTCGAAACTATATGGTTTGAGGAGGAGTGGACATGAAACCAAAGTGGTAAGAGGACTCTTCCTGACCTTTGACTGCAAGTTCATTTTGCCTTCACAGGGACACTTCAACTACTGTAACCATTAAGAGGTCTAATTAATATCTCTTAGGAGGACTTTTGCATATTTCAGAATACGTCAATCTCAAGTGATGGCTTATGGCTGGTTCATAGTGTTACAGGGTTTGTAGGAGAAAACTAAAATCCTTCAAGAGTAGAGAAGAAAGACTGCAAGAGAAGAAAGCATTACTAGTATGCCAAAGCAATAGTAGTTGTCTTCAACATCAAGTGGAATTGCCTTACTCCTTTGTTAGTGCCTAGCATTAGTTGGCTGTGACTGGAACAATAGAGGAGAGGTAGCTGCTGTTTTCTCCATAGGCAGATGAGGCAGCTCACAGTGACAGTCAACTCGTATAGCTTGTTATACATTCATCAGTGCAAAGCAACAGTCCTGCCATTTCAGAAGAAAAAGAAGTTTAATCCCAACAATGTGTAATCTTTTCTTTTTGCTTGGTCATTTCCCTCCTGTTCTGTTGAAGTTCAATGACAAAATTACACTAAAAGAGCCCTATCCAGCCCTTTTAAAATCTAACCATAGTTGTCTTGCTCAGTCCAACACTGTTGTGGCCCAGATTTCCTTGTCTAGTTCTCTCACTTCTGAAGCGATTCTGATAATGGAATTTGGAGAGGGTCTCTTTATTGGAGAGGGAGTCTTTATCAGGGAATATACTCATATAAAAAGGGGTAATGGTTATATACTGAAAGGGTAGGTTTAGATGAAATATTCAGAAGAAATTCTTCACTGGTGGTGAGGCACTGTAACAGGTTGCTCTGAGAAGCTGTGGATGTCCCATCTCTGAAGAGGTTCAGGTGTTCAAGGCCAGGTTGGATGGGGCTTTGGGCAACCTGATCTAGTGGGAGATGTCCCTGCACATGGCAGGGTGTTGGAACTGGGTGGTCTTTAAGGTCCCTTCCAGCACAAACCATTCTGTGATTATTTTCAACTGACATATTTGTCTTTTCCTAGCCAGGAGCAAATCTTGCATTCTGTTTCTGCTCCCTAACTAGTCAGTATTTCCATAGTAGTAAGAGAAATGGAAAAATGTAATCAATTACCTTGATTCTTTCCCATCCTACTCATACCTCTGGTAGTATGAGGTATCTTGTAGTACTACAGATTAATATTCAGTGCTGAACTAGGATTAAGACACAGTGCTGCAGTTGTATGGTATGTAGAAGTATTTGCTAAGAACATGTTAAGGTATTAAAATTGAGTATGAGTCAAGCCAGAGTGATCTAGGAGAATCTGAGGTCTGCACCACGTCCTGTGGTTGATGATTATTAGTCAGCAGGGATAAAATAATGTGGAAATACAGGTATCTAGAGTACCTGTTTTTGACATTTTTGGAAGTTTATAGTTCATAATTGTTTACTCCTGCTACCTTATGAGAACTCTTTGGCTAGAATCTAGGATTTCTGATTATTTGATTTTTTAATACATGTTTTCTCATAAGTTGCATAATCATGCCTTGCAACTTCCAGAATGGATTACTTCAGTGTGCTCTGTAGGAGCCTACCTATGAAAAGGCTTAAAAGCAGCAGCCTGCTTGGTTAATTGTGTTAGCCAAGCAAGTTAGCAAGCCATTATGACTTGCTGAAAATGGTACTCAGTTCTTGTTTGCCTCTAGTTTTTTAACCATGATAGCCCAGATGCAGATTGGCTGCAAACTGTTTGATCCCTTCTTAGTGGGTTAGAAAGAGATAAAAGGAATTAACTATATATAATGTATCTGGAAGTTTGAAAGTGTATTTTTAGTTTCAAAACTCAAAATAGACAATTTGGCTTCCCTTTATCTGCGAGATCACAAATTTGCTAATACATTCAGGTGAGCATAAATCGTGTGAATGAACAGTACTTTAGCAGGATGGTGATTGCACTGGTGGAGAGATTTGGGTGACATTTTTTATTTAAAAAAAAATTAGACTGAATCCGAAAGACACTCAACTTTTAATGGTCTACAGACTAAACGTAAGGAAAGGAATCAAAAGGAAAAAAAAAGAGGCTTGTTTGATAAGATGTTAGGTATTTTTTATTAAATACTTTTTAAAAAGATTTGGCACAGATACGTGTTCATAACATTTCCATAGGAAAAAATAAATGATCAGCATATCACTTCTCAACTCTGATAAACCAGTTCTAAGATGATATGTGATCACTTACTATTTCAAGGCTGTCTTGAAGTTCCTTTTTATTCAGATAAACCTTCAGTAAATAGGATGGGAGTGTGCCAACAGTAGAGATTTGACTGTTAGATTAAAACTATGCTTTTAACAGAACCTATCCATTCACCAGGGCCACAGAATTATAACAAACAGAATCCTACTTTGAACTCTGGGAAGGCAAATATTTGAATTTTTTTGAATCTCATGTGTCTTTCCAGTGATACTGCAAAACCAGACTTGAATTTCAAGAAAGTTTAGTTTTGTCCTAAGTAATAGTAGTATTGTCATGTCTCAGTTCTGACTTGAATAAAGCATGTACTGATTCTTTCCTTTTTTTTTTCTTCTCTCTTTGAAAAGACTAACAAGTTGAGGATCACTCTTGTCTAGGTACAAGCAATATTTTAAAGTTTCAGATGTATCTGTTACCAAAACCCATGATATTCTATCACTGTTCTTGTACTTCAATGCTTTTGAGCATATTTACACAGTGCCAGTATTAAAACTAATTAATTTTTAAAAGGATAAGTAGAGGGCTAGAGTCCTCATTAACCTAACCTAATTCAGAAAAGAATAAATATTTCTTTCCGGTATTAGCACTGCATTTTTAGGAGCATGTTTTGATCAAGGTAAGCATAGGTAACTTAATGAAAGCAAAGTTCACAACAGTTGCTGTGTTGTGACAGATGCTCAGAGCACATTACAATGGTGCTACGATAGTCCATCTGCTGTAACACTTTCTGACACAGTTTGCAGCAACTTTGTGTTGACCTGAATATTTGTAGTGTCATTACCTTGTCTGTCAACACATGTGGGCCCGTAGTGTGGACTTTACCGGACACTTTCACCTCTGTCATCATAGATACGTTTCCAAGGTCAGATGTTATTTTTATGACAGCAGCTTTTGATATTTAGAAACATGCAGTAAAAACTTCATTCTGTGTTTGATGCTTTTTACTGTTCTTAAATTGTTACAGTGCCTCCCTGTTCATGTTTCCTCAACTGAGCTTTAAAACAATCAGGAGCTTCCTTTTATATTCTCTCATCCTTCTGAGGCTGGATGTTTCGCTCTGTGGTGCTTCAATATTTAAAGTTCTGATTTAGCATTTATTTTATTGGGGGGAGAGGAGGAAGAAGAGGAGGGGGTGAAGTATGGGCTTCACTAATTTAATTTTTCTTGCTGCTTGCTCTCAGACATGTGGCGTATTTCTCTCTGATAATAGTCATCATATCTACTTAGTAGATATTAAGTCCAGCTTTGTTTTCACAGTAGAATAAAAAGACAACCAAAAAAACAAAGGCAAGATGATTTTTCCCATGTGAATTTAGTATTGCACTGGAGCGTACAGAATATCTCAAACAGTGTATCATTAAAAACTAAACAAATATTTTTGCACCCTACTGAATTAATGATTCATACAAATCATGGAGATACATTACTTTGTATTAATGCAAATGACAGGCTACCTAGTGATACTAGCAAGAAAAGGATGATGCACATTCCAGGGAGGAGGAAAAAGGCATTGAGATCCACTTTTTTATTACAGAGGTAATGCAATTAAGCAATTTCACAACTCGTTGGCGTGTATTTTCCAGTCAAGTCTGAAGGGGATCAATTAGTATGTACAAAGCTAATATATTCAAATAGGGTGTTGTAAGAGAAATGTAAATAATTAATGGTGTAGTTTACGAGAAGATAAATAACCATACTGGCATAATGTTGTTTTTTTTGTGTGTGTATTTGCAAGAAATATTTTTGAAACCAGTTCATTGAGTTACTTACTCTTAGTTCTTACTGAGCTAACTTTTTCCCTCACCATGTTCTGCTCTGAATCCTGATCATTTTGGTGGTCTCTCAGATCTGGCCTAACCACTTCCTTGTTGCAGGTAGTGAGCGAGTGAGTGGTTGGTTCCAGGTGCTTTTCTTCCTCTAGTGTGAGATATAGAGTCCAGTCTGCAGAAGGAGACTCCTCTCTGGCTGATGTCAAATCACACAGTCCTCCTTTTTCCCTCTTAGTTAAGAGACTCTGTTCACAAAGCTATGTTATGTTGCTACCAAATTTTATATAAGGACCTTTAGAAATAAGTGTCGTAAGCACTTGGTGTGGTATTGCTTTGGAATCTCAGCAGGCTGTAGAGAGATCGTGACTAGACTAGAGCCTCTTTTTAAACTAGCAAGGTCAAGGGTGCAGACAGAAACTGTAAATTTAATAACTGCTCATTCTCTGGACTTCATTGTAGGGAATGCTGCCTAAAAATCTACTGTGCCTTTTAAAATTTGTGAGTTTTCAAGAGAAACACAAAGATAATAATGTCTTTTACAAAATAGTGGAAAAAGTACGTTGTCAGAAGTGCTTCTGTAGCCTGCCAAAATGTTTTTATTATGACTCATTACAGAAGTGCAGCTGAAAAAAGGTCAGTGTAATTTGCTTAATTTGCAGAAATAAACTAGATCAGCAAACTGCAACTATAAATCAAGAATTTATCTGGTAAATTGAGATTTGTAGAGAGAGCTTTTTTTATGTGCCTCTTATTGTTTGAAGACTACTGCAAGTGTAAAAAAACAAAAGGAAAGAAGTGGGAAAACCTTTCAGCAATTCATTGTGACTCAAGTCTATGCTGAAAGAAAACAAAGAAAACAGACGTGCAAAAAGCTTTTGATCTACCTGTAACACTACTAAATGAAATTTAAAGAGCGTGTGTGTTTTACATAGGGTAGTGTGAGGTAAATCAGTCTGACACATACGGCCCTGATGAGCACTGTAGTATCTACCTCAACCTATTGACAATCTAATCTGTGCCAAACTGTGGTTACTATGTTTATTATTTATGCATATTAAGAAACCAAGGAAATAAGAGAGCTCACATACAGCGTCAGATAGGTTGAGCTAGCTTCAATTATTGTAGTGTATGAATTTAATCTAAACAAGTTGATTTTGTGGTGGAGTGGATGTGGAAACATCCCACAAGCAGTTGCAGTTCCACCAGTGAGTAGCTGATCCCTTCTAGCTAGGGATTGTTAACCTGTGTGCTTCTGCTCTATCACATGGAATCTGCTCGGCGTTTTGACAGGTGATGATGAAGTTTGCATTCAGATTCAGAAGTCAGACTAGATACTGCTTTTTTATCTTGATCCTGAAATACCATTGCCCAGAGTGGCTTATTATTTTAAGAACTTCATGCAAACAGTAGGACAGCTTGGTAGCAGGCAAGAGGTTTAAAGTCAAGCAGATGCATAAGAACTGCTTAAAGTGGGACAGAGCTCATGCACAACCTGTTAATTAACCTGTATGTTTAAGGAGCAGAAATTTTACCCTTATCTATCATTTGTGATTTTTAGACATGTTAAATGAATGGAAGAAAAAACACTTCCTTCTCTCACTGTTGTTGAGAAGCTATTGTAATATCATTCTGAGCCCGCTAACCTTCAAGTGCATGTGCTGTGTGGTTGTTTTGTGGTGGTTGCCTAATAAACAAAGTCAGTATGTGTGACCACATTCATTCCTTTTGTAAGTATGTTAGCTCGGTGAGTCCAATTAAGTAATGCATGTATTCACATATTGTGAATATTTCTAGCTCGTTATGCATGTTCTCACAGAATCATCTCTCACAGACAATGTTTTATTGATGAATTTTATATCCTTTTATATTTGCTGAATGAATTCTGATCTTCTTTAGACTAAATCTGCTCAAATAATTAAACATTTCCAACAAATGTTTATTTTATGCTTCATGTCTTATCTCTATCTTTGGGAATTACTTTTCTTAGTTATTTTGAAAATAGTTGCTCAGTATGTGTAATAGAAAAAGCAATTCCAGGAGAAACAAGAATAAGCTTGGATTCTGAGGAGAAGCAGATTTCTCAGAATTCAAAATAAATTCTTATTTGGACACTGACTCCTAGATTTATTTAATTTGTGTTGAAACTCAAATGAATTCATGGAGTTCATTATTCCACGGAAAACTAAGGTAATCTGCCATTTAAAAGAGAAAGGGGAGGAGCTAGGCATAGATGGGTAACCATAAAACTGTTTATGACTGTTTACGATGCAGGAGGGTGGAAAGCTGTCTCTGACACACCCTAGGAAGAGGAAGTCAGCAGCAATGTAGAATCAGTAATGCTCCTAAACTGTAGTGGTCACACAGGCCTGTTTGTCATGGAAAGATTGTGTGGGCTTGAGAGTCATTTTGTAAAAAAGGCAATACAGATGGATGTGACAGTACCAACAACAGATAGAATTGACTGCAGTACCCATTTCATCTAACCTCTTCATGTGCTAATTCTTTATGCAGGAATTGTTCTACCACCAAACTGCTTGCACTGGGGTACCATGTTTTGCTACTGTTCCCATGCAACTTCCAGTTATTATGTATAACTGTACTGTGAATAACTGTACAAAGGCAAACTGCTTCAGAACCACAGATCCCATGCTCCTGAATCCTTGATGAGTGTTTGAGCCCTAGGGATCCTGTGCAGAGCAAGGTGACTTAAATAACTACCTGAATCCATTTAGGTTTAAGATTTCATGTCTTTGAGTGACTTATTTCACTGTGCTATGACTGAAAGATTGGTATTGAAGGAAATACTTTGTTGTACAAGCATGCTTATTTCCTTTCCTTTTTCTTTTGGGCTCGTTACAACACACAGCGTAAAGGTGTTGAGGAGAAAATTAAATCAAAGTCTTTTAAATAAACTTAGGACTATCTTTTTTCTCAGACCACACTTAATAATTGCCATTAATATCACTACAGATTTGCTGTTTTTAAAAGAAAGAAAAAGGGGGGGGAGAAAGAGAAAAAGGAAAGAAAAAAAAAAGTATGTGTTTCTAGGAACTTAAAAGAAAACAGACTGCAGAAAGGAACTAGTGTTGTAGATGGCTTTGACAGATTAAAAGGATATATTGAATTGAATTTTTTAGCTTTCTTGTTTTTACTTTCTTGTTTTTAGAGGGGGAGGGGGCCCACTGTATATGGAGCTGACTGGAAGCTACGTCTACAGAATATACAGAAGGAAAACACAAGTCCATTTTGCCAGTAGTCTTTGATCCAAAAGTAAAATGACCAGACTAGGACGGCTAATGCACTATTTTGGACAACTGCCAAGAAGCATTAATTGTCTTTGTTAACAGCTGTAATCACTAAGAGTTTTATTCTAAAACCAGTAACCTAGTCCAATCCTGTTTGAGAAACACTATACATACAGAAACAACAGGAATATGTGTAAATGTCTTTGTGTATATCTCTGTGTGTGTGTGTGCGTACACAGATGTCTGTGTGTGTACTTACAAATTTTTTGTGTAACAGTGTCATGCAAGTGACAGTGTTGATCATGGAAGCCCATAACCAAGGCTAGATGAGTAAGAGCAGCAATGTTGTTCTTGTTAGAACAACCAGTGTGAGTATGGGAAAAGAGGTCTAAGTGGGTGTTTAGGTCAGACTGAATAACTGGTTGTGTCTGAATGCTAAATTGTTCTGTCCACTAATGCTACCACACTGTGTTACATGAAAGATGCTCACTGTCACTTTAATTTCATTATTTTCACATGCCACGACTGGCTGTTTAATGTTAAGCATTCCTAGGCATCTATACTATTGTGATTATGCAAACCAAACAACAGGATATGTAACCTAGGTTGTAAACAAAATTTGTTTTTCTCTGTCTTACCACAATTTTTTTCTTGCTGTATGTCATAACATTGGGCTGATTCTCACACACGCACACACACCTTCCCTTTGGTGGTGGTGTGCTCTACATTAAAGAGCAGCTGTAGGAACCATTGCGAAATACATATATTAGATACAATTCACTCTGTTTAGATTATTCCTGAACTGTGCCTGTTACTGTGCATGGAGCTGTCAAATGTAATGAGATTGTATTGTGTTTAGTCCCTTTAATTGAGACCTCTTGGAACTGATTGGTTTGCTCCAACAGTTACATGAGTTGCAGCTGTGTAAGTACAAACTAATGTGGTTGTGACTGGGCTGAAATACAGAAGAGGCAAGAAATGTCATAGTAACATTTTTATGTTATCAGTTGATGAGATAAATGTCATTAAAGATCAATCTTGGTGGACTACTTTTTAATGTTTGCTTTAGGAAAAGTACACACTTGACATGGGAGACTTGGGACTAAATAGTAACTTGGACAAGGAGGACTCGTCAGTAAGAATGCAAAGAATTACTCTAATAAGGCCATTCCACAGAAATTCTGAAGCCATAGATACTTGAAGAGCAAAAAAATCATACCCTCTGAACTGAAGCTGAAATACATGAGCTTTCATTTTTATCTAAAAGCGATTGTTTCATCAGTGGTGTATTGGTGCTAGTTCCATTAAACTTTGCCATGATCAGCCTTTTGGGAAATTGCTGTCTCCAAACTTGCACATATAAAGGAAATTGGTGAAGTCTATAGTTGCAATTGGGAAGTCAGCTAATTTGCTGCTGTCACGACAGCCTGGTTGCTAAGCGAATGGTTTATAGTGATTTATGAGTTGGAGAAGAAAAGCTGGCTTGATTAGGAGGGCTACAAAATAGTCATTCTGTTTTCAAAATCTCACATCTGAAACAGTGATAGATGGGCGTTATTGTTAAAACTATATGGTAAAGCTGTTTTCTATGGTAACAGATCATGTATATTAATCCTGTGAAAATGGACTGAGTATAATGCAGCAGTTGTTTTAGAGACTGGGAATACTTACGTGACAGTTACCTAGACAATCTGGTACTTGCAAAGTTTGAAAAATCTTTGTGTTGGGTTGACTCTGGCTGGTAACTAAACACCCATTAGCTGCTCACTCTCTTGTCTTAACACCCTCCAGTGAGAAGGAGAGAATCAGAAGAGGAAAAGTAAGGAAAACTCATGGGTTGAGAAAAACACAGTTTCAAAAGTAAAGCAAAGAGAAGAAGGAAAAAAAATTCTGCAAAGGAACTAAAAATGAAGTACTCACTATCCAGCAAACTGATGCCCAGTTTCCAAGTCACAGGTACTTTGGAAAGACCAAATGAGTCTTCTAGTGCTGGACATGACATTATGGAATAATGGAATATCGATTTGGTCAGTTCTGGTTAGCTGTCCCAGCTGTGTCAGCTGCAAACCTCTTGCTCATCCCCAGTCTTCCTGCCTTTGGGGCATAGTGAGAAGTAGAGCAGGCCTTGATGCTGTGCAAGTACTGCTCTGCTGTAGCTAAAACACTGGTTTGACATCGATGCTGATTTTTTTGCAGAGCTTGAACACATCACCTGCAGAGGCTGCAATGAAGCAACCTAGCCAGAGCCAGTACAATTCTCTGTTGTATCTAACAGAATAAAAAATACATTAAAATATTTTTTGAAAAGCATAACAAGTCAGTGTAATTTTGGATATTGAAAAGAATTTGGCATTTGAGTATGGAAAGAATCATGTCCAAATGTCTTGCTTGGCAAAAGAAGAAATAGCTTTTGCTTCCTGAGAATATCAATCTCATTCTAGTCCTCTGTGGATGAACAATACAGATGCTATATTTCTGTATAATAATCATGGAATTGGCAAATAGTATAAAATGTCTATTGTCTGGCATAACAGATTTTATTTGTCTTCTTGTTTCTCAGTGGACTAAAGCTGTTCAAATATACTGCTTTGTCTTGAACTGTCTGAAAGTTAACATGTAAGTGATCTATGGAAGAAGAGTATTTAATGCATTTAATGTATTTAATATAATGTATTTAGTACAGTCAGAGATTGTGGCACAGACTTTTGTAGAGAAGCACAGACAAATTATATACAAAGGGGAAGTATATTCTAAATATGTATATTAAATTGGTGGCATACCTGCATGTAATATGCTTGATTTGTACAATTGAAGGATGTAAGAACATGCAATAAAATATGACACAAATTACATGCTAGACATAGTATCCTATGAATTCTTTTCAAATCACTTTTTTCTTCCCGGTAGTTTTAAACATGCATGCCTGGTGTTGGCACTGTGGCAAAAGTTTATGTAGGCCCAGATCTGTGTGGATGTGGAGATTGCAAGTGTATCTATTGTGATGTCGAACATTTAGTATTAACGAGGTGCTACTGGAAGGGGCTGCAGAGCTGATGAGGTTGCAAACTAGCATTGTCTTCTCATCAGGATTTAGCTCAGACACAGTTGCATGACTAAACAGCTGTTTCACAAATTCACACTGTGGTTGGGAGTAGCTGCTGCTTCTCTACACTTGACCATATTGGCAAACACTGAATCATCTTGAATTTGTTAGATTACCTTCTCAGTATTCTCACTTGTTTCATGTAACAAATAGGAGATTCCACAGAATATCTTGCCAATGCTCATCATGGTTCAGATGAAAAGAAAGAAGCAATGAATTAAACGCTAAGGCATAACCTTTATATGTAATTTCATTGTAGAAATTTTAGTAGAAGTGTCTTGTTAAGTTTTTCTAGTAAGGTGAATATAAAGTGCTGTGAGATGCAGCACTGCAATATGCCACTATGCTTTACTGTTAACACTTCTATGTGTGTACATCAACCATGAGAATTACATTGCAAAATAGGAGTTGGTGTTTGGAAAGTATTTTTTGTTCAGTTATTTTTTGCCGATTGTCAGTCTTTATGTTAGTCTATAATATGTGGTTGACCACAAAGTCAAAACCTTCATCTGATACTAGTTTAAATAATTTGAAATTTACAGTTTCAATAATTATACATATCTGTTTCAACTCTTGGGAATTTGTACTGCAGCTTACAACATAAACTCAGATGTAGTGTGAGTAAATGTTTAAGATCAACAAGCCTTTTTGCAAATAACACACATCCGAAAATTTTAGATTACTATCATATCTATAACAAAGAGAATGTGAGGTGAATGCTTAGCTGCTTGGATCTGCTAAATGGCTGAAATTAATTGTAAATGAACACGGGTGTGTGTCTTGTTTCTCTAAATAATGAAAAGTTATCCCCAGGAGTTGTCATGTCATAGCTATGTTTCATCCACTAACAACATAGTGGTACGTTACCAGTGGTACGTGGTAAGTCTTGTTGATGACTAACATTCCTGTTAAGGTGCTGCTTATGTAGCATGATTAGGTTCCCACTTGAACTTCATAGAAAGTATAGTAATACTTAACGTATATTTATGTATGATTATTTAAACAGATTTGTGCTAGATATTGAAGGCGAGTTTTAAAAAATCCTTCTATGGCCTCCAGCTTGCTATTTAGAGTCTGATTTTAGAGCAAATTGCTAATCCTTTTAATTGCTTTTGCCTTGTAGGTTAATCTCCGAGCCACTGATGTCAAGCTTATGCGCCAGCTACTTATCATCAATGAAAGTATTGAATCAATCAAATGGATGATTGAAGAGAAGTCCATTGCCAGTAGAGGTAGCAGTCTGAGTGGCAGCCTGTGCAGCTTATTGGAAAGTCAGGACACATCTCTCCATGGCAGCTGTAACAGTTTACAAGACTGTAGTGATGGATTGGATGGAATATCAGTGGGGAGTTATTTGGACACTTTAGTTGATGATGTCCCTGGTCGCCAAACCCCTTCAGATATGGACCAGTTCAGCGATTCTTCTATTATGGAGGACTCACAGCCTCTGCATAAACATCCCAAAATTGATTCTGATGAGTACTACTGTTTTGGTTAATAAAAGCAAGTTCCAATGGGACATATATGCACTTGTATTTATCCTTTTTCTTTGCTGCTATTTTATTTCATGTGCAAAACCCCAAATTTCTGTTGGAAGTAAATCATACTATGATATTTTGATTCCACTTCAGAACTTTTCTATTGCTTCTAACACATTTCCTTCTTGGTGGGTTATCTGCTTCTGTCCTGCTCAACTTTTCTTTCTCTTAATTTATTGTTGCTTTTTTTTTTTTTTTTTTTTTTTTTTTAGTGCTGTATTTACAGATCTTTCAAAGTGGTGAAGGAAAAGCTTTATCTTTAAAATGAGACATCAGGGAATGAGAGCATCAATTTTGTACTCATTGGCAATAAAATATCTTCTGATAAATTTATGTTGTGATAAATTTTCTTGACTATTGGGTTTGGCTTTTCCAAAGATGGTGTTCTTACTGAGCCTTAAATCTGAATCTTGAAAATACCTCTACAAAATAATTTTGTTTTATAAGCAATGATATTTGATCTAGTTAATCTGCCTTCACTTGAAGTATCCTAAACAATTCGAGGGGAGGGGGATTGAGAGAGGAGTCCTTTCATCATGAATTTTCTCATGATTCTTGTCTAGTTACAATTTTAAGTTCTAGGCTTCATTAATGTCTTGAAGTGCACTCCAATACTGGAAGCTCTGCATGAGAGAATATTTCATTTTTGTGCTTTGCACCTTTTATTTTTATTGAACCTGCTGTTTTGGTGACACATTGTATACACGTAAAAAGAGTGAAGGAGGCACCCCATGTTCAGAATACCTAATTCTGAAAGTTTGGATACTGAGCCAACAATACTCGACAGAATTTATTTTTAAAATAGTATTTTTTTAATTACGTAATTTTTAAAATGACTTTTTTTTAACCTTGAAATTTTGAGGGATCTAGTAAAACATTTTACAGGATGCAACCTGCTAAAAGGCAAGTCCTGTTCAGGTTTTGCATGCACACTCCAACCCCTGGCAGGTTTACTTTGTTTTTACAAACTATTATTAGTAAGAAGAAGTGTTTCCCACTGCTTTTTTGTTTCCTGTTTTACAAATAAGAGTTTATTCTAACCTTTTTGTGCCTATTAGTATGGTTGAGAGCTTTTACATTGAAAAGGTCTGAGAAGAGAAACAGGAACAAACTTCTGTGTAGAAAGTCTCTAGCTTTAAGATTCCCCTGGCACATGCTTTTGTGTAGATTAGAGAGCAAATTTTCGTTTTAATTGGTTTAGAATCGAAAGATTACGTCCACATACAGTAAAGGAAAAAAAAAAAAGAATATATAATTAACTGGTCTGTCATGAACAGATTAATGAATTTGTATTTCCAGCTTATATACAGTGGAATAGGTGCCGATACTTACACATTAGCTGGAAGAGTCTTTTTATGTCTATCTGTATTCCTATTGCCATAAAGCATGAAAAATATGGTATAAACTAATGTTTGCAAGGTATAATACAGGCTGCCTATTTAAAATATGTTTCACGCATACTGAAGCAGTAAAGTCAATACATGTCTCAGTCAAAGTTTGTTGTCTGTGTTGATTTTGAGAAACAGTAGTTGTCCAGAAAGGTGCTGCTCTTCCAAACCATGATTCCATGAATGTGTTTTGTCCAGGTTTTATTAACAGCAAATATGGAGAAAAGGTAAAAGGTCAAGAAATTGGAAGTGATGATCTGTGCTTTGGGGGTACCTCCATTTTTTCTCGATACAATAGGTGTTTGTGTGCATCAAAATTAAAAAGCAACATATGCATTTTTTACTTCAGACATTATGATTTGTTCAAATAGAGTGAAGAAATTTGTGGTTACCAAGAATGAGGCTTCTCAAAGAGAGAGAAGCAACTGATCAAACAGGGCTTTGCAGGTACCTCAGAAGTAAACTTTTGAGATCAACCAGGGTATTACAGATATCCCAAGGAAAAACAGAAAAACGGATAAGCCCTGAAATGACAATGCTATGTGGGCTTAATTTTTGAAATGTGGGGTTTGTACATTTGTTTTTTATTCATTCCCCGGATTATGATAGCTGGACATTGTTTGGAAAAACAGAGAAGTCTGAAGAAAAATCTTGGAAAATTTATTTCTCAGTGTGTTATAAAGTGGAATATCATCTGTAAATGCAAAATGGGTTTTATTACTTCACGTTATATAAATCTAAGAACACCGTAGTTTAAAGCTGTGAGCCTTTTGAGAAAGTTTTCCTACCTTCTTTGTTTGGCATGGAAGTTAAACATCAGGTTGTATACTCCCTCTGAACGTAATGAATGTGCAATATGTATAGTCTTTTCTTCTCCATCTGAGATTTTGGGCACTAGGCCAAGATGCACATAAAATCTTTCAACTACGAAGGAAAGTAAAAAAATATTCTTCACATACCTTCTCAAATTTCCCCCAGAGTAATGCTAAAATAACTTCAAGGAAAACACAACCTATAACTGTCACCCACCCACTCACAGCTGTAATACTGGATAAAAAGTAATTACATCAGTGATAGATTTATCATGCTATGATTTAAAAGTTCATTTACATGGGAATCAGCCATCAGGAAAAAAAAAATACTAGAAACAGTGAAATAAAATTATTATGTGCTTAGCTTCTTTTTAGTATGTATCTTGACTGGAAATAGAGAAAGAGTACAGATGACAAAACAGAGATGCCAGGAGACTCTCAGAAACAATTTCCAAGTGTTATGTTTCTCATAAGCAGGAAAAAGAATACCTTGTTATTTTGATTATTTTTAAACATAAAAATCTCAAAGATTTAGGTTTGACTTAGGGTCCTTAATTTAGTAGGAGTTCATAGTCAGCAATCATTTAGTCTGACTTCCCATTTAAGGCAGACTGAAATCTGATTATCTCGTACTAAGTCCAAGAATTTGCAATTCAGTTAAAGCCTCACAATTTAGGCAATTGAAAATGTATGATGATACATAAATAATTCAATTGTTTAATTAGTTTTTTCTTTTAAACAGTTTACATAGCTTTTCCAGATTCCTCTTGACGTGGTCAACTTTGGCCTTGTAAAATCTTTGTCTGATATAAAGGGATTCAGATGCCCTTTTCTAGCAGAGCTGAGGTTTTTATTTTCTTGATTACCAATGCAAATTTATACATTTGTATAAATATAAAAATATTTAGCTCTATACAGCAGTGCATCTGAAAGCACTTTATGAATGTATGTCTGTTTCAAATGTGGAAAAACAGATTAAAAAAAAAAAAGTGATGAAACAGCTAATAGTGTTCATTTGTTGTTTCTGTCATTGTCTGTTATTTCTTACTTTTGTATAGCTTAGTTTCTTCTGTCATTTAGCTTGTTTCCATGCATGATGGGCAATTTTGAGACAATTTGTGAAATCACAGGCTACAAGCAATACCCATTCCATTCTTATTTCCATGCTGCTTTAGTTTTATCTTTGACAGAGATTCCACTATGTAAGCCATGCAATTCAGAGGCAAAAGGGGACAATCCAAAAGATAAATTTAGTATTCGTTCTGTTTTTAAAGAACTGTTTCTAGCTAATAAGAGGAACCAACTAGTAAATGGATGTTCTCTGCTTCACAAACAAACTTGTCAGGGGAAGAAAAAGAAGTTTAAACCTTCACATCTGAAAACGGGTGCTTTAAAGATTCTGCCAATATGGGCCTAAATGTGAAGTTTTGTTGCACTTTCAAAAGAGCAATTAAAATTCTTTGAAAACGCTCTGCTAACTGTCAGGTTTAGTATTGATCTCAAGTTTGCATGACTGTTTTTGTCTCCACAAATTATGGAAAAGGATGTAGAACTGATCAGAAACTCCTGAATCTACCAATAGGCCAGAAACGATGTACTCAGAAACTGAAGACAGAACAGCACCTCTGCCTTTGGAAGGGATGTTATCATGATCATAGAAATTGGAAGAGGGTGATAAAGAAGGCAGAAATCTGTTGTATTCTGTTAAAATGAGATGTGACCTTTACAGGAAGTCATAAAAGGCATCCTTTTAAAGGCTGGAAGTACTGGTGAAATGTTTGAAAGTTTAAAGTTACAAAATTCTTCTATTCATTTCCCTTTGAAGAAGGGAACTATTTGGCAAAGGTAGGTGAAGTGCAGTCTGAAGTAATGTCTGGTTACACCATATAGCTGCACCATACAGCTGCATCTCATATAGCCCCATATAACCCACTGAGATTCTGTGAGGTTTTTGTTTAGCAATGTTAAGCAGTCTAATCTGTCTAAAAAGCCTGTGCTAGTATTTTTCATGTTGCCAACATTTCTAAAACAAGCCTAAGAGATGTGTCTTTGATATCAAGAATTAACTTAAACCCTGTAAACACTTTATCAGTAGAAAACATCTATCACCTTACAGTGAGTCACAGTAAAAGAGGCTTTGTTTTACTTTAACTGTGCTCTTTTACAGAAAGTTTGTCTTTTCCAGAATAGCAACGAATTTACTATAGAAACAGTATAAGAACATTCTACCCTGAAACAAATACATGTAGATGCTTTTCCCTTACATGAATTAACGAGAGATTAATGCTGTCTGCACTTAACCTTTGTACCAGGCAGAGATTAAATTTGCCCCGTAAATATAGAAAATAAAAATTTCCCCCATACAATTTTCTACATTGGTATGTAATATTAATAAGACAATATCTGTGAAGTCTTTTTAAAATCATGCTTTTCCAATAGACACCTTGTCTTCAGGACTGACAGTCCTCTGTAGTCTTGGTTGGCTTTCTTGACTCAGTCCTGAAAGTAAGATATTTGGAAATATATGTCTTAGTTACTCCTACAGAACTTCATAATACAAATGTCTGAGAAAAAATAACATAATTTAATTTCCCTCTTTCTCCCTAGTTGGACGCAGAAACTACATTGGTATCCTTGAACAATGTCTTGTTGCTGTTCTTTTGTGTTTTTGTTTTGTGTTTTGTTGTTTTATTTTAATTCTATTTTTGGGTGACATCCATATGGATAGAAAGCAGCAGACTGAAGCCAGAGGTCTGAAATTCTGCATGTACTTGCAGACTGTAAAGCACACATTTCCTGGGTCCAAGGTTTAAAGCTAACAATTGTTTTAGTCCATTAAGACCCTTGCATATGATCGTTATCATATTAAAGAAAACAGCAAGAACACTGAAACCTTGTTATGATTTTAGTAAGGAAAGTTTTATTGTTAGAATAGTGTGGCTTTGGGACAATGTCACTATTGCTACTAACTTCATTTTAAAGACAAATAATCTAGATTTTGACTCTCAAATCTTTTTTAATTTGAATTCCACGTCAAATGCATAGAACCAACATTACAGGAAAAAAAAAAAAAAAAAAAAAAAAAAAAAGTTGCATGTGAGAGTATTTGTAGTCAATGACTTAGTAAATCCTTTGTTCAAATTTTAGTGCCAAAAATGTTCCCATTATTTTATACACTCACCAAATGAGTGTATAAACAACAGTGTATGATTTATCAGGCAAAATAGAATTAAGCAATACAGTGTAAAGTGCTACTTCTAATAATGCAGTTGTGCTGCCTACTTAGGGAAAAAAAAAAAACAAAAACAAAAAAAAAAAAAAAAAAAACATAAAAATAGGAGAGAGAATTGAGAATTGTTCTCCACTCTGTGGAGAACAACTAAGTCTTCTGTACATCCAGATGATAGCAATCTCATAGGTAAAGACAGATCTGACCAGACCATCTGCTTGATGATAGCTTACAAAGGTCAGCCTAAAGGTTTTATACACAGAAAGCAAATATAAATGCCTGTTGTGCATTTACCATGGACAACCATTTTCTAAATTCTACTTCAAAAAAGTGTTTGTTAAACCAATTAAATAAAAATGTTTTGATTAGCATTTGGTAGTCAGACTCCATGGATAGTTTATCCCAGCCTTAAGTCACGCCGCTAAAATATTTGAAGGCAAAGTGCTACACATGTCTTAAAGTAGTACAGAAATACATATATAATAAAAAATATTTAAAAGATAAATGTTGTATTTATTTTTCCCTTATGCATTATATGAGAGCCACGTCTCATTTGTAGCTGGTGCTGTTATTTTCTGTGTCTGTCTTTTCATGTGAACCTGAGAGCATTCTCCCAGTATTTATTTCTTGCAATAAAATTCTTTCAGCAAATTTATTTGCTTCCCAGATTATAGGAAAAAAAAAAAAAACAACTGTGGAGCACCTCTTCACTTTTTGTGAATCTTTAGTATTTTGATTGCTCAGAAGACCATCTCTTTTCTTCAGGAATACAGTGCCCCTATGTTTCCTTACAAGTGGCTATCAAACAGTTTGCACAGCCAAGTAATCTTAACAATATTTTGAAGATGGGGGAGGAGAAAGGCAATTAAAATGTTCCTTGCTTTTTTCACAGAGAGGCTGTGTTCGCAACAGTGACATAATCTTTAGGATAAATATGGCTTTCATTGTGCCACCCCACCTCCCCATTGCCTGAAGTAATGTCAATATTTGCTTCAGTCTGTGAAGCTACCCAAAGTCACTGCTGGGTCACTTTCTTTTTGGTATTTGACATGCTGATATCAGCACTGTTTTCCAAAGTGAGTCACAGTGCTGTATAGGGAGTTACCAACTCATTTTAAACTTCACATTATACCGATTACTGCTTCAGGTAGCATCATTACCAGGAAAGGGAGAGTTGAGAAAGGCTGTTAGATAGCAATTGTTTATATATATATATATGTATATTTTATAGTAAACTTCCAGATTTTAGTCTTATTCCACTCATCATAGTGTAGCTTAAATTACTATGGCAACTGCAGAAAGCTGAAGGGTGAGCTTCTGGTTGTAACAGTTATTGATCCTTTATACAAAAGCAAAAGTAAAAGAGGAAGATTCCCCCCAAAATGTTAATACAATATTACCGCTGTACTTTTTCTTCTGAAATGAATTCTAATTTTTAACATACCCTTGAATTTGCTAAAGGACGACACATTTTCTTAATATTTTCTTTGAGAGTACATAAACTTTTTAGGAAATGTATTTATTTTGTGAACTGGGACATACAAACAAGGGAGTAAATATGTAGTGAATAATTTGAATAAACAGAGGACCAATGGTGAACTATGTACTAGTATAGGTCCTGGAGGCTAAGTAGAGCCTTGAAGGATTTCTAGAGATACACCTTGCACAGGACAGAGAATTTAATATGGCATTTCCAGAGACTTCTAAGCAAAAGTTTGCTGGTGGTTGGTGGTATTTTTTGTTCAGGTTGGTTGGGGTCAGCTTCCTTCTGAATGGTTTAGCTGTTTTTGCCAGCCTATGGCTTAGAAGATATAATCACTTCCCTTTTTCTGTCTGTATTTTCAAGTGTTTGGCTATCAGAGCCAGAACAAGGGCAGCTCCTCAAAAAGTTTCAGGTTAGAAACACGTTCACTGAATAATGCTGATCCATAACACCATGAATGGGGCTGGACTGTCTGTTGAAATGCTGACATTCCTGTACCTTCAAATATGCATATATAGAGTAATTCAGTAGATGTTTTATTTTCCCTATTAGGAAATCAGACTTCAAACAGATTTACTGAGAAAATCATTCTTACGCTAAGGTTCTCTTACAGTATCACATAATGTGAACCCCTTTGATTTTTGTGGCTCTCTTTTTCCGCCTTCACGTACAATAAATTACAGAGCTTTTTTCCTCTTCCTTTAATCATTTCAGCCAACAAGGTTCTAGCAAGTTGTTAATTCATAAAGATGTAAGATTTATTTAGAAAGACAAAAAATTATTGTTTTTTCCTCAAGAAGGAGTTCAAAATTTGTACTGGACTTACTAGGCAACATCTCTGTTCTTTTAGAAAACAAATAAACTGTAAGCTTTACCATGGCTATTATGACAATAAAATAAATAAATAAATAAATCCATGTATAATGTCCTCCACATTTATAAATGGATGTTAGTCTTAGTATTGTGACAGGAATATTTAAAGCACGAATTGCCAGTTTTGCCATGTCATCAGGCTGATGAACAAATGACAATGTAAAAATGATATATTGCCATGTTTTAAGACTAGCAGGCATATGATCTAGCCTGAGAAACACATTCCATGAAGCATGCTAGAAACGGCTGATTTGTACTACCAACCCGAAGTTGATTCTTATGCTTGTATACATCCGAATATTAATCAGATAGGGCCTGGGGTGGTTACTGGAATGTACAGGACACAGAAGACTGTACCATTACAGTCTCTCATGAACAATGTGCAATTCATTCAATTTCTTAATGCTCTGTTTCCCTCCCCTTCAGGCAAATCGTTTCACCACTATGTGATAATAAAGGGCTTCAGTTAGACACTTCTGACAAATTTGATACATTATTGGATAGAAGCCATGTTCTCAGATATAAACTCATGGCTTGCTTTGCTGAGTTTTCTCACAACCAGGCCTGGAAAAGGAACACATATTTCCATCAGTGCCAGATTATTTGATGCAAAACTTCAGAGGCTGTTGGCATGCATACGGTATTGAAGACAACTGTAGCAAGAAAGATTAGAAGTTGGAGAAAGTGGGAAAAGGATTAGGACACAGCCAATGACAAAAAATGCTGTTTCAGTGTAGGTTCCAGACAGTGTTTGAGAACCAAGAGCACAAAGCAGGATCAGACATTAAAGACAGGAAATAGCAAGAGCTTCTCTTATATATAATATAATATAATATAATATAATATAATATAATATAATATAATATAATATAAATAATAGCTTCTCTTCATTTCCATTTCCAATCTCATTTCCATCATTGTTGACCTCATGGTTTTATACATTATAGTGCACTGAGGCACACAATCACAAGTCAGTGTTCCTTTTCATTGGTTGTTTCTATGTATATGGGGAATAACTTCAAGAATCCTTTAAATTGTGACAAGTTGCTTGCCTTTTCCGAATGCTCTTTCCTTTTCTACATTAGGAAGAGCATGAAAGAAACCCTACCATGCCTTCATGGAAGGAACACTGGCAGAAACAAAACTGACTGCTACTAAATCCACCTTCTCTTCTCAGAAGTGTATATGTTTTGACAGATACCAGTTTATGTTAAGCAGTACAGTAAACACAGCTTTAATACTAGCCAAAAAGTAGTGATGAGAAGACAAAATTTATAGATTTGGAAATTCCTTAATTCAGTAAGAGTCTATATTCTATAACAGTTTAAGTTTCAGCAGTTTTTAGGTACTCAAAATAAACTGGGGCTTTGTTGTATCTAAACATCACTAAAACGGGTAAGCAGATGTGAAAACCTAGGCTTTACCATGAAGAAATTTAAAAATAAAATAATAAAATATAAAATAGTAATAAAAATAATAATAAAGTATTGTCTGCCTCTTTGATATGGAGCAATAAGGTACAAAGGTTTATCATTTTTCCCTGATAATGAGGGAAGTTCAAAGTACAATTTGGAATAAAGCCCAGAGAACTTGAAGTCACATATCTTTATCAAGAACCACATTTTTCTAATGAGAAGATACCATTCTCCAGAGTAGGTATCTCACTTTCTATTATGTCTTATGACTTTCACACTCTAAGAGGAAAAAAATGATATACCGTATAAATCTTCATGTGTTCTAGGTATTTTATCATTTGTTTGTATATATACTTTATTTGTGAAATATACATTTCTTTTCAGATGAACAATTCATAGTCATTTCTTGAGTAGGTAGCCTCATTTTGGAAATTCAGCAAGTGTTAGTTCTGTTTACAGTCTTTTCTTTTTGTTGTCTAAAATTATTAATTTGTTGTTGTTTTTGTTGTTGTTCCTGAGCATCTCATTTTCATAATGCTAAAGATGGACATGTGTTTGCCTCTTTCGTGGCTCTGATTGAAGCTAAATGTGAAAGAATTTTTTTCAGTTGAGAACTATGATCATTGACAGTGATCAGGGACATCATTTAAAACTTCTTGAATAATGCTAATGGGATATTTTGGCCTTGTTTAAGAACAACCAACATGAATATCATTTTGCAAATCTTGCAAATTGATTAGCACTTGTTCTTTAATTTCATTTTAGATTTGTATCCCAGGAGTATTTTCTATATCAATATGTTCACTCATAAACATTCAAATATAAGAAAATCAAGTCCAGAAAAAAAAAAAAAAAAAAAAAAAAAAAAAAAAGGCTCTCTTGACATGCAAGTGGAAAGAGGTTACTCTCTGCCCCAGCATAATCTTCTTAAAGAGCAAGGCAAAGGACTATTTTATCTGTTTTACCTATGTACCCTGGCTATCCTAGTGGTTCAGTGGGGTGGAGAAATGTACCTTTCATGGGAAAGCTCTGACAGACTCTCCATACAAACATTAATAGGCTGATTTGTAGCCAGTCTCTGGTAAACAAGTTTCATACTACCATTCTTCAAGTGTAGGCGTCCATTTCAGAACGATGCTTAAGTATGTGGTTAACTTCAAGTACGTGAGTGAGTAATCTCGTTTACTTCAATGGGACTATTCATGTTCTTAAATGCCTGGCTGAATCAGGAGCTAAATCTTGCTGGTTATCCTTTCAGCCTGCTCAGAGCAGACTCTGTGGAGACATTGAATCTTTCCAAATGAAGCTTGCCAAATGGTCTTCTGAAGAGTCACTTGGTATCCGGAGTTCATTATTTTCACTTTTGAATGCCTCCATAATCATAACGTTACTGGAAGACTATTCAACTTTCTGTTCTTTTCTTTTTAATCTTTAAAGAGATAATAATGTAGCAATAATCTCTGATAACTGGCATTGAAATTGCTACCATACTAGGATTCAGTAAAAAGGTAGTAATAATAAAGCATGAATTGGTCTTCTGTGTTAAGAACTAATACTTGTTTTAAGGGTAGTGATGTTCTAGGACAGCTTTTCAGTCAGGCTTTCTAAAAACTGGAAAATGTGCGTCAGGCAAGGAGTAGGGGAAAATTCTAGTCATTCAGCCATTGTTAAATCAGTACTGCTTTATGTCATGGCACCTGTCTAAGATATTTAAAAAGTTGTATTTTCCTTGTCAGCTAGCCAAATGTCTGCAATTTAGCCCCATGGGAAAATAAACAACCAACCAACCAACCAACCAAAAACTACCAATGTGTGTGAGTGTGTGTTTTCGTTTTTTTTAAGGATGAGGTAAGAGATATGGAAAGCTGTTTCAATTCACGAATTGAAGAGCAGTCCTTCACGTTGCTAATACGTACTCTTGTGAATTATGTACTAACTATAATTCATGCCTTAAAACATTGCATGTGTTATTAAAATCAAGAAAAGTCAAGACAAATTTGGATTTCTCTAACTGCTCTGTAATAGTACTGTTACTAGGTCCCTATTATAATCTTACAGATATCTTCATTCCATTAAGGGTCAGGTGGTAGTAACTTAGCTCAGACTACAGATAAAGACTTCTCTTTCCCTTGCTAATACCTCTTTGACTGCTAGCGTTCATCATTCCATCCCTGTCTGTCTACACAAAATATGATTTAAATAAAATAATAATAAATAAATAAATAAATAAATAAATAAATAAATAAATAAATAAATAAAGCACCTCCAATTTTCTAGTGTGGGATTTACAAAAGAAACAATATCACTGTGAGGACTTTGTGTATCTTGTGATCAAGAAGTTCAGGTGTATTGAACATTCCACAGTAACTCTGGAGTCGGGTATGAATTAACAAAAGGCCATTGCTTTTTCTTCAAGTGAGGATTAAATGTTAAATGTGTTGTAGCTATCTTCATCCTTTCTCAAAGTCCCCATAAGCAGAAAGTAGGTAGACCTTATTGTTCTAAGGACGTGGAAGCAGAAACATGTAGAAACAGTTGACATTTAAAATGAAAATGTGAGAATAAGAGATTAGTATGAACAATATCCTTCAAAAATGCTTACGACCCAAACCTCTTTCTATCAGCAGCTACACGCTTGCTTAGATTTATTTATCCAAATAGTCCTACGGTCTTTGATAGACTGACTTACTTCGTGACAATAAATGGCATACAGTTTACCAAAGCTACACAGTATGACCAGTATAATTTACTGTTTTCTCAGCTGCTATGTTACCTTCACCTCCCACATGTCACCTTTAAAAATCATAGACCTAGTTGGGAAGACCAAACCTTAATCTGAGAGTATAAGCACACAATTAGCATAAAATCAGAAGGAGCTGGTAGACTTGGAGCTACCAGTCTTCTTACAAAACAGAGAAGACCTAAACGCTCATTGCACAGATCAGATCTATTGCTATTATATATTGACTGCTTCATTTTACATGGAAAACTGTGTTACAAGGAAAGCTCCAACTATTTAATCCTTGTTTCTGTATAACTTTTAATTTAGAAAGGTGAATCTGCATCTATTTTGTTTTCATTGAAGGTGCCAGATTGGTTAGGGAATGCTCATTTTTTTCACTGTGAAGCTCAAGGACATTCAGACAAATAGTTGGCTGGATCCAATTTAACGGATTCTACCAAATAGAATGCAAGAACCAAGAAACCTGTATAACCGGCTGTGAAATTAAATACGTATTGACCAGTATAGAAGGAATCAATGGCTGCTGAAAAAAAGAATTATTACAGTAGATTGCATTCCAAGGGTATAAGAATATAAGCATGTTTTTGAGCTTTTGAAGCTTTATTCTAATTAGTCACTGAAGCCCAACATTATGAAAAATATCTATCTATCTACCTATCTATCTATCTATCTATCTATATTGAATGATTATTTGATCTGACTGTGGCTTTCACTGAGAATAAAGAGCAGTACAGAGACAGTTATTCTTACCAAAATATGATAATATCTTCATGGCAAAAATATGGGTGGCATAAATTCCTTCAGAACTGTCTAAATGTTTAACAGTTCTGATCTAGTCAGACAAGAGCTGTAATGTTTACAATCTCATTGGGACAAAAGCATAAATTTATACTCACTTCGTTCTGAAAAGCTATGCAGTAAAATGTCTCTGAGGCATTCCATACTAATTACACAGTTAAGATGTCCAGCCTCTTGTGGACAAACGCATAAGTATCTGAGCTAGCACCTCATAGAAATGTCAGACTAAATCATAAAGATTATCAGTGTAGATAGCTGAAAAAGCAATTTGTTTGTCCAAAAATAAATAAATAAATAAATAAATAAATTGAAAACTATCTCAACCTTCTCTAAAAAAAAAAATCTAGCTTACCAGTGCCCGACATTTTTGTACTGCTTTTCAGAGATATTATTGTGTGTGAGATTCATATTTATTTTTTCCCTACAGAAAGTATGTAGCCTGGTTGTTTTAAAGAAGAAGAGATTTAGAGTTAATTATTTTTTCAATGCAAATCTCTTATATGTTTGATCAAGTTCCTCTATCAACAGAAATAGCTGAATATTGATTTTCTTTCCAACAGTATGAGATACAGCTTAACTACTTCTGTTCACTTCAGCAAGAGTTTACCTTTGACTTGAATTATTTGTCCTAAAATAAAGGTCAACAACTTAAAACTGTATCTAAAACTTAGCAATTAAACACGTTTAGAAACTTGAGAATGTAGTCCACCTTCCCAAAGCACTAAGCAGCAACAGGAAACTACATGTTCATCACAGTTACACTTTCTAATTAGTAGAATGTATTACCAACATCTTAGTGGAAATGTAGCAACATCTTAAATTCTTACTGTATGGAATTCTGTAGCAAGTGCACAAAATACACAGAGAGGTCCTTGAGTACTATAAAGCAGACCAACATACCCATTCTTTCCAGTTAGCTTGAAGGACTCACTGCCACTAGGATGCCTCTGGCTACTCCTTTAACTCTTGCTAACAGTATGATATACCCAAACCAAAGACAAACAAATCTTTGACTACAGACTACAGACTACAAAGCTGGAGAAGTGACTAGAAAACAAGATTTATGAGGAGTGGCTGAGGGAAATGGAGCTGTTTAGTCTAGAGAAAAGGAGGCTGAGGGGAGACCCCATCACTCTCTACAAATGTCTGAAAGGATACACTGAGAAGGGTGTCAGTTTGTTTTCTCAGGTGACAAGTGACAGGACATGGGGAAACAGTCTCAATTAGTGCCAAGTGAGTTTTAGATTGAACATTAGGAAGAATTTCTTCATGGAGAAGTGGGTCAAGTATTGGAATGGGCTGCCCAGGGAAGTCAGAATCCACATCCCTGTATATATGAAAAAGATGAGTGTATGTGGCACTAATGTCTAAGGACCTGGTCTAGTGATGGAACTCAACAAGTAAAATTGATGGTTGTTGGTTTGTTGATTTTTAAGGTGTTTTTACAGAAGAAAAAAAAAAATGTATCTATGAAAAAATGTATCTACTTGAAGTTTTCAAGTCCTGATTTAAATGAAGACCTAAATACCATTGTTAGAATGAATGACACAGAAGTTCCTCCAGCAGTTTCTACATGAAGCTCATTATTCAGCTTACCATTTGGATATGAAAATCCTTGTTCATATCCATTCTACCCCTTATTTCAATTCCTTTGTCTCTAGATACTTCTGTGTGGAGCAACATTGTTTAGAGGTTAAAACAGTACCTGGGAAAATGGTGTGTGAATTTCAGTCCTGCTGTCAGTAAGTATATACACGTAATTTGTGCAAAAGGAAAACACGTAATCAGGAGAAACTGAAGGACTTATACAAAAGTATAAGTCCTTCATGCCTGTTTCTAAGGGCATTCTTCTGTGAAACAGCTAGCTTTTGTTCAGATGTCTTTTCTAAACCAAATAGAAAAATAAATAAAATTAAAGCAACATTACAAGCTAGATAAAACTTTTAAGTTGACCTGAAACATTTTATTTTTTTTTAAATAAATTATATTGAACCTCTATACCAACACATACATTTTTGAAAGGGATTTGAAGGAAGATAAAAGAGGTCATTTGGAAGACAACAGAGAACATATTTTTTCAAGTACTTGGACATTATGAAAGTAGAAGTAGAGCCAGATTTGTGCCCTATTTATCTTCTTCCTTGATGATAACAGTTCTGAAGTGTTTGAAGAATGTAATCATATCCCCCCTAGTAACTATTTATCCAAACCAAGGTATTTAGTTCATTTGAACTTTCCTCATAAATTAATCCCTATAACCACATGTTTGTTTCTGTTTCTTTCTCTGAACTCCCTCCAGCTTGCTGTTATTTTTTGGCACAAAGGTGCTTGTAGCCATAAGCAGCATCTGCGGTCTTCTTTATGCTACACAGACTAGAGCTATCTAGATACTCCATACTATTGTGTTTCTACATGTACAACCTAAATTTACACTGGCATTTTTTGTTGCTGTGTTCCTTTGCAAGCGCTCCTATAATTTGCAGTCTGGTGTCACCCTGAGGGAATTTGGCTGAACCCCTTTTGTGTTAAATATCAGAGTTTCAAGTTATTTTTCCTCTAGATGCAATGGCTTACATATTTTCCAGATTGGACTTCATTTTCTTATTTCCTGAATAACTTTCTAACCTTTCTCATTTCTCAGCTGGCTTTAGTGTACTTCTTTTTCACCACATCAAATCTTATGCTCTGTAAATCTCATTTACATTCCATTTATCATACTTTTTACTTCCTCGATGAACAAGTTAAATGAGATGAAGTTTAAGGTGGATCTTTTTTGTGTCCACCACTCTCACTCTATTACTGGCTATTCTGCCACTTAAAACATTATTATTTTAATTAATATTTTTACTATAACTCTAGCAATCTGAATCTGTGCTAGCATGTATTTTATTTTCTTGCTCAACATCCTTGCTGTGGCAACTGGTAACATGAAAATTCAAATTAGTAACATGACTTTGGAATAAAGATGCATAGCTGTATAAACGTACGGTGCCTTGAGAATTTATATGTAGCTATTATTTTTGCATGAGAACCTCAGAATTTCAAATTTAATTAACTTGTCATTATTATTGTCCTAATGTAAATGCAGGACTGAGGCACACAGAGACTGAAGCTATGACTAACAGGAAATCTCAGTTTCCCATGCTTGGACCCTAACCACTGCATCATACTAATGAACTGAAAGTCCTTGTCTTAAGTAATTCTCATAAGAAAACTAAATCATTGTAGAGAACAAATAATAAGATTTTGCTAAAAATAAAATAAATTTAAAAAAAGAATGAAACAGTAAAAAAATAAAGTATGAAGAAGAATGATTTCTATTATAAATAGGGAATTTTACTCAATGAAGTGTATATTCCTATGTACTGAGAACAGTAAGTCTGCAAAAAGGTTTAATTTGCCCATAGGAACATTAATTCCAAGGCTTGCTTCAAAGTACTTACTCTGTAATCACTGTGTTGTTGAAAAAGGAGGCTGGGGCAATGCAAATCACCACTCTTTGAGCTATTCTGAGAAAGCATCAAAAGAAGTTTAATAACAGTACTTGTAAAGGCTTTGTAGATGAATAATAGCAGTGGAAAGACTTGTTATTTCTTAAGGAAAGACAGTTGGTTGATACATCTTTACCTGGAATGTGGAAAGGCATCAGTTTCATTAAGTACGGTCTGGATTACACTTTCTTGTTAGTGGAGGACCACTGAGCAGATAAGTATCTATGTTCTGAAGAGGACATAATATTTTATTTGAGACTCTATTACAAGTAGTAAGGAGAAATATGTCCCTAGGTGTTTCAGAGGTTCACCTAACCAGCAAAGAACATATCAATTGTTTTCATCAAGAAATAAAAAGACGAGGTAATGCTTTAAAGAAATATATATATATATATATATATATATATCTTTGCAAATGTACACTTATTGGATAAGTTTAAAAGCAAACAACAACAACAAAAAAAAGAAGCCTTGGAAAGTTAAAGTTGTGCCTCTTAATACTGTAGACATGAAACCTTTGATTAGCTGCTACCATGGAATTTGATTGAAAGTACTGTGGAACAGATAAAAACAATTGCTAATGACCTGTAACATGTCAAAAAGAACTTCATGAAACTGAATACTTCTTTCCATTAAAGACATTTATAAAGGCAGTTAAATGTGGACTAGCTGGGTTTGTCTACCTGGACTTCTGCAAACAGTTTGACACTGTCCTGTCTGACATCCTTCTCCCAAAACAAAGAGACATTGATTTGATGGATAGACCCTTTGGTGAATAATTAGATGGCTAGATGGCTGCACTCAAATTGTTGCTGTCAGAGGCACAACATCCAGGTGAAGACCAGTAATGTTCCTCAGAGGTCAATATGGGCCTCAGCACTATTTGACATCTCTGTTGGTGACATGGAGAGTGGGATTGAATGTGCCATCAGCAAAATTGCCAATGACACCAAGCTGTGTGATGCAGCCAACACAACGAAGGAAAGCAATACCACCCAGAGAGACCTAGACAAGCTTGAGAGGTGGGCCCATGTAAATCTCTTGAAGTTCAGCAAGTCCAACTACAAGGTCTTGCATCTGGGCTGGGGCAGTCCTAAGCACAAATAGGTGGTGAGAGCAGCCCTGCAGAGAAGGACTTGGGTTGTTGGTTGATGAAAAACTCAGCAAAAGCTGGCAATGTGCACTCACAGCTCAGAAAACCAACAGTATTCTGGCCTGCATCAAAAGAAGCATGGAGTATTGTGTCCAGCTCTGGGCTCCTCAGAACAAGAGGGACATGGAACTACTGGAGCGAGTTCAGAGCAGGGCTACTAAGATGGTTAGGGGACTGGAGCACCTGTCATACCAGGACAAGCTGAAAGAGCTGGGCCTGTTTAGCTTGGGAAAGAGAAGACTGAGGGGGGATCTCATCAATGCATATAAATATCCCAAGGGATAGTGTTGAGAGGATGGAACCAGACTCTTTTCAGTTGTGCCTAATGATAGGACGAGAGACAGTGGGTGCCTCTCCACTGAAGCACAGGAGATTTTGTCTCAATATGAGAGGGCACTTCTTTACTGTGAGGGTGACAGAGCACTGGAACAGGTTGCCCAAAGAGGTTATGGAGTCTCCTTCTCTGGAGACATTCAAAACCCACCTGGATGGCTTGCTATACAATGTGCTCTAGGTGATCCTGCTTGGCAGGGGGGGGTGGACTTGATAATCTTCAGTTTCCTTCCAACCTCAGCCTTTCTGTGAAATTCAGTGAAGGTACTATATAACAAAACTCAAAAGGCACTTTTCATACAGATCTCCTTTTTCTTCTCTGGGTCTCAGCAAACCTGTCATGCTTGTTACAGCACTATTCTAGGTGCTGCCTCTTGGAGGATGCAACATACTGTTGCATTAAATGAGAGGCTTTTAATAGGCAGAAGTAAGAAGCTCTTACTCAATCCCACACAGCAGCACAGTGCAGGCACAACTGCTGTCATATTCTTTTGTATTCTCTTTCCACCCATTAGGAAAGATTGGATTTGTTTGGTTTTGTTTTCACGTTCAAAGGAAAGAGGAGTGCAAACTGATTTCTGTGTTGTTTCAGTTATAACAGCACAGTGTGCAAAATTTCAGTCCCAATGTTTTGTTCTTTCAACTCCTGTGTTTCTCCTGGGATGCAGAGAAAAAAAAAAAAAAAAAAAAAAAAAAAAAAAAAAAAAAAAGATGTTTGAGTACTGCATATGCTTACTGACATAAAATGTTTTGGTTTTCCCATTTATATCAATCTTAATTTGGAGTCACCTCTACATAATTGGTAAAGCTTTGATACAAACATTATCATGTCTTCCTTTCTGTGGTTCACATGGATTTGGTGTTGTAGAAATATTTGTAGGCTACTTTATTTGCTACAGAATAACATTGTAGTAATTTATAGACTTTAATTTTTGCACTTAACCAGTGCTGAGGAATAATATGATATCTTCACTGGATAAGGAGTCAAACCAAAATGGTTTTTGTCTTAGGTCATATGTTCTGATTTTAAAGAACAGTCAATGAAGTTTCTACTCAATGGATGAATTCCATAGTTCCATTTAAAAGATAAAATGGAAATTACCATCCAAGGATGGTTTGCTTTATTTAAAAACAAAACAAAACAAAACAAAACTAATAATAATAATAATAATAATAATAATAATAACAACAACAACAACAACAACAATAATAATAATAATATCCTTTAATTTAGAAAGAACCTTGAGAAACATATCTCTAATACAATTTGAGAATGGAGAAGCTTGAAAATACTGGGAGGAGGAAACCTTTGTGGAATCAGTAAGGCTGTTACTGTGTCTGAAAGACATTTAAAAAGTAATATATAAAATTGGAAAAGGTCTACGAAGATGGTCTGAAGTCTGAATAATGGACTACATAGGGTAAGATTTAAAACCCTTCTACCATGGAGGATTTAAGTATCAATCCATCAAATAATCCAACACGATGCTAGCCCATACCTTGATCTCATTTTCAAAGTATCTATATAGGAAATATTTATGGATTTTACTGGGAAAAAAAAAAAAAAAAAAAAAAAAGTATAGAGATTGAATGTATAGAGATCAAGAGAAGGAAGCTGGTGGTGGTGAATGCAAACTGAAAGTAAAGAACCATATTATTAACAGTGAAGTGGTTTCTGTGCTGCTTGAAACTATTAAATCAATGCAAGCTGTATTTTCAAGTGATACACAATAATTCAAACAGAAATTATAGTTTTAGTGCAAAACCAACAGTGTTATGCATTGCGTTGGAACTAATGGAACTAATTGCTCCTGTGTAGCATTGAAAAGCTTCAGGTTCTATTTTAAAGCTCGGTCTGTTCCACAGCTTGTAACTGACATATATATATATATGTATATATGTGTATATATATATATGTATATATAATATATATTTTTGTGTGTGTGTGTGTGTGAGAGAGAGAGAGAGAGAGAGAGAGAACTGAGGAGATAGTATGCCACAGGGCAAAAATCTCACACATTTTTATCATGCGCAGTGCTGTTTCTGAAGTCCATAAGCTAACACCATAGGTATGACATAGACACAAGGTATTTACTTTTTGCATGTTACCTAGTAGGCATGTCCCCATTTTAGATGAAGAGACTAGTCAAGACATATGAAATTATTATAGGTATTAAAATATTCTATGGGTTTTACTCTCTTGAAACTGAAAGAACATTAAGAATTAGCTCTCAGGTCATACATGCTTGGAGGTAGGATTATGGAAAATGTGCTCTGAACTTGAGAACTCTGATTTACACAGTAGCAGCTTTGTATCCTACAACTTGTGTCCCTCCCAAACTGTGTCTCTATTTACCACTAACGAACAGCTTCTTATGTCTTAGTCTTTTGAACAACCTTAGACCCATGAATGGCCTCCAAGAGGATTTATCATCAGTCCTTCATTCACAGTTAAGACTTTTTTGACGTTAAATCAGAAGTTGTTGTTTCTTATTTGTTCCTCCATCATTGTTACAGCAATAGCCGCTTTATCACCTGTCAGAGGCCTTCTGTTTATCAGTAGAGAGAGTAAAGAGCACAAAGCATATGTCCTGAGTGTATTTAAGTAGACTAAAAAGCTGTTGTGTAATAACGTTCTTCATCTACCTCTGTTGTGGGCATTTTACATAAATACAAATCATTTAGACAATTAATCTCAGGTTTAAATAGTGTTTTTTTTTTTTTACTTTTTATTTTTATTTTTATTTTTATTTTTTCTTTTTAATTCTGTTTCTGGATGTCTTATCTAATTATTTAAGTACTCATTAGTAAAAAACAGATATAAAAATTTTTGTAAGGCATATAAAAAATTCAGCATATCTCTTCCCATATAAAGTATTTATTTTCTAAAATTTAGTATTCCTAATCCTTTTAGTGTACTTGAAGTAGATTTTTATTTCTGTAACTGTTTAGACAAGAAGACTGTAAAATTTTTCAAATGAGTAAGAATTGTTGAATCACCATTGAAGTGTGATTTTTTAAAACTCCATAGATAATTTTAATTATATGGTAGAATGTAAAGGAATTAATATCATAAATAATAAATTAATACTGGATTTCTGTGTCCTCAGATGTGCTTAGTGTTTCTTTAGCATTCCAAATCAGTAATAAGGATGTAAAAAATATAAACTATACTGCTTAATTCCCTGTTCATTTGTACCTTGTTAATGAAAGTTTGTTTGTAAATTGATTTGAAATATGCAGTTGAAGGCCCAATTAGTCAAGTCAGTAGACCAGATCTTTACCCGTAAACAAGAACACAGAGAGTAGAAAGGAAGGACTGCCAGATAACAGTGGTCTCATGAGCGTACTATCACAGCTGTAAATCAGGGAGTATTACAAAGACCTTTCCTCCAATTAATAAAGGATAATTGTCAGAAATTGAAGTCCTACTGGCTGGTGAAGGAGCTAAATAAATGAGGTGTGTTGCATTCCAAGATCCTTAAGCCTTATGAAATTCATGATTGTAAACAAGGTTGCTTTAGACCATAGCATTTAAATAAAGGTACTTAGTGCAGTACTAATACATTTCAAGGTCCACCCTCACACACACTCCTTCTCTCATTCTCCTTCTCTCCCCCCAGCTGGTTTGATGTCACATTTACTTTGTCTTTCTCTTCATTTAAAAAAGAAAAAAAAAAAAAAAAAAGTTTTATACAGAGCAATATGATAAACAATTCTTCATTTTAGCAGATTCTTGGGCTTCCATAGTGACAAATGTTTCTGTTTCCTGCCAGCACATTGGCAAGGAATGACAAAAATTTTGCTGCCAATTTGTTCCAAGTCTAATCAAAATACTTAAAATGAGTTTTACAGAGTGCATCTTATGGAAGCTGTTTATCTTAACTCAGTGGAGAATCACATTATTTGCTGATATATAAGCTTTCCCTTGATAGCCATCAAGGAGCAAAGACGCCTCTTTTTCCTCTACCATATATCAGTTATCTATCTATGTTGTCTTTTTCAAAAATAGCTTTAGAAGAGAAAAAATAAAGTGGCCAAAATCTCTCAGTTTCTTCTTTGTTCTACTAGTAGCAGCAGTTATAGTTTAGATAATTTTTACAAATATGTGTTGTACTTTCATTTATGCTAGGTTAGAACTAAGAACAAAGATTCATTTTAATAAATTATCGTGATAAAATAATAAGATTAATTTAGATCTTTCTATATTTACGTAATTCATGCATGTTAGCTCTGTCGCCATGGGAATGCTTGGGAAGAAAGGTCAGCATTTACTTTCACCTCTGTGGTTCAATTTGCTACTTTTTTTCATGGTAGACAGGATTTAAAAGACAATCTTTGATTGGGATAATGCTACCTATCTTATCCCTCACACCCAAAAATGAGAAAAAAAAAAAGAAAAATGATGTTGCTAGTATCACAAAAGCTGTGTGCTTTTCAACAGAGAGAAAAACATAAATGAGAGTAATTTAAGAAGAGAATCCTTTCTTAATAGAATTTGAAGAATATTATAAATATAATTTTGTTCTGAATTTCTTATTTGAAACAATGTTTGGACTTTTCAGAATATACACAATATGACACAGTGGCCTGAAACTTACAATGTCAGTTTACTTAACTTCAGTTAAAGAATTACTAGACTCTTATAAAAGAATATAAGGCTATAAGATTATTATTACTCTTTTATTTTTATTTTTTTTTTAATAGGAAGTAGTCATATGAATCTCACTCGTTGGTATAGGATCAGGCAATATTAAAATATAAAGTAAATAGTATCCAGTCTTACTACTTGCTACTTGTTTTACTGTTTTATTTGCATCCTCTTGTTCTGTCATCCTCACTGTGAGTTTGTGTGTCACTAAAGTTTTTTAATGTGGATAGTATTATGTTGTAAATTGTAGTAATTCTGGATAAAAGGATCATTATTGGTCCAAGTCAGAGTCAAAAGATATCTGACCACATTTTAATTTATAATGTCAATGTAGCAAAAGCAATTTAGACTCAATGGACATTTGACTTGACATTTTTCAATTGTATTTGCTGGAAGCAGAACACATCTAAAATCATTATTATTCAAAAACCCGTGAAATATACCACCAGAATGCTCAGTGTATATTTATCTGCTTCACTGCAAAAAACAGCAGCCCTGAACTAAAACAGGACTATTTATACACTAAGGAAGAGTTCTTAGAAATGTTTGAGAGAATACCAAACACAGAACATCCTAAGTGAATGCCCTTTCTCCCTCCTTTCCTTTTCCTTCTTTCTTCCTTCCTGCTTCCTTCCTACTTCACTTACTCCCTTGTATTGGTAGCTGTTGAAATCAAACCAAGAGAGAAATTACAGAGCACCAGTACTCCAGCACCATTGTGTTGCAGGCTGAAACAAAACAAACAAACAAACAAATTTGTACTCTATGAGTAGCTCTCAATAACTATTTTCTGTGCTCTGGTTTATATCTGTTTGTGTCTGTAATTCTCAGGGATTAACCTAAACCTATTGTAGCAAATAATTAAAAATAGATTGAGTAGATGGATCAATTATAACCCATAGTCCTTGTGAACTTAGAGTGATACAAAACCTAAATAATGTTGTTTCCTATAAAACTTTTAAGTATAAATGGGTGTGCTCTTAACAATGATATTTGCTTTTAGAGCACATGGAATGGGTCCTTATTGTATTTTAAATTTTATAATGCATTTCTAAAAGTCTGAATGTTTTAATAATCCTCACATAGGCTGAATATTTGAATTCCCATATGTCAGCTATCTTTGACCTGTAAAATTGTATTTATTTGTCTAACCCCATGAAATGACAAGCAAGATACATGTTTCTAATATTGAACAAGGGTAGGTCCATTGTATAACTGTAACAACTGAAGCATAATGTAGTGCAACTTCTTCAAAGAATTTTACCTTGTTAGAAATTCCCTTCATGCTAGATCCTTGAGTTAAAATCTCGAAACAAAAAATTACAAGACTAACAAGATTTTCTAGGTGATAACAGCCACAGGTCTCTTCTGTTGCCTTCCTTTCCAAGCACTAGTAGTAAGTACTACTTTCATAACATGATCATGTAATAACAAACAGAAAAAAAATAAATAAATAAATTAAAAGCAAGTGTTATTCAACCATCTCAGGGCAAATCAGGGTTGTTCTCCTGTTCACCAAGCTCTTATATAACCTTCTCTCTTATCATTTTCTGCAGTTTCTTAAATCTTGAGTCCTAGACTCAGAATTTAAATAAGTCAGAGATTATGTGAAGATGTGGCCTCACAACTCTCCCTACAGAATGAATAGGAATATATTGCTCTGTACTCTAACAGTGTATCTGGGTCAAACCGTGTTTAAAATAAATAAATTATGGACTACCTTTGGGCTGTGATTAAATAAATAAATACATAAATAGAAAAAATAAAATAAAAATAAAATCCCAATTTAGGACAAGGATCTTTCCTGTAGGTATAATTTCAGTCACCAGGAAAAAATGTCTTTTTTTTTTTTTTTTTTTCTGAAAAAACTATATTTCAGGAAAATATAGTTTTTGTGAATTCAGATCATTATGCAAGGAGTCATATTGCTATTACTTTTGTAACTACGGAAGTTTGGTGTTTCTCATATGTCACTTGCATTTTTTCTCCCTCTAAATTTGGTAACAGCATGTGTGAGGACAACTTTGCTGCACTGCAGATTTATGATCTCTCTGCCTCTAGTACTGGAGATGCTGTTCCCAATTAGCAGTATTCTCTGCAGGATGTCAAGTAATAGAAATCATTGTAATTTTGAAGCAGCAGAATCTGGTACAGTGTTTTTCTGGTTTTCTTTCATCTGAACATTGCTAGTGATTACTAAGCAAGAGACTCAGTAGATTTTGAAACTGTTAATCAATAATGAATTCATCTAAAACTGGCATACCTTAAGCTCTCTTGTGAAGTAGTCCTCACCTGTTGGTTTAGATATTTCAAAATTTACTCTGAAGAATGAGAGGTGGTAATGAAGAATATAATCTTAATTCTGAAAGGAATGCATAGTAGGACAGCAAGAAGAAAACATCTGCCTAAAGCAGCTGAAAAATGATGACTACTTTAACTACTAACTGTATAATAGTAGTACTGTTATACTACTAACAGTATAATTATTACTAGCTGTGTTTCAGACAGCTTATTGCTATTTATCCTGCCAAGGATAACTTTAGATGCATATTGTGATTTGTTTCTTTTAATAAATACAATACTCATGAAATGCAAGCTATCCTTTATCTGTTAACTCCAGCATAACAGCTATTTTTCATGTGCTCTAAAATTAAAATTGTTTCCTCAGTAATCCATCTATTTTCAGGTAGCTGTTGTTGGTGTCACTGCTAATGTCGCACCCACCCAGAAAGCTTCTACACAAAATGGCTAAGATATTACCTTCAGAATCATACATATAATCAGGAAAAGATCATATAACTTACTATTTAGAGAAGTGATTTAAATCTTTCAGAAGTCATTAGCATACATATAGAAGTAGATTTATACATGAAAATGATGAGATTTTTATTTCCAACTTCCAAGCCTTTAAGCTTCATGAAAACTGTTTAGCATTAATAGGAATATTTTTCAAACATTTCTATTTCTCTGGATTTCTTCAGGGTTCAACACACTGTTTCAATAGCCAGTGGTAAATTATTATGGGTTTTTCATGTTTGAAAGCTCCATTACAAGATGCTGGTGTCATTGCACAAGGGATCTAGATAGATTACTGCATTAGTACATTGGCACTGGGCTAGTACTTCAATATTAAATAAGGGTGGTAATTTTTAGGCAGATTTATTTACATGGTTAAAATGGGTCTAGGTGTCTGAAGACTCCTACAGGCAACTAGAGTTTGAGAAGTAACTTTGCATGTGGTTCTAAGAGATTTCAGTGGAATTAAGGACCAGATTAAGATCAAGTATATAATTTCAATCACCTTCATGAAGTTAGGCCAAGGTAGCTATGCACTTTAAAAAATGTCACTATCCACTTACATACATCTCTAAGTGTTTAAGTACCTGGTAGGTTTGGCCTTTAGTTACTGAGTCATAATTTGAAGGAAGAAATATCCAAGATTTCCTTTCATTTGGAGACTACTATTTAATCTGCATGTTAAAAGAAAAGTCCTCTAAGACACAACTTTACACACCTAAGTGTCTTCCCTTTGCAGCCCTATGAAGCTCATCTGCCTACCACTGACACATGAAATTGTACAAAAACAGTGTCTTTGAAACACTCTCGCTTGTGCCTCTTGACAGTTTACTTTCTTTTCTCCCTTCTCAGAAGCCCCAAAGACAACAATACAAACCTGTGGTGATGAAAATTATATTCAAAAGGACTCTCTTAATCTTTAGTAGTAAACCACCATATTGTGTTTGTGTTCATTCCCTAGATGAGTAGTCACAGCTGATAGCCTTCTAATTTCCTTCCCTTCCCTTCCCTTCCCTTCCCTTCCCTTCCCTTCCCTTCCCTTCCCTTCCCTTCCCTTCCCTTCCCTTCCCTTCCCTTCCCTTCCCTTCCCTTCCCTTCCCTTCCCTTCCCTTCCCTTCCCTTCCCTTCCCTTCCCTTCCCTTCCCTTCCCTTCCCTTCCCTTCCCTTCCCTTCCCTTCCCTTCCCTTCCCTTCCCTTCAGCTTTGTTGTTGTTGTTGTTGTTGTCTTGTTTCTTTCTTTCTTTCTTTGTTGTGGTTTGGCTAGGTTTGGTGGATTTTTTGGGATGTATGTTTCTCATTTGTTTGTTTTGATTGTTTTTTGACCAGGAGTTTTGTTTAAATACACACATACACCCTGTTCTCAGCAAGTGCTAAGAAGGAAAATCTTCACCCAAATGTTTCTTTATGGACTTCTTCAAAGCATTATTCTGTATACCTGTTTGGAAGTGTATCAACCTCATGATTTTACTATACAGCAAGAAAAAACTCTGGTGATTAGGATAAATATGTTGTTTCTTTCTTAAAATGCTGCTTTTAGGTACTCACAGCTCACTGTGGGAAACTGAAGGTCTGAAAAGTACACAGCCTCAGTCCTCTTTTCCAATGGATCACATGAACAGAACCCTCTATATAAACACTGAAATACCAGAAATGCCTCTGCTGAAGGAGTTTATCCATCCTGAATTTTACAGTGTCTGTCTGACTGGTTTGTCAAAGAGATTTGCAGATAGAAGGAGAACAGAACTATTTTGATGCCAGGTTTCTCAAAACACCAGTCAAAACAGTAAAGATATATGTGAAATGAATCAGAATATAAAAGGTTCCTAACTTTTCCATTTTTACTTTTTCCTCTTTTCTTTCCTAGTTCTTTGGCAAATCTCTGTCTCCTGAGTAGATCAAGTGTCAGATTCCTCAGTGTACATGAGAGGAAAATCTGAATTTTTCCACATAGAAGCAAGTTTCTTCAGCATGAAAATTATATGTATGTGATACAGTTGGCTTCTCCATCACTGTGACTTTGAGAGAAGCCTGATTTTTTTGTTTTGTTTTGTTTTGTTTCTTTGTTTGTTTGTTGTACAATGCAGCTCTTGCCAGAGGTCTCTATTTTCCCTAATTAGCAGGGAGGCAAACTTTCAGGATAGCCCAAAACAGTCTAAATCTGTGAAGGGATGTCAACTGTGTCTAAGAAAGGGGAAAGTATTAGGAGGAGATAAAGAAGTTCACGAGGAAACACTCTTTTTTGTCATTCAGGATTGTCTGCTTAAAAAATGTTAGCCTGCACTGTGGTTGCACACAGTGGGGTGCTTTGTAATTGTATCGAGCTGAAACCAGAGCTGAAGGAGTTGTCTAGAGCTCATGAAAAAATAAATGGTCTTTGACTTAAAAAGTAAGGAGAAGGACTTCAAACTCCATGGCTTCAGAGAGATGATGAGTGATTGTTCTCTTGTGAGAACATGTAGGTTGGTTTATTTAGACTCAGAGAGTGTGAACCAGGAGAGGCACGAACAAAGTAAGAGTTGGGAAGTTGCCTGGCTGATGGCCTGTCCCCCTATTCAGAATAAAAAGGCACAAGAATCATGCTCCACTGCCTAACAGCTGATGAGTGAAGGACTTCAGGGTGAACTCAGGTGAAGACATGAGGAGAAGATTAGTCTCATGCATTATTATGTCATATTGTGAACAGTAGTTTGAAAATACAGCCTTCTGTGATTCTAATTTCCACAAGTAACATAATTTAATAAATATTCATTGATTAACGTTCATATGCAAAATATTTTCTGTAAATATTTTCTCATGTATTTTTCTATTTTGGGCCTAAGAAATGTACTCACAATTAAATAATCTTTTAATTATTGTAGTTAAAATTATAGCTACATATATAATTTGTCTGAATAGTGTTCACTATCTAGTGGCATAGGGATAAAATATATTTGTTTGATTGAGTCCTTTTTCTACTTTATGTTGATTAGAATATTCAAGTCACAGCTAGGCAAAAGACAAAGTTTGTCATCCATTATAAAAAACGTGTTTTTTTTTTTTTGTTTGTTTGTTTGTTTGTTTTTTTAACACTCTTAAAAGAAAAGAGGGCCATTCATTGAAAATAACAGGACTAGAATCTAGGACACAGCAATTACTGTGCTGAAAGAGCACTGAGGTGGATGAAATGCTTTGCCTCCATGTAAGCAAGTAGTGAAAGGACAAACAGAAACAAATGTCTGGGTAGAGGCAAGGTCTGAATAAACTTCAAAGTTTCTCAGTTCTATAAATATCTTTGAAGAAAACTTGATCTTCACAAAACCAATTCGTTTTAATGCTGCTCAGTACAGATGTTTTACACTTTTTATGCATTCTCTTTGTAGAAATTAAAATAAATGTGGAGGCTGTATATCCTGGTGAACCAGAGATATTTTTGTGATTAAAATATGTATCTATTATCTGCGAAAATTTTTCCAATCATCTGGAGTGCTTTCTCATCCACAGATCCACTAAGTCAAAGCACACTTGCTCAATATTAGCACTCTTGACTATCTTGGTCTAATACAAGGATTTTTAGCATGAAAAGAAGAAAGAAAAAAAAAAAAAAAGAAGAATCAGCTTTAATATATGGTCTGTATTCACCTCTTCTATTAAGATTCCTCTGATTTTATTGTTAAGAATGCATACAAAGAGATTATGATGTAGAGATATTTACAGAATGTTTACAAGCTAAAACTACTACCTGTGAAATCAAACCCCACTCACATAGCAAATTATAATTGATACTGGCATAATTAATTTATTTTAGGCTACGACAAAGGACGACATCCAGTTCTCTTAACTGCTGTGACTACTGCACAGAGGCATACTTTGCTGTGTATTTACCTAAATTTCCAACTGCCTGTTCTTTTCTTATGGAATAATTTGGATTTCTATTTTTCATCATGTTTATTGCATATTATATCTTCCAAACATTTAGTCTCTTTGTAGAGTTTTCCATGACAATGAATCTGAAAATGTTGATAGCCTGCTACAGTATATTGACTTTTTAAGTGTTCTGTATTTTGACTGTAGATACTTTCCAGTTCAGTGTGTGTCACTGAAAGTATACACGGAACAGTAAGGATGTACAGCAGAGCATATACCTAAGTGGAATATATAATCAAAAGTAAAGATTTTCTTTGAAGGTATCATGTGTTAAGCACTGGAGAGGTAACAGAATTGGTCAGGCATAATATTTTGCTTCAGATTCATAAACAGTGGAGCTGAAATTGCGCTGTGCATGCATGTCAAGGCTTTGGCTAGGACAGAGTTAATTTTCTTAATAGAGGTTAATATGATGCTGAGTTTGGGATTTTTCATTAAAACAGTAGTGATAACACTTTTAGTTGATTTTAGTTGTTGCAGAGCAGTGCTTACACTAAGTCAAGAATTTTTCTGCTCCTCTTGCTTCCCCGCCAGCTAGGATCCTGGGGGTGCACCAGGAGCTGGGGGTGTTGAACAGCCAGGACAGCTGGCCCAGATGGACCCACACCATGTGGCATCATGTTCAGCAATGACAGCTGAGATAAGAAAAAGAGCATGGGGAGCAGGGTTAGGGGTTGGGAGTGGCATTCAGAGTGATGGTGTTTGTCTTCCCAAGAAGCCATTCCACGTGCTGAGCCCTGCTTTCCTGCAAGTGGCTAAACACCTGCCTTCTGTGGGAAGTGGCAAATGGGTTCCTGGTTTGGCTTTGCTTGTGTACACAGATTTTACTTTGCCCGGTGAACTGTCCTTATCTCAACCCACGAGTTCTGGCACTTTCACCTCTCCGACTCTCTCCCCCATCCCACCTGGGGACAGTGAGCGACTGGCTGTGTGTGGCTGAGCTGCCCACAGGGGTTAAACATCAACAATGCACGTGGGTATCTGCACTCACGGGAAACACACACTTACAAACTGTGAAGACTTCATAACTGTGTTTCATTATGCAGCCATCCTTTCAGCTAGCAAATTGCAGCAGTGCAGGGGAGCCTTTCAGTCCAACAAAATGCAACCCCTTTTTCCTCAGAAATTCCCTTCTTTAGACAGTGACTAGTCCATATTGCACAGAAGCAATATACCTTACTGTAGTACAGATGTGCCTGCAGTTTTCCTCTGCTGGCCACAGTCCCCAAGATATCTGTGTTACATTAGGGAAAATGGCAGGCAGTATTCAGTCTGGGAGAAATATTTATTCTGCTTAAAGGAACTTCAGTAACTGTTGAGAGCTAGGCACTAGCTTGCTAGCTTGCCCACAAGCTGGTGATACATAAATCATTTTAGTCCCTGGCATACCAGAAAGATCATAGCAAGGAAAGATCAAGCTATACTTTTTATTCATGGATAGGTGCCCTATATTTTGAATTAGGAGTGGAATGCTGAGAGCCTGATGGGACTGAAAACATTCAGAATTCTGGACAATTACCAGTTCCTTAAAAAATATGATGGAAGATGAAGCTAGATGGGCATCTTGGAGGACAATCGCTACATAAGCACCAGCTGTTCCATATTAGAATTACAAGATTTAGGGCTTTAAATAGATTTCAATAATTGCTCTAACTAGCTTTTTATAATGATGCTTACATCTGTCATTATTAGAAGTACCAAAATTTACTTTTTCCCAGGGAACTCATTAAAAATTATTTTGTTTTGTTTTCTTTTCTCTGTCATTTATATCTAATAAGAATGTTTAATGAAAAAAAAAAAATCTCCCTTTCTTATCTTGGGGAAGAAATAGACTTTCTGTAACCAGACATTCATCAGAATCACTAGCCTCATTGTTTATTTGTTACTTTACAAGGCTTTGCATTAATTGGGAAAAAAAAAAAAAAAAAAAGTTTTAATTACATTTTAGAAGTTCTACTAAAGAAGGTACTTTTCAAAAGTACCACTTCTTCTGACCTTCATCTCAAAACAAGCCAGAAGGAGGCTGAGTCTGCTAATGTTATTATTTAAGCAGCTTTACTCTTTTGGTACATGAAACTTTGTATTTTCTATCTTCTTGAATGCAAAGGAGAGGAAGGACACATTTCTGTTTTAAATAATATTAGAATCCCAGTTTTTCCCACTGGTACAGACACTTGAGGCTACTAAGTACTTCAGACAGCATAAAGACATATTTTCTGGCCATATTAGCATCACTAGTATTTAATCCTTTTATATATTATTTTATTTGAAAGTCTGATGTATTTCCTAGTAATATTATTGGTTTATTGAAGTGTAAAAAATTTACATTTTTTTTTTTTGTTTGTTTGTTTTTGTTTGTTTTGATTAGTTTTGTTTTCTCATGACACGCAAGGTCACAGCTATTGTGATTTGGAGACACACTTCACTCCAATGTCAGATTATTATTGTCTCAAACATTTGTACACAACCAGAACATAACATTAGCAAGATGACCGTAAAATTATCATTCATGTCTATTCTTGATAACAAAAACCAACCAGAATATAAAGAAAGAATAGCAAATTCATATAAAGTGCAATGTGGTCACAGAAAATCTCCTCAAGGTATTTTACTGAGCTTTTATCTAGTCTGAGACAGAAGATACTATAAAGTAAAAACATTTTCTTTTTCTTGCCTTCTTGCTCCCAGTCTACATGGAATTAAATTCTGTATAAAAGATCAGATTTTGCCAGCAAAGTGTACAGAGAAAGGAGAAAAGACTCCTTGGGAAACAAAGAAACAAAACAACAACAGCAAAAACAAACTGCATTTTCTGTCAATTAAAGAGTCATCTATACTGAAGATTTTGTTCTGTGAAAGTCTTTAATGCTCTTCTTCTTTTACTCTTCCATCTGGTACTTATACTTCTAAACAAATCTTTGTCCTCCTTTTGTTTCAGAAGACCTTTGCCTCTTCTCTCTGTTGCCATTCAGCCTGCTAGCTGAATCTCTTTGACAGTGAAGCATCCATAAACCATCCATAAGATTCCTGATTATTTAGGAATTAGGATTTATATAGTATTATTACAATTATTTTTGGCTAAATTTAACTGTGCATAATGACCATGATGATGATGTTGGAGGAAAAATAAAAATTAAAAAAAAATCCATTCCTTATATTTAATCTGGTGTAGATGTGCATAACACAAGTGTATGCTAATTGTATTTGTTTTCTAGGTATAGTAAGAATGTAAAGTGGATGTTCATCTTGTGCTGCAGTTTTGCAGTTTTAACAATTTACCTTTTTTAAAGAATTCTGTTTTCAGGATCCTCCTTCACAGATGTTCTCTAACTTGTGGTTCTCACATTCAGCACTAAAGTATGTATTTTTTGTGGAAGTGCACATTAAAGTTTGTGAAAACAGTTATTATGTTCTTTGTGTTTCCATATTTCTATCTTCTCTTATTTATGCTAGAATGGCAACAGAGACACAACCTTGCTTTCTGGATTTGGTCTCATTTATATACATTCTCCCTGGTGAAACAGCAGAGCTAATGTTAGCATTTATCAGAATTTTTCAGCTGCCTTGGAGCTCTGTTAATTAGATCTCGTCTAGGCTGTGTGGAAAGTTTGTGCAATCAATAATATGAACTGTGGTAGTTTATATTCTCTCTTTTTATTTTCCATAACAGCTCATTTAACAACTGAAGGTGATTTGCTGGGGAAAATCCTGATTAATGGTATCTCTGTTCTGTTAGAAAAGTGGAGCATGGTCCAGCATAGAATGAACTGCTTAAGGGGAAGGGAAGGGAAGGGAAGGGAAGGGAAGGGAAGGGAAGGGAAGGGAAGGGAAGGGAAGGGAAGGGAAGGGAAGGGAAGGGAAGGGAAGGGAAGGGAAGGGAAGGGAAGGGAAGGGAAGGGAAGGGAAGGGAAGGGAAGGGAAGGGAAGGGAAGGGAAGGGAAGGGAAGGGAAGGGAAGGGAAGGGAAGGGAAGGGAAGGGAAGGGAAGGGAAGGGAAGGGAAGGGAAGGGAAGGGAAGGGAAGGGAAGGGAAGGGAAGGGAAGGGAAGGGAAGGGAAGGGAAGGGAAGGGAAGGGAAGGGAAGGGAAGGGAAGGGAAGGGAAGGGAAGGGAAGGGAAGGGAAGGGAAAGATAATGCAGTATCTCAAATTTTGGAGTTGATTTTATTTGGAGAAGCTACTATGTGCCATGTTCTTAAAGAATATTATAGATTGAAAGAGGGAAGGAGAGAGAGAGAGAGAGAGAGAGAGAGATGTAGATAACATCTACATATATGTAGATTACATATATATTACATACATTTATACATGTATATACGTCCTTAGTATTGGGACTCATGCCTCGTGCCTCTTACCTCTCAGCTACTTACTCCAGTTCTCAGGAAGGCTAGCAGTAGGAAAGAGTAGGGAGGTGAAGATTTATGCTAAATTTTCTCGAAAGCCAGTGCTCAACAAGTTGAAGGTATTTAACACAGAAACTGATGCTGTCAATTGTTCATTTGAAAATTGAGCTCTGACCCCCAGAGAAATAGGTGTCTTTTTAGGTATGTTTGCAGTGACTGATGGATCAGTGGTCCATGCCCCAAGCATGAATCTTTTGTTTTCCATTATATTTATCTTGTTCTTCCTTCTAGTTATCTTATCTCTAAGACTTTCAACTTACTGGCTGAAGTAACAACTGATACGCAAACTAATTTGCTCATACTAGTGGAGGAAGTATTTGTTTACTCTGTTTATGCACACCTTGAAGCCTAACTGTTTGACTTACTGAACATGGCATTTAAATACTGGAAAGAGTAAAGCATCTGTAAATGTAAATCAGAAAATCTTATAGACTTGGCAGGAGGGAGGGGCTGTGTGATCTAGTAATTTACCTGGATCTGTGATAATTGTAGTCAGTGATAATGTTGTTTTAGCATAGCCTGAAGTCTTACATCCAGATGACTGACCAAAGATGACTTGTCTTTTACTCCCCCTTTATTGTGTTTGCTAATTTCTGTAATTTTGGGAGAAATACCTACAGTTTGGCTGTTTAGTGTGTCCATCCTTTACCCCAGGTAAGATAATTGAGGTATATTACCTATGATCAGTTTTTCCTAGTGCCAATGTCTTATGCTGCTATGAAATTGTACTTCCTTAGAAGAATGTAGAACGTATATAGTATGTCAAAATCCTACTGTTTTGAATGGATTTATACATCTACTTCATTAACATGTTTCTAAGGAGTCCCATTGATTCTACAAAGAAGTTCTGCATATGATTGCAAACTTATTTTCTCCAGAATGGTGGCGGGATCAGACTCACTTAAAGTCTCTTTCCTATTACCTGCAGTGTGCATACATGTGTATTCTCTAAATATGAAATATCTAATTATTTATTTATGTTAATTTAAATAATTAATTTTCGTTATATCACATATAATCGGTCAAAGCTGTGAGGACAAACCCCAAGTAACAGTGAAGTCTGAACTCAAATGTTGCCTTCTTTCTCTTGCCCCTCTCTCTTAGTGTTATGTTGAAATGGTCTTTCTGCACAAAGAAGCATATCAGTTTTTCTAGCTAAAACATAAAACATGCAAGGTGAAACAGAGCAACACATTGATTATTCCCAGTGTAGTTCTGAGAACTGTGCTGTTCAATGTAGGAACTCCTATGTTAACTTTAATAGATACCAGCCTTTTTGAGGCAGAGTAGCATTGTCATCATGACATCAATACACACTGAGACACCCTCTCCTGGATATGTCCTCAAACTCCCTTGGAAATTTTTACTTAAATGGCTCTCTGGGAGTTAATTGCAGCTTACAAGTCACAAGGAAGTAACTCGCTAGCTTTCCTTTTTAGTAAATATCTCTGCTAGGTACTTGCAGCCATCCACTGAGCTGGTGGCAAAGGTTAAATGTCTTTTTATGACTAACTTCGTTATGACTAGTCAGTGAAAATAAGCAGCTCTGCTGTCCTTTAAGTATGACTTTCCAGTGTGGGAGCAGTGTTCAGCCCAGTGCAGAGAGAAGGAAAGCTGCTATCATAGATTTTCAGTGAAGTCCCTGCTAGCATTGTTGACACCACACCTGTGCCTGTAAGCAAGCACAACTAAATGTGTCTTGCTGTGGTCTAGTTAAGGCTGACCTTTCTGAGCAAATCAAAGGCTGAATGATGTTGACAGCTGTAAACACAATATGAATCAGATGACCTTTGCAAAGAGAAAATGTGAGGTCAAACTGAAGTTAACTGAAGTCAATGCTATGACCTACCTTTGAACAAAAATTATTCTTCTAGCTGCAACAACAACAACAAAAAAACGTCTCTTGAGTTTTGTATCAGACAGGAAAGGCCACAGTTAGTGGACAGTTTATGACAAGCAGTCTCAGCTAAGACACAGCTGTTCAAAATCATCTCACCATTTCTTTAACTCCATGCTTAAGTAGCAGAAAGAACAAAAATATTTTCATTGTATGACATACCTATATGATGTATGATTTATCACCAGACCATCATTTTTTTGCTTAAAATTATGCAGATCTACAGTGCAACCAATGCTAGCATTGACACAGACACTAGGACCTGCATCTTTTTTGCACCAAATCCTGTCTTTCTTTAGGTTAAACTGGCAACAGATAAAGCCTTAGAAGTACGTGAGTGCCTTGGAGATGTTGATCAATCTTTGAGGACTGTTAAACCCATATTTCTTTTAAATTATTCCAGAGAGATTGTTTTTCACAAATCTGAATGCAAGACAGCCTTTGCTTTTGCTACACCCACTTCCAGATCCAGTTTGTACAAAACACCAAAAATGGGTGAAGGAACATGTACTGAGGTATTCTGAGAAGACACCAGCTGTTTTGTGTTTTTGTTCTTACTTTTTTACTCTCTGGTCCATTTTTCCTCTGTATTAAAACCATATAATTTCCCCCTTAGCTTAGCACTGGTTATATGGCAACACTGTATATTGTCCTAGGACTTAAGTGTACTAATAATTTCCAATTGATATGCCAGGGTTTAGTAATGAGTTCTCCTCAGTAGCATCTCAATTACTTGTGGTTTGATTTTGTAGGGATTGAACAATAGCAGGTTGGATTTCTTAGGTACAGCAGTTTGCCCCTGTGGATGGCGCTGATCTCACCAAATTTCAGCTATGTGAAAGGAAGTTAACTAGGTGGATATATTCCCAGTTGCATCACTGGTAAATTTCAAGATCCTAGTCATCCCAGCCTGAGATAAAACTGTTACGGGAGGTGCTAATCTTAGTGATTATCTCCAGACACCAACACAAAATCTCAAGCTTTTGTATGGCTCAGAGTATCTCACGACCCTGGACATGATCCAGAACAGCAACAGCTACAGGTCTGCAGTATTTCTGCAAATCAACATTAAGATGTACATCCTTCAATCTCTTTTCAGAAATTATACTCCATCAGAAAGTTTCTGACAATTTCTCCTCCTGATGCACCTATCTTAAAGTAACATATGACAGTTTAAGCAACATTCAACTTCATGTTTTTTGCAATCATAAAAACATATATATATATAAAAAAAAAAAAGAGTCCGATAAATCTTTTCTCAAAGCACAGAATAAGGGCTAAATCAGACTTGCCCAGTTATGGTCTCATTTCTGTAACAACAGTGATTTCAAGTGTCAAACAATAAAAAGTGGCAAAGAGACAAAGGTTTGCAATACGGTTTGCTATACGACGTCTACAGTAATGCAGAACTGCTTCAGTTGATTTATAAAATTGTACTTACAGACAGAGAACAGACTGAGTGGGAGATCCTTTATTTCTGTCAGTATAAAGAAGAGCTGTATTAATATATTAAAAAAAAAATCAGCAAGGTGTAGTGGGAATTTTTATGAAAATGTTTCCATTTTTACAAGATTTTATTTTAAAACACTAGTGACAACTGACAAGTAAAATATTTTTAGATTAGCAAATATGTTTTCCAGAAGATTAAAAGGAAAAAGTAAATGAATACCCAGAGGAGATTTCAGCTACAGACAAGGAAAAAATATCAACCAGTGAAGTCTTGCATATGCACTTTGGAATAAAAGCAGAGCAATAAACACAAGTTAGGAGTAGCTTCTAGTCATACGTAGAGAGGAGACCTTTCAGTTGGTTCAACAGAAAGAACAATGATTTATTCTCCCAACATACAGATTGCCATGAGTATCTTTTTGTGACTGTTTCTAAAATATATACCCTAGAAATACTGGAAAGTCATAACTCTGGTGGAAGAGATAATGCCGTATGTTCAGATGAAGTTTCATGTGCAATGAGACACCACATCAAGAGCATCAGACAACAGCACAACAAAAATGCTAACAGGAGTAGGACACCACACAACAACATTTCTCAATATTATGATTTATTTAGGAAAACATACTTCCAGTAAGTTGCTTTTTTGTGTTTACTCTTGAGCTATTTTTCTATTGGAACTAGTTTAGAAATCACATACTGGCTACAAAATCAGCAGACAGAAGGTCACTGACTCTTGCAAAAACATGTAATGTAAATGACCCTCTTAAATAACTTTTCCCTTGATGCTGACAGCTAACATGGTACAGACCAAACTAATAAAACTGCTCTGATATACCACATGCATCTCTAGCAACTGACATTTCAGACATTTTTTTTTTTTTTGATGAGCAGACAACTTGTAATTTAGATGGAATGTCTCCTTCCACAGAATGACAGAATAGCTTGGTTTGGAAGGGACCTTAAAAATCACCTAGCTCCACCACCCCTGCCACAGACAGGGATGCCACCCACTACGAGGTCAGGTTGGCCAAGTCCCCATCAAGTCTGGCCTTGAACACTTCCAGGGATGTAACATCCACAGCTTCTTTTTGGGGCATCCATAACTTCTCTTTCCTACCAGCTCTCTTGCAAATGATCCTTCACTACAACTGATCCATCATCTGTTGTCATTCATGTATGCTTTTCTTTAGATTTTACTAGGATTTACTTCAAAATTTAAGCCTGCATAATAAGGCTGGGGGACAAATATAAAATTATTTACCTAAGAAGTATTCCCCCCTTAGTCACTTTTCTACATTAGGTGTAGTTGTTATTTACCAATGAAGGAAATAATCTCAATGACCTATTTATTTTTATCTAGAATACTACCTGGTATAACCTCACTTACCTTTCAGAACAATCTGGTAATGTTTCTTTCATTTTCCTATTTTTTTGTGCTTGAAGTATGAAGATGCCAAACTGGAGCACAGGGCAACAACTAAGACCCATCTTGACACTCCAGCAGACTGACAGGTAGGTGTTCCAGTAATTCCATAATTTCTATGGTTGTAACACCACCTCCTCTTCCCTCCTATACCTCCTCCCCTCCCCCCCACCAAAAAAAAAAAAAAAAAAGTTTTTTAGCACCCAAATATTGTGAGAAATTGACTAAGCTGGAAGAAAAAATGTAACAGAATTATCAAACCCCACAGAGGTAGTCAAGCTCTGTTTCGACTTCTATCTCTGCAGTTTACTGAGGTACTTCCCTTGAAAGCCAGGTCACTTACCTGTAGATTCCTGATGGCCTCTCTACCCATCTACGTGAAATATTCAGTTTATGTTATCAGCAGGTGGGAAAGTCATGAAGTATAAGCTTTGCTTGTGGGTTTTCCCCACGTACTTCTGTAGCATCAGCCCTCAGGTTACTTCAGATTTCTAAATCATCTATGTCATCATCAGGGTATGATCAGTCTCTTCCCTCTAGACTCACCTGCTGTTTGTGTTCCTTTCCTTCAGAAGCTCAATGCCCCAAGATGTTGCACTGCAGCTCACAGGAAAGAACAGAGAGCAAGACAGGTTATTTTGTTTCTCAAATTACACTGTATAAAAGCTTAAAAAGTCACTGGAGAATGGTTCTTGGTAGTGCTCCTGACCTTCAAAATATACAGCTTTTTCTGAAGCCTGCAAAGTCACTGAATGCCTCTGCAGTAAATTCATACTAAATCTTAATTACAGCTCTCAATTTCTTTCAGGGTTATTGGCCTGGAGACCTTGAAAGCCAGCAAGGCATATCTACCTAGCTTAAAGAATGTTATTTTTTTTTAGAAGACAGGATGCTTTGCTATGCTTATTGATGCTCTGCTCTGACACTATGTAAAGCACTTATTCTTTGCAAAGTCGTGTAACATATGTAATATAAAATAAGTCACCATCTATATTTGTCAGGCCATATAGTTATTTGTCTCATTTCAAGGCCAATATGTGGATAGAGTGACATCACTGCTACCTGATTTTCAGGATATTACTTGCAAATTAAATGAACATCCTAGATACAAAGTGTATGCTGGACTTTCAAGGCAGCATCATGCTTGCTATCATAGCTTCATTTTGGCAACAAGAAAGTTAAAGTTTTTCATGTTCTTTTTGGTTGTTTGTATGAATGTGTGAAAGTCTGTGTTTGTGGAAATGTCTTTTTTTAGACTTTTCCTGACTTTGTGAGGAAAAATGAGCTAGATGATCAGCTCTGTGTTTTGGCCATATGAACTTATCTCATTGTCTGTATGGTTATTTATTTATCTACCTATTTATTTTATATGCTTTTATCTGTAGATATATAGATAGCTAGAGATACATAAGTAGACAGATAGATAGATATGTACATACATACACACAGATTCTCCCATATGGATGGCTTTCATGGCATTAGAGCGATCTCTCAATCTGTCTGTCTGTCTGTCTATCAATATAGAAGGCATTGTAGAAAACATACCAGCAACTTGGTTCTGAAGCACAGACATAAAGTTTAGTAAGGGTCAGGTTCTTTCTCTGAACATCATCCTCAGCAGTCTTAAGACTAAATGAATCTGAGCCTTTCACTCTCCCATCATCACCAGGGTGCCACAAGACATCATTTGAAACCATATAGTGGTAGAGGAGAGAAAATTTCTCCTCCCTCACCCTTAAAATTTTAAATGTAGTGGTAAAGAAGAAAGTGTGTTCAATCACTCTTGGAGCGAAAAGGTTAGATAGCAGACTCAGGATGTCCAAGAGTAAATGTGGGAAGACAAATGATTTTCTTTATCGAACAGATTAGAAATTGTCTAACAGCAACCTTTTTTTTTTTTTTTCCCAGATATTTTTTTTCTTTTGCTTCATTTATTGTATATTCAAAAACTGTTCACAGACAGCTAATATGATAAAGAAATCCTGTTTTCAAAAAATAACAATGAGTCTTCCTTGGCTTTATATACAGATAAGTTCAAGTATACAGATACATATATCTTATATACAGATAAGATCTAAGTTTGCTATTGCTTTGTTCTCATGCAAAATGGGCTTTGTAAATCTGAACTTAGGTGATAAGGGGTGGTAAGACACGCATGACTTAAGCTAGTGGACCTCAGAGAGTGAATGGATAAATATAATTTATTGTTTGTAAAGCTCATTAATATTTAATGTAATGTAAGTCATAGACAAGATTAGAGAAAAAAAAAAAAAAAAGAACAAACTTTATTTTATACAGTATTCAACTTTCCTTCTAGAGACGGAAGTCTCTAGACTTCAACTTTCCTTTAGAGACTGGGCCTGCAGTTCTCTAAAAAGAAGACAAACATATCACCTGCTGAGCTCAAAGGAACATTTGGTCTGAAACAGCCAGTCCTCAGTTAAGTTTATAGAAAGTAAGATCAGGGTCAAAAGCCACTGCCCACCAGTAAGCCCAGCAAGAAGTGGATTTCAGCCCTTTAGATTTTGAACATATTTGGATTTTCCTTGTGAGAAAAATGTATCATGCTTGTAAACTACCTGCTCAAAAATCTAAGCGTCAGAGGTGTCCAAAGTTTTCATATATCTGATTCTGCCTGTATCCCCACAGGTATAAATAGGACTGGTCTATACTATTACCGATGTCATCATTAAAGAATTAAGCCCCTAAACTGCAATACAACTAGAACTTCAAAGTGTTTTTGTTTGTTTGTTTAATTATGTTTTAGATTTCAGATACATCCCATGAATATTTCCATTAAGATTTTCCCTATTCTCATAGTAATAAATTTAAAGAAAGATTTCAAATTCCGCTCTGCAACAGGATGTGCAATAACTGGAAGGTTCTATCAAAGTTCAAGATATTTAAATAATCATAACTCCTATAATTATATTATAGTATACATAGAATCATAGAATCATAGAATATCCTGAGTTGGAAGGGACCCTTACGGATCATCAAGTCCAACTCTTGACATCGCACAGGTCTATCCAAAAGTTCAGACCATGTGACTAAGTGCACAGTCCAATCTCTTCTTAAATTCAGACAGGCTCGGTGCAGTGACCACTTCCCTGGGGAGCCTGTTCCAGTGTGCAACCACCCTCTCTGTGAAGAACCCCCTCCTGATGTCAAGCCTAAATTTCCCCTGCCTCAGCTTAACCCCGTTCCCGCGGGTCCTGTCACTGGTGTTAATGGAGAAAAGGTCTCCTGCCTCTCGACACCCCCTTACGAGGAAGTTGTAGACTGTGATGAGGTCTCCCCTCAGCCTCCTCTTCTCCAGGCTGAACAGGCCCAGTAACCTCAGCCGTTCTTCGTACGTCTTCCCCTCCAGGCCTTTCACCATCTTCGTAGCCCTCCTCTGGATGCTGGGAGTAAGTAGTGAAAAAAAAAAAAAAAAAAAAAAAAAAAAAAAGACAAGCAACATTTGACAGTATACTCCTCACTGATTACTATTATAAACATACGACAAAACCTTCCCATTAAAATGCAATCACTTTGTTTATTTTTTGGTCATTTTAGACCCAAGTTCTCCTATGGATTACAGTGATGTTAATTTAGACTAAATCCCATATGAGTGCAGTTAATATAAATTCACACAAATGTAATTGAAGGTGAAGTCTACCTGGCCAAGCAGATTTGTTTGGCCTCTGAAGTCTGGCTGCCTCCCCAGATCCTTCATGAGGTGTGATCTGACTGGCAAAATCCCATATAAAGACTGTCAAGAATATAAATAAATCCTGCGAAAGAGATGGTTCTTTACTGGTTATATATGCCAGTACTTCAGGTTTGCATCCAACTTGGAGAGAAGCCTAGTATCTTCCAGTTTGTCTTCCAATGGCAAAATATGTTCTTCCCCAAATACTTCAATTCATCAGAGTGAGTTCCATGACAATATACATTTTACTTTTTTTTTTTTTTTTTTTTCTGTGCTATTATAGGATCATCTCAACTCTAGGAGTAATAACCTTGACAAACTAGAAATTTGATTTCAGCTCAGAGAAAGGGATAAGGAAAGCAATTCAACTTACTGGAGAATATTTCAAAAAACAATAAAAAGGACAATAAGTTCATTAAGTTCATGGGTGAATTCACCTGCTGCTCTTCCTCCATGCCAGCTAAAAGGGAACACATAAGGGATTTATTAAATTTATTAAAATATGAAACTATTATTTTCCCAGAAGCCTTAAATTGTATAGACTCTGACATTGGCCACAACTAGGTTTCATGGCTCCTGGAAAACAGTTTAGAGCACTTCCATCTCTCTTGATTTTCCACACTGTATCACCAAATCTGTCAATTCACATCACCAGATACTGTTAATGAGATTAATAGGTATATGTACCTTGAACAAAGGAAGCATCCATAAAAGCTGCCTGCTTCATGGTTGTGCTATCTTCCTTTGCACCAGTACTTCTCCACCCACCAAACATATCACAGTGCTGAACTCAACCTCCCTTTTTTCTTGTGTTGCAAGTCCTGCCAAAAGACAGCAAGCATAGTGTTGAAATATCTTATAAAACACTTACGACTTTTGTTTTCATTTGTTTTGTTTTACTTCAGGGCAGTATCCAAGAGCAGCAAGATACTTCTCTAAGAAGGAATGTACTTTTCAACATGAGAAATACCAAGCTATTAAGTAGGAATGCCATTGCCATTTGAGGTTTAAAAATAAATAAATAATAAATTATATATTGAAGTCATTATAGTAATTTTTGTAAAAGATGGTGTATATTTAAATGTCAATTACAGTTTAACCACGTGAAGTACCTTGGATAGTTTAAAGACTTACCACGTTTCCCAGCCTTAAGCTATTTGAAATTCAGGGTTATTTTTCTCATTACAGTACATGTATATATAGGGTGGCCGTTGTGTGGCTGTTTACCTCTAAAAAACATCTAAAAAAATAATTCTCTGGTAGCCTGGAAAATAAAAATAAAATTATTTCTTGTACAGCTATCTTTATGGAAGAGAGATTATGAACTTAATTTACTGTCTCTCCTGCAGAGAGTTCTTTAACCTATTTTGCCTAACTAATTGGGCAAGGGAGGTGATCCTCCCTCTCTACTCTGCCCTGGTCAGGCCTCACCTGGAGTGCTGTATCCAGTTCTGGGCTCCCTGGTAGAAAAAAGACAGGGATCTCCTGAAAAGAGTCTGGCAAAGGGCCACAAAGATGATACAGGGCCTGGAGCACCTTCCCTATGAGGAAAGGCTGAGAGACTTGGGTCTGTTCAGCCTGGAGAAAAGAAGACTGAAAGGGGATCTCATCAATGTGTGTAACTACCTGAGGTGTGGGAGACAGAAGGATTTGGCCAACCTCTTTTTAGTGGTTTGTGGGGACAGGACAAGGAGTAATGGTCACAAAATAGAGCACAGGAAGTTCCACAACAACAAGCGAAAGAACTTCTTTGCGGTGAGGGTGACAGAGCACTGGAACAGGCTGCCCAGGGAGGTTGTGGAGTCTCCTTCTTTGGAGATATTTAAGGCCCATCTGGACGCCTACCTTGGCAGCCTGCTTTAAGGAACCTGCTTTGGCAGGGGAATTTGACCCAATGATCTTTCGAGGTCCCTTCCAAACCCCTGAATTCTGTGATTCTGTGATTAATTCTTGAAGAATCCAAGGGCAGAGATCAGTTGCAAACTTTGTTGTTTCACTTTTAAATATACAAAGAAGAAAAGAAACACATCTTAAACAGTCTCTATTAAGTTTCAGTTACAGAATTCAATTTATTTCACAGTTTTCATGACCGAGAATTTTTACCTTTCATAGGAAAAATATGATCCTCAAGACATCTGATTACTTTCATTCATGCTCTGGTGATTTTCCCAGCAAAAATTGCTGTAAAAAATCACTTGAAAAGATTATTCTCAGGGACAAAAGTACAATTTTCTAAAATCCTCAAACCAAAAGTAAGCTTAAATAATATTCTGCCTTATGTTTTAAGCAAAAACTTTTTTTCAGAAAGTTTCTCATATTGGTATATATAATGTTAATTTTGGAAGAAGTTTAAAATTAGCATTAGTATATTTATTACAGTACATTGCAGGAATTCTTCAGTAACACAGCAGCAAAATCTTGAATGCCAAAATGGGAAAGTTTTTTGTGTTTTGTTCTTCATTCTGAAGTCGTCCGTGCAATATTCCTTTTCCTTTCCTTTGTAAACTTTAAAAACACTGTTTTCTTCATTGAACTATATGCTGATGAGTACAATTTCATTTATTTACTATGCCTAAAGAGAGGAAAAATTAAAGTCTCCATTCCATGAAGTAAGATGTTGAATGGATTTGGAAGAAATCTGTATAAAACATACAGTTTCAATTTGTTGCATTAGTTACTGTTTGTGTTTCAGTGTGAACTTTGCCCATCTCATCAGAGTAAGTGAACCATACAATGTTCACATTTTGGAATGAATAGAAGAAATGGAGGTACAGAAAAATATATATAAGTCTTTGTCAAACTTAGCCTTCTCTTTATTCAAACTCTTCATCCCATCACAGTTACATCAAACACATTCTACTTCAGTATAAACACTGGAAGATTAAAATTATTAATCAGAAAATACATGTTCTGCATTTTATGAAGTTTCAGGTATGTGATAACAGTAATCCTAGGCCAGTAATACATTCACATCAGTTTCTCTCTCTAGGCACATGACTAACACCACCAAAACAAGTAGAACTACTTGCGTATTTAATGCCTTTTTGAATTATCTCCACTCTACTGTAGTCATCTTTCATCATATATTAGCTAAACAAATATGCATATAACCTTAACTCTGTCTAAATTATAATGTTAGCTTGATTTACTGAGAAAAAAAAATAAATAAATAAATAAAATAAAAACACCCTTAATTCTTGCATACACAATGAAAGACATAGGATCATTAGTGGAGACACCCATTGATATGAGGTAATATATGTAATGTTTTTACCTAAATATCTGTCTCTTTGTTTGATCTCTGAGTTTAATTATTCCACCCACCACAAAACCCAGAAGAAACATCATGCTCTATAATTTAATAAGTCTCCTGACATATTAACAGTCTAGACATGGAGAAACAACATTAAAAAACATGTACAAGTTATTTCAAGTCAGTTCAAGCTAAATATTAATGTCCCAATGACTTGTATTTGTTTCATAGATATTCAAATTAAATAGCTCCAGGATACATGCACAGAACTTCCCTTATCTAATTCAGAGCCACTGAGCTTCCAAAGTGGGCTTTTCAGAGCAAAACTCTTGTACCTCTGCCCTTCCAAATTTTGTTGCAGACTCTGTGGAGTTGTCTCATCTATTTTCTCTCCTAGAAAAAATCCCGGAGTTTCTTCTGTCCTGGAGGAAATGCAGATTTTACAGATTCTTTGGATAGGCAACAGAAGATCAGCTGGATTAACTGGCAAAGGGAGACTGCCCAAACCTAAGAGAATCCATGTAAACACAAATAACCTGGAACAGGCTGGGTAGTCTATGATTACTCTATGGATTGGTCTTCATTATGAGTTCTGTTTAATCTTTCAAAATCTACTGCTTTGAGGAACTGAGACAGGATAATGAGGAAGCTGCAGTGTTTTCTGAGTGAAGCTGAACCAGCATGTTCACAGACTGCACGAGAAAAATGTTTCAGGATTCACATGCCTACTGAACCAGTTTATACACGAATATATGACACATTTTAAAAAATGCATTTACATACCACAGAACTCTGTAATGCTATTAGAAAACGCGTTGGAAACAAGGTCTGTGAATGATGCAGTCTCTTGCTTTTCCATTCCAAAGCCTGTGCCCTGTGAAAGAAAGAAAGAAAGAAAGAAAGAAAGAAAGAAAGAAAGAAAGAAAGAAAGAAAGAAAGAAAGAAAGAAAGAAAGAAAAAGAAAGAAAGCAAGCTCTGTCTAGAAGCAACAACTCTGAAACAGACGTTTACTTTAGTAATAGCTACAGGAACCTAGAGGAGCAGTTCTGGAGACAGATAGCATTTTTACAACATTATCTCAGCATGACTTCAGAACTGAAATAAGTACCAGCAATAAATGAACAATTTATTGGAGTCTATCATCCTAAATAAAAACACCAAAGAACATGGACCTCCAATAGCCCCATTGATTGGGGATCCCACAGACTAACCATCTTGCCTTCTGTATCCCATATTCTGAGATCTTCCACTCCTGATTCATCTGACTGTATGTCATATTTATTGATAGTACATGAATCATAGCCTGAGAACAACGCATGGAGATATGGTTCTCTATAAGAGAAGGGAACTGTCCCCCATCAGCTGCACCAAAAAAATAATCTGGGAAGCAAGTTCTGAATATCATGCTATTCAGAAAATATCACATACAGAAACTGCATAGGCTATTCTTTTGTAATTTTGTAATTTTTTTTTTTTTTTTTTTGGGGGGGGGTAGGAAAATAAGTTACTGAACTTTTATTTTACCTGAGAAGAGTAATGTTGCTAGTTTTTTCCTTATGCCTTGTCTAGTGATGTGTATTCATAGGCAATCATTAATAACTAGGATTAAGAACAATATGCTTTTGCTTTGGAGAAGTAAACCACAAAGCAGAGTCATGCATAAAAATCTTTGCATCTTCCACTAATTTGTGAAAAATAAAAGTGAACTATTTTGTTGTGGTTTGACCCTGGTCAACAGCTCACACACCCGTTTGTAGAAGAAAGTTTGAAGACCCCATATGCCAGCTACTTCAGAGAATGCTTTCCTCATTATTCTACATAGCAGACCTTCTCCTGAGTGCTTAAATGTATAATGCAATTATGGTCCTTAAATGCCTAAACGCAAACAGAGAGAACAGTGTCAAACATGAATACCTGACAACTAATGCACAAAGTGTGTTCACATCAGCCCATGTGCTCATGTTCCCTACTTCACAAGTTGCCATTCCCATCACCAAGAGATGCCTGAGTCTATTATATGTTTATGGATCATAATAACTGATCACTCATGGCAGTCTAAATAAGTCTGAGGAGCTTGTAATTATTTTTCTTAATTGTTCAAAAAGTATCAAATGCTCATTTAACATTATATATGATAAACAATATGTATGGCATTGAAAAAAAAAAAAAAGAAGAAAGAAAAAAAAAACTATGTTGAAAAATTGAGAGCAAATGGATTCTTTAACTGTGAGAAACTGCCAAGAATTTTATATGGGCTGTTATATTTGCTTCAAAAGCCAGGAGGAATACCAATTTATCATTTATAAAACAGATGTCACTATTTTAATTTGGTGTTGAAAAAGAGAAGAGAAAGGAGAAGGAGAAGGAGAAGGAGAAGGAGAAGGAGAAGGAGAAGGAGAAGGAGAAGGAGAAGGAGAAGGAGAAGGAGAAGGAGAAGGAGAAGGAGAAGGAGAAGGAGAAGGAGAAGGAGAAGGAGAAGGAGAAGGAGAAGGAGAAGGAGAAGGAGAAGGAGAAGGAGAAGGAGAAGGAGAAGGAGAAGGAGAAGGAGAAGGAGAAGGAGAGAGAAAGAGAGATGGAAAGGGAAAGGGAAAGGGAAAGGGAAAGGGAAAGGGAAAGGGAAAGGGAAAGGGAAAGGGAAAGGGAAAGGGAAAGGGAAAGGGAAAGGGAAAGGGAAAGGGAAAGGGAAAGGGAAAGGGAAAGGGAAAGGGAAAGGGAAAGGGAAAGGGAAAGGGAAAGGGAAAGGGAAAGGGAAAGGGAAAGGGAAAGGAAAGAAAAGAAAAAGAAAAAGAAAAAGAAAAAGAAAAAGAAAAAGAAAAAGAAAAAGAAAAAGAAAAAGAAAAAGAAAAAGAAAAAGAAAAAGAAAAAGAAAAAGAAAAAGAAAAAGAAAAAGAAAAAGAAAAAGAAAAAGAAAAAGAAAAAGAAAAAGAAAAAGAAAAAGAAAAAGAAAAAGAAAAAGAAAAAGAAAAAGAAAAAGAAAAAGAAAAAGAAAAAGAAAAAGAAATGAGAGAGAGAAAGAGAGAAAGAGAGAGAGAAAGAAGGAAAGGAAGGAAGGAAGGAAGGAAGGAAGGAAGGAAGGAAGGAAGGAAGGAAGGAAGGAAGGAAGGAAGGAAGGAAGGAAGGAAGGAAGGAAGGAAGGAAAGAAAGAAAGAGAAAGAAAAAGAAAGAAAGAGAAAGAAAAAGAAAGAAGTGAAGAAAGAAAGAAAACGAACATGGGAAACCTGCTTTTTCCTTTTTTTTCTTTTATTTTTCATTCTTTAAGTAACATTAGTAGGATATTCTTTTAAAAATATTTTAAAGCTTTACAGGTCTGAGATCCTCATTTTTCTATATGAGATTTGCAGTGTAACTATAAGGAAAACTTGACTCCAATTTTCCATGAATAAGACATGAAAGGAAGCTTACTTGCAGTAGTCCTGTATTATAAACCTAATTTGCTGGAACCATTAAACTTTAGTTACCATGGCTTTGGTACTGTTCTCTTCTGTAGGATATAGGCATAAAACCAGTATTCTCATTTTTTTTTTTAATTATAAAGCCATGATCCTGTATAACAGGTACCCAAACAAAGCAAAATAAATGAAAGGTTATGAAAAATGAAGAGCATAAGACAAGTTCTTTAGAAAGCAAGAAAGAGAATGAATATTAGAAAGAACTATTAACTGCAAGTCTGAATCCCTTACCTGTATAAATCTAGGTTTAATGAGTGTTAGGTTCACCTTTAAAGTTGCACACTGTCTGCATTTTCACCCTGTTCTAACTACTTTCTCTGCTTTTGGAAGACTGACAATTTGGGCAAAACAAAACCAAAAATCTGTTTGGCAGTGGCACAATGCGAACTGTCTGAAGTTGCTTAGGCATATCTACATGAGATGACGATCCTCCAAGATCACCAGGAGGAAAAGTCTTCCAGAAGCTTCTGCTGAAAGTAAACCTTACTTGGTAAAACGTGCATCAACACCATGGGGTACACTTCCATGCTCCCAGAGGCAGCTCTTTACCATGCACTCACTTTCCTCCTTCCCTCCCTGACTCTGCAGAGCTGTTCTGTTGTCACACAGATGTCCAGCAGGATGCTCTGGAGGACCAGTAGAGGGGAAACAGACCCCACACACTACTTAGCAGCAAGATGAGGCACAAAGCTACTCAGAAAGGTGCAGTCATTTGAGGGACAAGAGAAAGAACTGGCAAGAAGTGAGTCATCTTGGGCCGGTTAAAGTTTTAGCATGATTTTGAGCAGGAAATCTCAGAGAAGCAGAGCTGTAGGCCAAACCTTAATTGTGAAGAAAGACAAGTAGAGATCTAATCCTAATTATATAATGGGAACCCTTTTTAATGACCCTCCCATATGTTGCTGCATAGATTGTCTATTATTAAGTAAATGTGCTCCCTGGGATTTGATCTCAAAAACACCAGGTAGCTATTTACTAATGAAGAGCAGGCATAAAGTCAAAATTACTAAAGTCAGGTCATATAAGGTAAAAGCCATTATCACTGTGCTGTTTAGGCAACAGTGAAGTGAAGTGAAGTGAAGTGAAGTGAAGTGAAGTGAAGTGAAGTGAAGTGAAGTGAAGTGAAGTGAAGTGAAGTGAAGTGAAGTGAAGTGAAGTGAAGTGAAGTGAAGTGAAGTGAAGTGAGGTGAAGTGAAAACCAGTGCTATTTTTTTTATATCCTTGGAGGGAATGTGCACAAAGAACCCACTTGGAGTCATGCATAGTAGAACATAGCTGTTACAGGGTCAGAGTAGTGGAATACAACCACCATCGACTTCTGAAAAGCATGTCACTGCTCCTTCAGCATTGAAGGGGGTTATCTGATCACTAACACTGTTCCAGTTTTGCTGTGCAACCATCATATGGGGTCTGGGGTCATGTACAAGCTTGGTTTGCTGCATATGGTTTAAAGGAGTGTGACTAAAGCCATAATTGCCTGGTAAGGTATAATCTGCAAAGTGCAGCCCCACTTCCCAACTAGTGGATACATAATGACTACTGAGCCAACTGAGTTGTTTGCTCAGTAATCATTGGAAGACAATGAATTGAAGGCAGCTCAGACTTCTGAACTGCATAGCTGATGTCATGAATAGAACTTAACTTACTGCCAGATGATGGAGGAGTGAGATGAGGTCAAACACAAGTCTTCATTTTCATCAGAGATCTTGTGAAGTCAATACTGTTGTTCTTTCAGAGAGACTCTTCCAAATTAACCAATACCAGAAGTTTCTGAAGATACTCAAGCAGCTCATCTTGGTTGTGGCTGCATTTGAATTCAGCTACCCTCCAACCTGCAGCTTACAATCCCATCAATCTCCTCATACCAGAGCCCTGCAAATGTTCCTGGTTCCTTGCAGAGGCTGTTTGCTTTGCTAATGTACATCAAATATGGAGCCAGCATTTCAGGTCAAACAAAAACCTATGTAGCTTCCTAGGGAGTCAGTGTCAGTAGAACAGGTGCTCCTGAGCACAAGTCACACAGTGACCTCCTTTAGACAGCAGATTCGGCCCAGGACCATGGCTCAAGTCAAACATTCCCCTACATTCCCAGCTGTAGTAGTAGTCATTCCCATCAACAGTAGTCATTTAGACAAAGAAAAAACTCAAAGACTTCTCAGACAGGACAGTGGTTTTCAGAGCAAAGCTTGTAACAACAGCAGCCTGCCTCTTCCCTCCCTTATGTAACAGAAAGCTGAGTAGGATCTACTGGGGCAGCAAAAGAAAGAAGGAACAGTTATGTCTTTTCCCATCCCAAGAGAACTTCTATACCTTTCCCACCCCTACAGCCCACACAAATCCCTCTGGACCTTCCCAGTCTTCAATTAGCCACATGTGCCCTATATTTTTTCCCCAGCTTTTCTCCCTTGAAGAACATATTGTCTCACCATCTTTGGAGGAGATGTAGCAGTGTGTTATAGGCAAAACAAAAATTCAAATATTGGTAGATTATATACCTTGCAGTGTAATTTATAAATACGTAAACCAGCTTTAAATGAACTGGCTTGGATTTTTAGGTAATAATACTGTGGGTTTTTTTGACTACCAATAGGGTAAAACTTTTCTTGGGCAATGCTAGTTCTGCTTTGCAGACTATACCGCAGCAAAAATATAACCTCTGTGCAATTTCCCAGACAGCATTTGCAACTTTCCTTTCCATATTACACTGCTACTAATGTCTAGCCTATTCCTACTGTGAAGGAGGTATCATTTCAGAACAATAGGATAATAACACAATGTTGATGACAGCACAAGAAATATCCTTACTGAGAACAAAATACCTACTTTACTGAAGTCATTCTTGTTCTTAAGTCTGGAGGAATTGAAAATGAAAAAATCTTGCCCATGATGGACACTGCATATATTAGCAAACTATAGACTTCTTTGGTGATCCTTGGGCTATGAAAACATCATTACTGTCTAAGTTATAGGACAGTGTTTAAAACTTCAGTAAACACTTGGTCTGACTTTGACAGCTGGAGGTGGATCCTCTAAACAGTTTCTCTGCATTAAGTCACTAGTTCTAATTGTCTGTGTTCTTTCTGTATCTCCCTCTACATACAGGAACCAAAGAGGAAGAAATAACAGCTCTAACAAGTTCAGAAGAGCAAGAGAGTTGGGTGATGGCAGCTATCTGGACAAATAGCTCTCTGTGGAAGGCATTAGCAGACAAAGAGGATGAGGAAATGCAGAAAGTGCTGTTGGCAGAAACATCTCATGCAGACCAGATTCTGTGTTTCATACCCTGGGCTGAATTCAGGGCTTCTTGGTCTGCCTCAGCCTCCTGCTGGTGCTGCTGCTGCCAGCAATGAACACTGTATGGTGGTTTTACCCAGCTGGGCAGCTGAGCTCCAGCACAACTGCTCTCACTTTACCTCACACCCCTAAAGGGAGAGAAAATACAATAGAAATGTTTCAAAGGTTGAGATAAGGACAGGACGATCACTCAACAGTTATTGTCATGGGCAAAACAAAGTCAGCATGAGAGATTAATGTAATTTATTACTTATTACTAACAAGCTAAAGCAGTGATAGATACAAAAACAAACAAACAAAAAAATAAAAACACCTTCCTCTACTATCTCCAGAGTCCTCCCTTAGCAGCACAGGGGAACGGGGAACAGGGGCTGCGGTCTGTGCCTGATGTTTCTTCTCTCCCACTGCCTCACAGTCACTCTCTGACCCTGCTCCACGTGGGGTCCCTCCCATGGGAAGCTGTCCTTCCCAAACTGAGCCTGCAGGGGCTGCACACAGGCAGCAGCTCTTCAAGAACTGCTTCCACATGGCTCCATACCACAGAGTCCATTCATCCCCCAGGAGCAAACTGCTCCAGCACGGGTCACCCACAGGTGGGCGGCAGCTCCCCCCAGACCCCTGCTCCTGCATGGGCTCCTCTCCACGGGCTGCAGCTCCGGCCCGGGGCCTGCTCCTGCGGGGGCTTTCCATGGAGCACAGCCTCCTCCAGGCCACATCCACCTGCTCCATCAGGGGCTCCTTCACGGGCTGCAGCGTGGAGATCTGCTCCATGTGGGAGCCATGGGCTACAGGGGGACAGTCTGCTCCACTGTGGGCCTCTCCACAGGCAGCAGGTGAACTGCTGCTGCGTGCATGCACCTCCTTCTTCTGCCTTCTACCCTTCTTCACTGATCTTGTTGTCTGCAAAGCTATCTCTTTCTCACAGTTTCTCACTCCACCCTCACAGCTGCTGTTGTGCAGTGTTTTTTCCTTTCTTAAACCCGCTCTCCCAGAGGCCCAAACAACATCACTCACTGGCTCAGCCCTGGCCAGCGGTGGGTCCCTTTGGAGCCGTCTGGAGCTGGCTCTGATCTAACGTCTGCCGGGCTCTTCTCACAGAGGCCACCCCTGCAGCCCCTGCTATGAAAACTGTGCCACGTAAACCCTGTCACCTGCAGGTCCCCCAGTTGCACAGATGTTCAGCAATAGTACAGTATCTTAACACAATTTCCCTATCTTCATCAAAAAATTTCTTCATCCACTAGGTTCCCACACCATTATCAGGGAGACATCTACCACTAGAAATCTCTACAGCAACCTGGCAGGTCAAGTAAGCAGCCTACCAAATCTCCTGGGAAATATATGGTTGTTTCTTTAATAGAGCCTCTCGCACAGAAGAGCCTCTTGTGTTAGACATATTTTGTCATCACATAGATGTAGAAGGAAGGATGGGTAGGGTAAAGCTTGTTGAAGTATATTTCATCATTTATTTGCTGGCTGTTGTCCTCCTGTCCTGTTTGCAGTGCTTCACAGAGCAAGCTAAACAATGCTTAAATGTTGTCACTACATTGGCTGTTATCCTAAAGCAGTATGAAGGAAATTTAAAACATTAAGAAGGAAGTCTTTGAGCTCCATTATGTCAAAAAGCTAACTTCACAAGCCCCAATCCCATATTTCACCATATGGAATACAGGCAACAGACTCTTCTCACAACTGTGACTGTGGCTCCATCCATACATCCTGAGTCCAGCCCCTGAGTCCAGCTGACAGTGGCAGCAAATACATACTATTTTATATATATATATATAATATTTATATATAATATTTATTTTATATATATATATATATATATATATATATATATATATATATATATTACTATTTAGGGGGACTTTAAGCCATATCTTTTGGCCAGTTGAAATTTCCTGCTCCTTCTGTAGTATATGCTGAATACCAGTCCCAACTGTGCTTAAATATTTTTTCTTTCAAAGATTACACTGCAGGGCTGTGAAGGGTCATTATTTTCCAATTTTATTTTCATTATTGTTTAAAAGAGATCCTTGATGTCCTCACAAAGGGAGATATAGATTATAAAGACATAACATTTGAAAAAAAAAAAAAAAAAGCTTTTACCTCACCACACAGTCTAACCTGTTTGGAAGTTACATTGTTCCCTTATAAAATATCTGGCGTTACTTAGGGAAAATCTGTGGGGAAAAAATGAAAAAGAAAAAAAGAATAAGGGAAAAGGTGTTCTTCTGCTATTCTAATTCTCCCAGTAAAGTAACATCAACATTTATAAAAGATGAGCTATTAATGGCATGCTGATAATTCTGCATTCATGTGGAAATGTTAGTTACACACAGGAACATTTTCACCCTTTTTCATGTAGAATGCTCAAATTTGCCAGTGGGAGTTAAAGCTGGCAAACTCTCCCTGTAGAAATGTCTGTAATTTGAGAGACAGCAGCCACCAGTCTGCCTGTTTTGCCCCAGCGTTCCCCATGTTATCCCCTTGCAGAGCACCCAGCATGTAGCACCGTGCTGACAACACTCTGACCCAAAGGTAGGCTCAGCATAGTTGGTACCACTGTCCTGGCTGTGTCATGAGGTTTGCTATCTACAGCCTACTTGGTAGGACTGTTATTAACTACCTCAATACCCTGACCTTTTTATTTATTTATTTATTTATTTTTATGTAGTTCATGCAGCCAAAATGACAGGAAAAGTTTCTGCCTAGCAGTTTCATGAAAGCATGTAAAGAGTGACCATAACATCACAAGCCCGTTAGAGCACTGTCTTGCTCTAATTATCAGTTTGTGGAAGAGCTAGTATGAGATACAAAGCTACCAGTAACTGGATTTAACCACAACACATAGACAGTAACAACATCATCATTCCATTAACAAAACATAAATTACAGATGTAGTAATTTACAACATAGTGATCAGGTCTTCACTGTTCCAATAACAAATAACTTCAATCAACTTCCAATAACTTCACATCACTGTTCCAATAACAAATACCAGTCACTTGTATTACTTTCTTTTTAATATGCAAGGCCAGAAATATGTTTTTTTGTGGCTTGGCTCTGATATGGTAATTAAATAATAAAGTAAATTACCTAATGTGTGACACGTATTCTACATCTCACAACAATTAAATTGCTCCTAATGTACAGGCCAGAGGATACTTATTGCAGTTTATTTATTTGTGTGAGTTTCAAATGAAATAGCGGTTATGTTTCAGTGATGCTGCACTGATACACTAAAATTATGTTAAATATGCTGACTATGTAATCTCCATCACCATACAATTTCTATGCATACATATACAAAATAAAAATAATAAAAAAAGCTATCAACATCTTATACTAAAACTAGTCTGCTCCTATTAGAAGAGAATCTAATTCAGATTTACACAATAATTTCTGAGTTTGTCACCATGTCTCCCTGTGCAAAGAAGCATTGCACTTCGTGCATGAATGTAACTGAAATATCAGTAATAAAAGAGCTTTGCTCTTTGTGCAGCCCCCTCACTGCCAGCTGGAGAACATGCCTTTTTCTCCAGTACCTCTTCACCCACGCAGCACAATATTGTTGGGGAAGGTCAGAAGAAACTGAGATGCTCCACAGCACTTTCATCTTTGCAGTATAAAATTGGTTTCGAATTTAAATGATTTCTTTTGGTATTTAGTTCTCTAACTGCATCCTGCAGAAAGCTTTGCAGTTTCTAATTTAGTTTAGTTCATCCACTCAGCTTTCATTTTGCTTTGTCTCTACAGTCTCCAACATAGTACTCAAATGCCCATTCTTCTGACAATGTATTTCAGAAGCTTGTTTGCATTTTTATGTGTAAACAAATATGCAGTAGCTGAAGCTTTTTTGTTTTTCTTGTAGCAATGGAGATTTTGTAAGTCAGTGGAGGTAATACCAGCACAAACACTCCCAGCTGGCACAGAGGACACTGGCTAGCAAGTAACTTGTCAACTTGCTAGCAGTAAAATGTATCTTCTGCTAAACAGATCTGCTAACAAATATTTTAGAAAAAGGATCATTTCAATACAGATTTTTCCCTGTTTGTTCAACTTAAAATTATTGAAAGATTTGACAATTATGTGATTCCTACCAAGTTTAAGAGATGTCTCCAACAGTGTTGTCTGAAATAATGATGGCGTACTTGAGATGGCATACTTGAGATGCAAATCCAAGCACACTTCTCCATTCTTTTCTCTCCCAAACAGAGCTTTTTTTCCTTTGTTTTGTTTTCTTTTGTTTTGTTTCTTACTTTTTAAGCAAAAAAAAAAATAGTATCAGGAAAATATTCAATGATTTTAAGTGAAACCAGTCGCTACATTTCATTATGCTAGTCTGCAACCAAAAAATTCATATTCTTAGGGTCATCAGTGGGTTGCGAAGTCACCAATGGGAAAAGACATGATACATAATAGATCAGTAAAAATACAATTCACTGTTGCTATAGTGACAAGACAAACAGAAACAAGGCACTGGGAAACACTTTCAGAGAGAGATTTCTGTCCAAAGTACACAGGAGGTTATTTGACATCTGTTTTAACAGTGGGGCACTCTGGGTGAGGTGGGAGCCTGAGTAGCCACTTCTCACAGCAGTCACAGAACAAACAATTTACCACAACCAACCAACTCAATGTCACAATCAACAGCTTCAGGCAGCTAGAGCTATGAGGTCTGTGCAAAATCAAGAGCTGGTGAAGAGTTAGCTTAGCTTTTGGTATGCAGAAAGGAAGAAAGGGGAGCTGAGATGGAGTCCCACAATGGTTTGCCTCACAGACACAGTGATTGATCTGGTGTAAACAGATCAGTTTAACCAATGTAACCAGTGATGTCATTTTGTCTAGTTTGAAATAAATCCATCTTATGGTGAAAACAGTATTCAAGCCAAATTTCCCATGTATGTCTTACTACCTGACTGATCACCAGGGAGTTTGTAACAAATATATAATACTGAGTGGGTTTTGTTGTTGTTGTTGTTAAAAATAAATAAATAAATAAAATAAATAAAAACATAGTTATGTAATTCATTATCATTTTGCCCAGTAAAGTCAGACTGAAATTAAATTGTTATTTTATTGTAAGTAAATTGTTTTAGTTTGCATTTATTTGTACTTGTTTCTGCACTTTTAGAAGATTATTTCTGGTGTCCTTTCCTTACTCTGGCATGGCTGTTGTTATAAGATTATTGAGACTAACTAGATGTCAGTTACACCCGACTTTCATTTTCAGAAAATTTGATTTAAACAGAAAAAAAAACAAACAAACAAACATGTAAATCAAGCTGGCTCAAAGACAAACAAACAGAAAACCAAAACTGAAACAAAATAACATCAGCAAAAACGCACAAGCAGCTAGAAAAGTCGTAACAGAATCATAGAATATCCCGAGTTGGAAGGGACCTATAAGGATCATCAAGTCCAACTCCTGGCACTGCACAGGTCTGCCCAAAAGTTTAGACCATGTGACTAAGTTCACAGTCCAATTGCTTTTTAAATTCAGACAGGCTTGGTACAGTGACTATGTCCCTGGGGAGCCTGTTCCAGTGTGCAACCACCCTCTTGGTGAAGAACCTCTTCCTGATGTCAAGCCTAAACTTCCCCTGCCTCAGCTTAACACCATTCCTGTGGGTCCTTTCACTGGTGTTTACAGATAATAGGTCACCTACCTCTCCACTCCCCCTCGTGAGGAAGTTGTAGACCACAATGAGGTCCCCCCTCAGCCTTCTCTTCTCCAGACTGAACGGGCCCAGTGACCTCAGCCGTTCCTCACATGTCTTCACCTCTAGGTCCTTCACCACCTTTGTTGCCTTCCTCTGGACACTCTCCAACAGTTTAATGTCCTTTTTGTACTGTGGTGCCCAGAACTACACACACTACTCAAGATGAGGCCGCACCAGCACAGAATAGAGTGGGACAATCACCTCCCTCAAATGATTAGCGATGCCATACTTCATGCACCCCAGGATACGGTTGGCCCTCCTGGCTGCCAAGGCACATTGCTGGCTCATATTCAACTTGTTGTCAACCACAACCCCCAGAGCCCTCTCTGCGGGGCTGCTCTCCAGCATCTTGTCGCTCAGTCTGTACGTATTGCCAGGGTTGCTCCGTCCCAGGTGCAGGACCTGGCACTTGCTCTTGTTAAACTTAATGCGGTTGGTGATCACCCAACTCTCCAGTCTGTCCAGGGTAAGATAGTGAGAGTATGCTGGACTAGGAAGTTTTCCCTGTAAATCATTGTCCCTGATGTAGTGAGCATAAAAAGTTTTGGATGCATGCTAAGTAGGTTTTCCCACCTAGCAAAGAAACACCCTAATTAAGATACTTACTCCTCACAGATCTTCCTATTCCTGTATGTGTTATTTGATTTTTCAAAAGTGTGAGAAGCTGCTCCTATTGCCAGACTTTGAGAAGACAAATTGCAAGTAAACTCAACTGAAGTGTAAATACTGCACATGAAATGCAATGGTGTTGATGAAGAAGATATATGTGAACTTTTCTGAAATTTTCTGAAATTTCATAAAAATCTGAAAACTGCTCTTTCTCCTTTTATCTCTGTAAAATTGCTGTTCTAATGTTTCATGGCCAACTGTTATTAAGAAAAAGTGAAGCAAAAGATCATCCTACTATTATATTAATTTGTTTATTTCTAATCAGTGATAATAGAAAAACACAATTAAAAAATATAACATTTAAAAAAATGTTTAAAACATTAATTTCAGAACATTAATTAATTAATTAATTAATGTTCTAGTCATGGTGATTGGTCAATGCTTCATAATACTTTCCAAACATCTTTAAAATTCAGACCAAGTAGCTTGAAAAGAATGCTTTATCTATCAGACATCTTCAAAATTTTAGAGTGATAGAGAGCACCTGTAAACGTGAATAGGAGAAAAAAATCTGGCATTCTGCTCTTCAAGCTCAAAGCAGGTTAGGGTGCCAAACAGACCCATAAAAATGAATGGCATGGTATATACTCACTGTCACATACACCAGCTGTGGGAAAAACAATCCTTTGCATTGGTTACATGCCATTGGTCTGGTAGCAGCACACACAGGGTGGAGAAAAGATATCCACTCCCTGTCAGTGAGTGCAGCTGATGCAAGTGAATTTGCTCCATTCAGTTAGCTTCCAGTTCTTTCACATGAGGATAGATATAGTGCATTATTTCATCTATTCACACCCTCACTGGACTCATGAATGTCTTCTGTGGAGCATTACTCGCCATACTCCCTGGTTAAAAGCCATTGGAGAGCTTTTGTCCCTTGGAGCCTCATGAGTGTTCATAATATTTGTGATGGAAAAAACATATCCAAACTAACCCCAACACTGATCTAATTCAAATATTTTGTGATTCAGTAGACACGTAATAGTATAAATTCTAAAGCCCTATGAATTCAACAAACCATTGCGGTTTTAAAGTATTTACTTCAGTGTACAACTAAATAGGGAAGTAAGAGTCGAGGCTTTAAATAATTTTTCAAGACAAAGAAAATAATCTGTTCTAGAGTATGCAAATACCCAAAGATCAAAACACAACTTTCCTTTCCATGTCAAGTCCACTGCAATATTTTCTTGCATGAGAGAAAAAAGAAATATTTAGACTTGATTCAGCTGCTGACAATCCTTGACACAAGCAACTGTGTTGTATTTATTTCATAGGCAAGGTCAGAGGTTAAATGGAATGTATTAACAAACTGCTTAGGACTTGACCTGATTTTCTTTAAGTAGAAAATCATGTTTTAATGGAGTAACTCTGTCTTCACTAGATAAAATTATGAAAAAAAAAAAAAAAAAGGTTTGATTTTACTTTCATTTGTATCGCTTAACCATCCCTCTCTTGTTTTGCTTTCCATCATTTGTTTCCAAAAAGCTTGTTTCCAGTGACAAATTATCTGATGTACATGTAGTAAATTCTGCCATAAGAGCACAGTATTAAGCACTGTATTGCCCATGGAATTTTTTTTTTTTTTTTTTTTTTTATTTTTTTTCAAAAGCTTACAAGAAAATTTTTCAGTTTTGGTAACTGTAGATTATTTTGTGGAATATTTGTTAGTTTTCTGTAGTAAATCTGATTAAGTCTAAAGTGGACTGCATGCACAAAAATGAAAAGAAAACCAAAACCAAACAGAAAAACTCATGTGAGAAATTCAAACCCAACAATTACCTCGGTTCCATTTATTCTATTCACCAACTTCATTTGCCACATAGTATTAATATTATTTTTCAGTTTTTTGGTCCAAACCATATATCCTATTTTTTCTTCCATCTATCAATGCTTTTTTTTTTTTTTCTGAGCACTCTATTTTTTTTTAACCAAGCCATTGGCATACTAATGAAAGCTGCTAAATCTTCCTGCAGTACCTTTTGCAAATGTTCTTTTTTTTTTTTTTTTTTAAACATTTTTCATAAAATTATCAAGTCAGGAGATTCATAAAGACCTAAGAAATTTACAAGCAACTGCTGCTGTAAAATCTTAAAGATAAACTCTTTCATTTGAGTTTATTTGCATTCATCACAGTAGAAATCCAGATTTTCCACATGGGTTTCCATGAAATTACTTTTGGATCTATCACCAACTTAATAGCATTTAGACTGTATTTAGACAGTGATGATGGTACTGAAATACCCTATGTAGTCACCAAAATCTAGTTCTTTCCTGAACTCGTAGCCTGCATGAATGAAAAGAAAGGGAGGAGTGCAAGATATGGTAGAGTGAAATAGCTTAGAGGAGTGAAAGGTCCATCTAGTCTCACTGTTAAACTGTTGTGCCCATTTTCAGAAATAGCTGTAGTGAAAAAAATAAAGAGTTTTCCACTTCAAACTTGCTTCTGCCCTAACACTCAGGCAGTATTGCAGGTCCCATGTGTATATTTCACACATAAGCATGACCCATCAACACATAGTCTAAATTAAGAAGATGCCAACAACATTCAGAATCTTTCATTGTCCTTACTTGGTCTGTATGGTCTGAAGGAATAGTAATAATAATAATAAAGTCCTTGTCCAAAGTAGTGTGATCATATTACAAACAATGATGCTCTCCAATGAATTATTTTCTGCTTGAGAAATAATTTCCCCTTTGATTTACAGATTATTCCCAAGATTTTACAACATCTGCATTTAGTATACAAATCTATGGGCATATTTGCCCTCTTTTCCTTCTTTGCATTAAAATCTTTTCTCATGCTTATGCTAGCTGTTGCATCGTAATTCAAAAGGGTTGGGCACACAGTGTTGCAGGTATATTGTGTATACTTCCAGTGCATTCTTCCACTTAAATTGCTTGCTGACACCAGCATCTCTTAGCAAGTAGCAAAAGACCAATAGGTATTCCTGTGTTGCATCCCATGCACAGTAATGGGAGTTGAAGAGTCTGTACAACTGGACTCCAGACGAAGATAAATTCCCCATTACTTTGTGACACTAGTGACATCCTACATTCCTGAATGTAGGAATGAAAATGAGATTTCTCTTTCAGATTTTGAGCTAAAAAAAAAAAAAAAAAAAAAAAAAAAAAAAAAAAAAAAAAAACACAAAGGAGTTTTTGAAAGCTGTATAAATGAATCATACAGAGGAGAGGTTTAGCTACTCAAACATAGTCCATTTCTGTCTAATAAGAACATACAGCATTGTACCTTGGCAACTAAAGGTCTTAGGTGACTTGCTAATTTAGGAATGTGTAGCAAAGACGTCTCTTTTTGGAATAAGACTGGGAAAGACATGACTATGCCCATTTCCATGATGACAAGAAACTTAAAGAATTATTTCAGAGAATCTCTGAGATCATGGTATTTGATACATGCAAGCTTTTCTGCAAAGTTATTTTCATTTTTCCTACTGCTTTCAGATATGCTCTTGCATTAAAAAGACTATAACTTCTTTTGCAAGACCAAAGCCATTATACCTACCTGAAGCAGAACTCAAGAGAAGGGGAACACAGGAGTGTCCCAGATTAATGTGTATGCTCCGTACTCATAAGAATTAATAGCGCTGTCTTCACACTGCTGAAGTGTAGAAGTAGTCTTCATGTTTCAATTTAACATAAGAACTGGAATAAAATTCCAGGGAAATAAAATTCAACAGCTGAATATACAAAGATACACAGAAAATCTAACAGCATGAAGAACTCAGATAAAGTATTTCAGAGTATTGGTCCAACATCTTAAGCACAAGCCCATCACCTATTAGATATATCCATTTGATTACAGGTAATAAGAAACAGCTATTTTTCTCTTTACATAAATATTTATATACCAAATATTTTCTCTTTTTCTGAACAAGACTGCCAAGAAAAGAAAAGAAAAGAAAAGAAAAGAAAAGAAAAGAAAAGAAAAGAAAAGAAAAGAAAAGAAAAGAAAAGAAAAGAAAAGAAAAGAAAAGAAAAGAAAAGAAAAGTTACAAACTCAGAAATTTGTTTTCTTATATAATTTACAGATTTGAAGTAGCATATTCTGTAAAGAATGGGAACATATATGACAATTTTAGTTAAAGTGTTAACATTTTTTTCTCCACCTACTGCCCTTTTTTACCTTATCTTGATTGTGGTACTTGATGTCTTGACTTTTGATCACTCACAGATTTTTTTAAAAATTCTAAAAATACAGTTAGTAGCTTCTTATTTCTCATTGTATGGAAGGGTTTAAGAGAGCCTTACAGGAACAACTGAAGAGTTAAGTTCATTTTTAATGAACATAACTAAAGCTTATACTAAAGTTTATTCTATTTCTAAAGTCTCTTTTAAATAATTCCTCCCTCCCTCCCCCCCTCCCTCTCTTCTTTCTTTGTCTTTTCTTTTTCTTTTTTTCTTTTTCTTTTTCTTTTTCTTTTTCTTTTTCTTTTTCTTTTTCTTTTTCTTTTTCTTTTTCTTTTTCTTTTTCTTTTTCTTTTTCTTTTTCTTTTTCTTTTTCTTTTTCTTTGTCTTTGTCTTTGTCTTTGTCTTTGTCTTTTTCTTTGTCTTTTCTATGTCTTTTCTTTTTCTTTCTTTCTCTTTCTTTCTTTCTTTCTTTCTTTCTTTCTTTCTTTCTTTCTTTCTTTCTTTCTTTCTTTCTTTCTTTCTTTCTTTCTCCCTCTCTCTCTCTCTCTTTTTTCTTTCCTTCTCTCTCTCTCTTTCTCTCTCTCTTTCTTTCTTTCTTTCTTTCTTTCTTTCTTTCTTTCTTTCTTTCTTTCTTTCTTTCTTTCTTTCTTTCTTTCTTTCTTTCTCCCTCTCTCTCTCTCTTTCTTTCTTTCCTTCTCTCTCTCTCTTTCTCTCTTTCTTTCTTTCTTTCCTTCTTGCTTTTCTTATTTCATTCTTTCCTTCTTTCCTACTTTCTTGGACATCAATGGATAACAACATTGATATGAAACGTGACACACTCAGAAATACATTTTCATATTCTGACTTATTTATGGCTCTATTTTCTCTGCGGTAACTGAGAATATTCCACATATTCTGTTCCACTGATTTTAGTTCTGTCAGTTCCCACTCTACCTTTCAGAGACTCGAAGTAATGCAGTGAAAAATAGAACTAAATATTTATCATTAAATATTTTTAAATTTATTCAGTATATGGACCCCTGAATCCAATATGTTTATTCTTATATTATTCTTATATAGTATTCTTATGCACCCATGCACCAAAGGTTACCATCTCTCTTATAAACAAATTTCCAGAAACTTCAATGTTGGTTTAAATTAAAAAATGTGTAACAGAGAAGTGTTACTAAATATAAACTAGAACTAATCACTTAAAGCATCAGCTAACATTTCAGAAAACTCCAGTAAAATAAAAGGGGTTAACGATTTTGTTTTCATTGGCCATTAAATCTAGAGCAGAGTAAAAGTTCTGACACGTTCTCTCAAAGTGAGACCATCTTTTGCAGTGCATCTACTTTACACTGTGTGTTACCAATTAATAGCTGCCGAAAATCAATAGAACAGTGCACAAACATTAAGACACTTAGAAGCTGTTGTATTTTGCAGCCAAAAGTTTATTCAAGCCAAAAATCTAACACTATGCTTTTTGAATATATTTTTAAGTTACCATTGCCCGAGAGATGGCCATTTTTTGTTGTTATTTTTGAACACATATGGTGATCTCAGCTCTTGGCTCAAAGGTTTCTGCATGCTTTTGTAAGCTTGTACACAAAGGCCTTTGTGCTTTAAAACAGATGCCCAAGGGACTGTGTCATTGTCTCTGGAGGCTGGGGCAGAGAAAACCAGATGCCTGCAGTGAGACTGACATCCTGGTGACGTGTGAAAGCTGGGTCCTGGCTCTTCTGGGAGGCTCTGGGGAGTGTCTCCCCATGAGCCACAGACCCTCTGGTGAGTTCACACAAAGGCTGTCTCAGCTGCCAAGAACAAGTCAAGCAGGTTCATCACCAAGGCCTGTTTTACATGCCCTTTACAAACCAGCAATACCGGAGACTATCAAGTAGAGCAAATCATGGGAAGTAGAGTAATCTGGACAAGTTAGGCCTCTTCTCCCTTACTGTTTCAGCAAAGGGAAAGACATTCATCTGCTTCAGATAAAAACCTCACATCCAGACAAGATGAACTGCCACTAGATGGACAAATAAAAGAGGGGTCAAATACTGCCAAGCCCTATCTTAGGAAGTCTTCTGGAACAGCCAACAGGGAGAGTTCCTCTGGAGATGTTTCAGTATCACATTATTGCTTTTATCATAAGTTGTCACTTGCATCTAGAGATGTTTATTGAGACCTGTCCAGTGAAATGGCCTAAGATGCTTGTTTTCAGGATGACAGAAGAAAGGTGGTCATAACCAGTTTTGTGAACTGCCAACAAGTGACATGGCACTCACACTGTTTCTGCTTCCTTCCAGCACATCATAATTTACATTAGGTGGAAATGCGCTCCTCTGGTGAGTTTTCACCTGCATCTCCAGTTTTACCAGAATAAAGCTGAATCTGCCTTTTCAAGATTTGGTCACATGAGTAATGCCTGTGTCATAAACAGGACAATTAACACAGAGAAGCATTACTCATGCATACAAGATATACAGGGTTAGGTCTTTACGTGACAATACCATGGAAACTCCAGTACATAGTTGCCCAGATAAACATACTAAAAAAGCAGTAGATAAATAGCTGATAGAAAAATAAGAAATGACATAGGGGGCAGGGGAGAAGAGGGAGAGAAGGGGAGAGAGGGGGCACAACACAATACCCACTGCTTGAGCTACAGTTAGGAGGAAGAGCTATACTTGCTGTTCATAATCCTCACCACCTTCCAGATATTCGACACCCTCCTCAAACCAAATATGCACTGAATCCATACTAAATAAAGAGTTAGGACATGAAAGACAGTAAACATTGGTCAACAGTGGTTACGTGTAGGTACAATTTCTACTAGCCTCAGTGAAAAATGAGCATTGTAGTCACCACTGCTTATCTTTATGACTTACCATTGCAACAGACACAGTTGATCCTCTTTTCCATTTTCTTGAAATTTCCCTTCCATCTTCATTAAAATAGACTAATTCTCTCCTCACTCTGATGAAAACCTCTTTTGATACTCTATTTGTGGGAACAGTAAGAGCCTAGAATTCATTTTCCCTGCAGAATTAAGTTGTTAGGATTCTTTTCTTTCTACTTTTAAACACACTTTATCCCATTTAAGTAATTGGACATGGACCTATAACATAAACACATTTAAGCAGTGTTTTGTCAGAAACATTTAAAGCTTTGCAGGGTAACATTTTTAGGTATAGGCAAAACACAAGGTTCTTTTCCTTTCTTATCTTATTCTCTCTGTTTCATACTCCAAGCAAGCATCTTCAGACATGTCCTAAACCTAGGAGATGCCTGCACTTCTCCAGCCAGCATCCATTCGGTCACCACGGAGTAGTCATAAATTATGAGTTTCATATATTGCTAACAATGTCGTCTTATCACTACTTCCAATACTGGACAAGAATATTTATTTGGACTACCATATAAAATAATCATCCATTCTACCATTTGTATCATGGTGCAATGTGGTAATTCTTATGAAATTTTACCCAGTAATCATGAGCTGAACCATGATTTAGAAACTTTGGAGAATAATGCTTTGAATTATTTTTGGTTAAATACAGTTCCAATTCAAGGCAAAAAAAGGTTCAGGATTTTCTCAGTTTTCATGAGGAAGGATCCTCACAGTAGCAAAAGAAAATATTTATAGCTTGCCAGAACTAACTTCATTGGTTTTTAACAGTAGAATTCAAAATTAAACTTGTGCACTGTTTTCTGCTACTGGTTTTTCAGGCCAGCTGCAGGATCAGGAAGGCAGCACTGCAGTGTATCATTTTTGGAGATTTTCCCAGAGAACAAGAAAGGCCAGAAAAGACATCTCTAAGGTCATGCCTAGTGAGGGGAATATAAATACATCCTTCAAGCACAAGATTAGCAGCAAGCCAAACAGCAGGGAAGGGCAAAGAAAAGATACGGTTTGCTTCAGTATCAGGAAGAAACCAAGCTTACTTTCTTCCCTGAGAAGATCTCATGCAATTCCTGAATTCTGGTATCACAATTACTTAAATCATCATAGTGAAAAAAGAATAAGAATAACAAACAAGCAGTCATCATCTGTGTTTCAAATCACTAAATGGCCATGCATTAATAACACACATCAACCGGATGCAGCCAAGGTCAGTAAAGAAATCAGTTTGAGCTAAATTCCTGTTGTGCTTTCAGCTTAGAATCTGGTTCCTAAATGCTGTCTGCAACACACAGAGACCCAAAACTGTGCTTCCAAATGCAGCTTGAGAGTGAATATTCCAAACAGCTCTGATTTTTTATTTATTATTATTATTTTTTTTGCCACAGTGCAAAACCTCAGTCCAGAGAGTACTGTGTATTCTGCACTGAGTCACTGCTGTGTTTGACCTAATAAGTAAGAACATCACTCTGAATCCAGAGTCTTGAGTATTGCCTTCTCAACTGCACAGCCCATGACAAATACTGGGGTCACATATTCCTCCAGATTTTTTCTATACATTCTCTGTAATATCTTTTTGCTCTGGGGTCAGTGCGGGTGAGGCAGGGGGAGGCTTACTCCAACATTTGGGTATGGTGCTGCACCTGTCAAGCAACATGAAGCATGCATAGATGTCCAACAAACAGAAAGAGTGAAAGTAGCACAGCTCAAATCCATCCTGGCTGTTATCTGCAGTGACAGCTTTCTGTTATGGATTTGCAATAAATCATTGCTGTTCCTGATTTATTAGTACATTTACAGCTCCAGATTTTTAACATTCTTTGTAGGATCGTAAGTACATACAAAAAAGAAATATTCCTAGGACATGCTGAGGCAGATTGTCTCATCAATACAGCTACTGTAATTTATATTCAGGAAGATTGATTTGTTTATGCCTATGCCATAATACACTGTACCATTTTTTTTCTTTTTTTTTTTTCTTTTTTTTTTTTCCTTTTTTTTTTTTTTAATCAGAGTTATTGTATTTCAGTACAAAATATGGTCCTTTCTCTATTTTAATATTTTAGCAAATTAAAATAAAACAAAACAAAACAAAAAACTGTGGCATGTCAGTGCAGAGGGGTTTAGCTTCAAATATCACAAACACACAAAACAACAAATGAATAGAAATACATCATGCACTGCATCTTCATTTTGAATAAGCAAATCAATGTTTTTCTGTCTGTAACCTCAGCACGAAAGATAACTGATGTAGAATAACAAATCAGTATCTGCTGAATTTTTTGAAAGTTTAGCTGAAGATCTCAATGGGGATCTTTACTATTATTTTAAAGAGACAAATAACATAATAAAGAATGTTTGGATCAGTGGTTACCAACTAAGATAATGTGAATTTATTTGTACACAAGACTCTAAAATAACTTTAAGAAGGGAATAATCTGTCTAGTTAAACAGAAGCAATATTAAAATTAATATTTCATAGAACTGATGTAATCAGGTGTGTATAACTAGTTTTAAAAGTATAATTTATGTGATGGCCTTAAGTTAAAATATAACAGCCACCAGTAACATCCCCTATTCTTCAAATAGTGTTTGTTTAATGTAAACCATGATTTGTCTTATTTCTTGGTCTTTGCACTTTACAAATCTTCCTTTCAAAATCCATCAAGTGCAGTATCTGCAGGAAATTAATTCACTTCCTAGAAAAACACTAATGTCTGTGTATTGTGTGTGCATGTTCACATGCAGGTATCGGTGCTACACAGGTTATTGAACCACATGACAGAAATGCACAGAAAATGTACTTCTATCAACTTCTCAATACCTACAGACTGGCAGACTCCAACAATGGTTTTGTTGGCCCATTTTTTTGGGGAAAAGAGGAAATTCTGTTCTAGCTCTGACCTATGGTATGTGACTGAGTCAAAGAAGGAAAATGATATTTTCTTATAGATATATGTTTCCAGCAACTGTGAAGGAAAAAAAAAAAATCTACCTTTCTTCCTGGAAAACAAACAAAAAAGCAAAGATGCATCTCATGTCTCTCAGATATCAGTTGTTTCAAGAATGAGGTGGAACATTAATAATTAGTGTAGAGAAAGATATAGATATAGATGATATAAATATAGATGATACAGATAGATGTATAGATATAGATATATATAGAGAGAGAGATAGATACATGTATGTATTTATTCACATGAAACAGGTATAGATCTATATTTTTTGTGCTTTACATTGCTCAGAAAATCTCTGGTGGAGCTGAGCTGCAGTTTAACCTTGAATTGAAAGAATTTGTGATTGATTCTAGAAATGATCGGTGTTGCTGACAGGAAAGGAAAAAGGCACTTCATATAATAGACCTTTGAAATAGGCTATGTAGAAAGCCTAGTAAAGAAATATAAAGGGAGAACCATGTTGATTGCTTGAAAAATGTATGCAGCCCACACAGAAATGAACAACTATCACAGCAATTAACCTAGCACAGTGGCATGAACAAATACTGCATAAAGTATACTGTAGGACAATGCTGAAATATTTGAAGAAAACCAACATCATTGAAATTATTACCTATCAGAAAACCTTTTTGAGAATTTCAGATATTTTAACTGCTACTGTAGCATTAACTCTAAATTATTCCTGGTCCTGGGAAATAAAAGTTAGGTATAAGTGAGGGCCTGATGTGCAGCGGCAGGAACTTTCTGAAAAGTACTCCCACCCCTCATCTATTAGTTACAGAAGCCACGTTTTAAGAATGCCACTGGACATGATATAATCTGAGTCACTGCTGTTATTGCAGTGGCACTTAGCAATGTATCTTGCCAGTCAATTTTGTTTTTCTCATGCAGTGGTGGGTAACAGCTTCAGACAAAGCCAAGAATGGTCAGGCCATTCAACACTGCAAAATCTGAAGCTGAACATTTAACTGTACAGACAGGATTCAAATTAAAAGCTGTATCACTAAATTGCTATTTAAGTTCCCAAATCTAAACCCAATACCCATAGTTATGAGCAGGTCAAGCTGAAGTCAGAGTAGCACTGTGACAGAATTCCTACCTATTAAATCCAAGCATGAAACCTTTCTTATTGCAATGGTCTGAACTCCTGAGTCTGTATGAATGTAATATGTGCTAGTTTTTATCATGAGGTATTTGCCACTGGTGACATAAATGCGTCATTAGATAACTGTTACAAATTAAGTGATAGAACAAAAAATCAAGCAGCATGAAGAGAAAATAAAAGTTATTAATTAGAGCTGTAAATCATCAAATTTCTAAAATATGAAAGACTGCTAAAGTCACACAAGCTATTTTAAGTACTTGAAGCTGAGGAAAGCTTGCTTAATAATTGCTAAAGTTCTAAGCAGGAGAATAATCTGAAGAATAAAATAATCAAGAAAGGGGGGTGGGGGAGGGAAGCCTATTTCTGTGGAGAATTTTTTAAGCAAAAATGGCACTTATTGCCATTTGAATCATCACATAATTCTGCCAATTAGCACAAAGATAACTCATAGCATATTTTCACTGATCCAACATGTCTGCTGTCATTTCCACCCTGGAGTGATGTATTGCCAGCTCATTCCAACTGATGTGCTTTCAGCAGTCAGTCAGTTCAGACACTCAGTGCATTCAATTCAAAACAATATGCTATACATCAGCAGTATCATGGGATCTTTGCCACTCCAAAAAAAAAAAAAAGAAAAGAAAAAAGAAAAAAAAAAACAACAACCCCCCTTTGGGGTCAGTCTATTGGAGCTACTTTAGCCATATGATAAGACAGTGGAGGCAAGCCACACAACTGAAATACTGAAAGGAGCTGTTTCTCAGCTAACACTCTCAAAAGAGATATTGGATTTCAGTCTTCTTGCCACTCCAAAAAGTCACTCACAGGCTTTGCTGGTGAGGCAAGCATTGGTGAACTTGGAGAGAAGTGCCTGGCTCTACCCTGGTGGGGTCTGCAATGCTGCCAAGTTGTCCTCTGCTGTCAGCTCCATCAACAGGGCTTACGCTTTTGTGACCTGCAGGGAGGTTGACTTTATCATCTCTTCTCTCCATAGACTTTCTTTCTGCTCTACTTTGCAGCTTCTCAGTGCTCTCACCCCTCTGGGTCAGTTAGTCATCTGAGTGGGGTCAGAGCTGTGTCCTTGGTTACCAGGGGTCCTATCTCAGCAGCAAGCGTTACTGTGGGCAAGGGCAAGGACACGTTACCAGGAGCAGCCACCTATCCCCAGAACAGAGCACACTGTGTCAGTGAACACATATCCATATGTTTGCTTCCAGAAATCCTATCTGGGCTCTTCTTTACCAGCTCAGGGGAAGTCAGGGAATTTGAAGCAACTTTGAAAAGACTTTTGGTAAGAAAACAAGAAGTGGCAGAAACCAGCTGATTGCACAATGTTCTTACTGAGACAGAAGGATGATCCTGGGACTTGAATTCAAGGTTCTAGAAATGCAAAATGAAGGTTTTCAAAAAAAAAAAAAAAAAAAAAAGCAGAAGTTTTTTGTTTGTTGGTTTGTTTATTTTGCATAGTACAATGTTGTTATTTACCTAACCTGGCAACCAAGACTGTATTAAAAATTCAAATGAGAAGTCTGTTGTCTGTTTTAAAGAGTTTGAATATCAAAATGATTAGACACTCAAAATTATTAGACATAGTGGCTGTATTTTTTTTCTGACGAATCTGGTCCTCTCAACTTTCTGTTTCCCAATTGTTTTTCAATTTTCCCCATTTCCTTCTTTTCCTCTTTTCCTTTTCCCTTTTCCCTTTTCCTCTTTTCCTTTTCCCTTTTCCCTTTTCCCTTTTCCCTTTTCCCTTTCCCTTTCCCTTTCCCTTTCCCTTTCCCTTTCCCTTTCCCTTTCCCTTTCCCTTTCCCTTTCCCTTTCCCTTTCCCTTTCCCTTTCCCTTTCCCTTTCCCTCTCCCTTTCCCTTTCCCTTTATCCTTTATCCTTTTATCCTTTGTCCTTTGTCCTTTTTGGCTACAATCTCCCTTTCCATGGCTTTGTTGTTGTTGTTCTGTTCTGTAACAAAACTCACAAGAAACTGAAGTAAGTTAAGAGGAGAGAAGAAAAGTAACCACCTGCTAAAGGGCAACCAACCCAACAAGGCATAATGGTGTAAACTTGAATGTGCCAAGAGACTTCCAACCAGTGAAGTTTAAGTGCTTCCACATACTACAGACAAAGCTGCACAAATTCAAGAGTTTATTTAGGTATTATATAATGCTTGTAGCCAGGAAATAAGGCCCTAAAAATTATTTCAGCCCTAAGTTGATGCAAAGAAAGCAGGCTAGGCAATGTCAGTTATCTAAAACTGGTGTCATGATGTAGAAAACGGGCCCAGCTTTCAGTATGATCCTAGGTGGGAGCTGCTACTTTTTGGCTAGTGATTCCTATGCTGTTTTAATATTAAGTAGGAAGACTTGCATAAAAAACACATTAAAATCCTATGCACAGCAACTATCAGACTGAGTAAATAAGTAGGGTACATGTGGAATCAGAGAACAGATTGGTGATATAGATTTAAAAACAGATATATTCACAAAGAAACATTCAGTAACACTTCTGCCTGTAAAGCAGCTGGAGTACGAAGCATGGACAGTTACTTGTCACATAGCTTTCTGATTCTGAAGTGGAAGGCACAGCAAAGCTCGTTTGGACAAAACAAACTGAGAAAATGAATTTTCTCAGGCTGAGTTTTCTCTTCTTTCCCACTGGCTATGTCTCAGATAGAGCACTGTAAATGACATAGTTGTGTTTAAGCAGCTCATTTCCACCAGTGCTTTGTTTGATTACTGACTTTCTGTAGGTAAGTGTATTTTTCTGTGATTCAGAAGAAGGTAGCTTCTTTAAATTGGGCTCAGGTTAAAATCCTCCCTCTGTCTCCACTTTGTGGGAGTGAGATACAGACAGTGGAAATCCTTTTATGACCTCTTCTTCAAAAGCACAGTGCACTAGTAAAGCATTAATAACAGCTCAATAGGTGCATCAATGCAGCAAAATAATTATCTGAGAAAAGTTATATAACCTCTAACAAACAAGGTCAGAGATCAAGGTATTTTTATACCTGGTCTGTAAGATTCCCTCTGCATAAAGTAACCTCTTGGATAGGAAAACAAAAGCAAAACAAAACAAAACAAACAAACAAACAACAAAAAAACATAATGTTCACAATGCGGGAAACAAATTACTTATTATTTTAGCACCAATTAAGATTCCTCCATGCAGAGTCTACTAGCGAAATTCATTATACAATCCCACTGTTTATTCTAGTTGTCTGTAACAGACATCGCCATAACTCTATCCTGAAAACAAACAAACAAACAAACAAACTGCATCTTCATTTCAGAAGCCAATTTAAAAGAGCTACTTTTTGTTCTTTAGTTGAAACAAAATACAATGGGCCTATTCCAATCTGTTCCACTGGCTTGTCTTTTCTCTTTTCCCTGGAATTTGTAATTACCTCACTTTAAGAGAAGAGATACAGTAAATAAAACCCACTGGTTGAGATCCAGTTAGCAGCCAAAGATCTGGATATGAATAAAGAGTTGAATACTATGTCCTTGGAACAGTAGCTTTGAGTTTCAATTATCAGCCCATCACAGATACTGCATTAAATACTTCGTTACTGTCCTCAGCAACCGTAACCAATCGCCATCACATGAAAACTGCAAATTGCAAATACATCCTATCTGACGACTGCTGCTTACCTGTCTCTATAAACACCTTCAGAGCAGATATGGGAACAAAACAAGCACAACTGCCTATTTCTTTGGAATTTTCTCAGCTGAAGAGGTTTTGTTTTCTTCTTGGTAAGGTTTCTGATACTAATCAGTGGGATGTACTCTGGTCACATGTAGCCCAGAGACCTTCTGGTGTTAGACACACGTTTGTTCCACTGTGCTACATGGAGCAGAGCACAACAGGATCCCTGTTGACACTGGTAAACAGCACTGCTGATGGCTGATGGCAAGCAAAATGCAGCTTATGGTCCAGCCCAATCTTGTTTTTCCAATATGAGCTGCAGTCTGTGTTGCAATAGAATCAAGTGGCCTGGACATTGTAACTGCAAAGCAGAAGCTATTGTCCTTTGTTTCTTGTCCTGTTTAAGAAAAAGTACATATAATATAGATTCTAGGTCCTAAACTATCATTATATTTTTGAGTTGTCACAATGTGTTAAAATGTAGTGCTTTTATGCAGTGGAGGAAATAATTTTGTGATGAGATGATATGCAGAATAGCTTTCACAATATGGAAATATATGCTTGTGGTGGTGAAAAGGAAACTATTTGGACAGCTCATGAAAGCAAACACTTTGAAGGTGCTTGGAGTCCAGAAAAATTATTTGGAGATTTGTAACAAGTGAATGTCTGAGGGACATTTGATCTTAAAGTATTTTGAGAGCTAACAAACTCACTCTTTTTGTGCTTAAATGAATGAGATCTTGTAATTTGCATTATATGGCTCTGTGTTTCTAAATACTGCTTCCAACAGCAATCAGATGAGGGGTAATACAAGTAAAATGGTACAAATATGTCATACATCTCTGACACAAAAACCCAGTTCAGGATACATTTTTTAGCATGGTAAGTAACTGAAGTAAAAAGACAAAGAGTAATCCGTGGTTTTGTGACCACAGAGAAACAACAGGAATAAAAATGAAAATATCTCCTCTTCCTGTGATGTCTCCATCAAATAAGTGAAGCATAAGATACAACATCAGAAACTGCTGATCACAAAGGCAACAGTCTAGTGAAGGTTTTTCCCATTCACTGGATCTTCCCCAAACTGCTGTTAGCAGTGTCCCAGTCATACCTTCTCAGCTAATCAGGGCAAAGTGACACAGAGTGGTAAGAAGCCTTGAAAAATGATTGTTGCCATGCTCGGCAGCTGTTGAAAAGCAGAGGAGAGAAGGGAAGGATAAGAAAGCCAACATTTGCATTGAGCTAGCAGAGCATAATGCAGTGGATGGCTGCTGGCAATATGTAAGGCCCCCTGAGAAACATCCCTGATTGCACACATTGTCTCCCTGAAATCTCCCAGCTCATTCTGATTAGGAAAGTGATTCAGAAGTGAGAATAACTGCTTACTCCACCAGCTATCACCATGCATGTCTGCCATTATAATCTACAAAATACTGACATGCATTAGAGTGCGGAACTGATGGTCTGGGTGGGAAGTGAAACCCGGCATATAGCAGGGTTACATCCAAGCACCATGCCGGGAGCATCCCCTTGCCCAAGAGCAGATCAGTAGCCTTCCTTCCCCAAGAAACATGCAGCATTTCATGCTTTAGTAGCACTGATGTCTGCACTACTTCCACATGCTCTGCAAAAAACACAGCTGCTCACTTCTGCTGGAACCCTCTTCACCACCTCCAAGTTTTGAATAGAACAGAAGGTATTGATTTCAGACCACAGAGCTCTAGTTAAAACTTAAAATCTGTGCTTTACTGGCTTTCCAGTTGCTCCTTCCTGCAGCACTGCAGCTTTGTTGAACATGGAAGAAAAGCAAATACCCCTTCTGGGAATAAGTTCCACAGTCTAATTTTTCATGTGAGCATCGTTCTCTGTGTAGCTCCTGAATAGGCTAGAATTGCTGATGGACTCTGTATAACTGGTACTATGGGCCTATGTACTATTCAAAGAGAAGGTGACTGATCTTTGGCAAAGAACCAGGAATACCATTTCCCATATACTGTTTATGGTTCATCATAATGGTTTAATATATTAAGCTGAGGACTGATTTGTGAAACTGCAGTGACCAGGGAGTGACTTGAATAGCCAGAATCTACAGGATAAAGAGATATATGTTTCAACTGCGTTTCCTAAATGCCATTTAATATTTCCTTCCTAAAACATGTGCAAAGATAAACGGATTCGTTTTGTTACAGCTATAAAACATGGAAGCCTCTATGCTGAGGGCAGGATTAAAGCACATACTTGCCCCATTGAGTGTGGTTTTGTACAGGAAAGAATGCACAAGCTTTACCTGGAGCCCAGTTCCTCACTATTTCCAGGCAGCTCATCACATGCAAGCACATTCATTGTCCTTCCTATGAAATATGTTTGACTTGCTGCTCAACTGAATGCCATTTCCCTTTATCAAGAGAGAGATATAATATCAACGAATCTGATGGTTAAATGTTTCTAAAAAAAAATAAAAAAATCAACAATCCTGATTGCTAACAACGAAAATCTGGTATTGTCAAAATTTCATTTCAAGTATATATATTTTTGTCTGAATTTCCCTGCATTAACACTTCATTTTGGATCAGGAGTTAACCTAAAGTGAACTCATTAGTGACCATACCAGTTCATCTCATGTAATGGATCACCCAAACTGGACACCTTCTGAAGGAGAATAAGCCTGAAGCTATGTCACAGTAAAATAATTAATGAAATTCAGCAACTATAGGGCATTCAGCTAAAGGAGACATATGACAATCATTCTGAAACAGCTACATGGAAAAATAAAATGAATATCTGGTCTTCAGGAATGACAGTTCCACACTATAAATTCATTATTTGGAAACACACAACTTCTAAATGCAATCTCCAGTTTACCTCTGGTTAGAGTGCCTTGCCAGCTCTTCTGGAATAATCAAGTCATAACTTGACAGCATTGTGGCAGGTAGATCTCAGCCAAGTCGAGCCATTATAAATAATCACAACTGGTAACTTTGCCTGTACACAATTGTTTGACTTTCTCAGGATGATCCTTCTGTCAAAACTGAAATAAAATCCTGAATTTCATCACAGTGTCTTGAATAACAGGCAATCCTTAACATATGCCAAAGATTTTATAGCAATTTACACCCTGTTTTTTCCAGATACATAAAAATATTTAGTAAAATTTTGTTTATTTATTTTATTCTATAAGGATACCTGAACTAGTTTCTTTATAAAGTTCATGAATTGATATTTTTAATGGGTTGAAGCATGTAGCTGGACTTAAGAACTTTGGTTTAAAAATACATATTGGGATGCAACAGGGGCACTAGCTCTTGACCCTTGAAGGCCAAGGAGCTGTGATGCCACCCACTGGACTGACAGTTCCTTAAAGCATTTGGACAGTTTGTCAATAACTTGTCCACAACAGTGGTTCCAGGGGATGCATGCAGCATGATTTCTAGAAGGTTTTACTGAGCAGGTGGTAAGGGGTGTGTTACTTTTAGTTGGTTTGGCTACAAAATTAAATTTGTGCTTTACAAAGGAGATCCAACCTGCTTGATTTAATCAGTAATGCAAAGATAGCTGCTTACTCTAGTTTCCTTAATTCTAGTTACAGGTTTTATCTGCTAAAGTAGTAATTATAGTTCTTTGGGAAAAAAAAAAAAAAAAAAAAAAAAAAAAAAAAAAAAAAAAAGGGGGAGGGAGAGGGGAGAGGGAAACAATAATTATACAGGTGGAGAAGGAAGTTCTTCCAGTCAAAATTCAGATTACTTTTCCCACATAATTTAGTTTAGAAGCCTATCAATAAAGCATAAATTACAAACTACTTCTCTCTAGAACTGAGCTTGGCTTTAAACATTACCCAACTTTCTGATTAACTGCTTCTTGTTTTCCTTTAGCCCCATCTCATATGAATGCCAAAGCATACCTGGTGACAGTTTTTCTGGGGGGGTAGCTGCATTGTGCAAAAGATACCTCCTTTTGTTTTATTTTGGTGGTGTCCTTGCTTGATTTTAACCATATTTTAGGGATCCAAATGCATAAGTCTGACTCTCTGATGTGTGTGGAAGACTAAGTTTGCTGTTTAGGCAAACCAGAAAGGAGATTACATAGCAGATCTCCTCTCTGATTCTTAAGTGATAGGACATGATTTCCCTAGACGACCTGCTGTTGGCAGAAATACCTAGGCAGGAAATTTCTTTTTGGTTCAGTAGAGACCCTGCATACCACAACTTATGTGGTGTTTCACCACCACTTTCACACACTTTCACCCTGTCTTTTTGTGAGCCACAAGATTTTTTTGACATGGATCCTGTCATTTCCAGCTTCCATCTCTCCCCTGCCAAAAACAATCTTCTAATTAAATAATGCCGGACAGTGCACACAAGCAAATGATTAACCACATAATTTTGGTGCAAGCATGTTTAAGACCACATCCACACTGGTGAGGAAGCCAGGTTTAATCATGACTGCTTAAATGTGAGAAGTGGGGGTTTGAGAATTGTTCTTGGCCAGCAAACCATACAATTATGCTGTGTGGTCAGCTTTTCTGGGCCAGGTCTTTTGCCTAGCTTAAGCTTTAATAAAAGAAACAACATTTATACTAAAATGGAGTACCATATCCTTGTTTCCAACCCTCCTTACCTGCTCTGATCTTTCCTTAACAGATGAAGTTTACATCACCCATAATTTCGAGAATTCAGTGTATTCAATGTAGACACAGTCTCAATGACAGGCTTGTCTGTCTTTGGGGACTGAATTCAATTATCAGTGAGGAAGTGTGACTTCCCAAAGATTCAACAGCAAATGAGGTAAAGAAGATTAGTTTGGACCTCCAGTTCAAGGCCATTTTTTGTTCTGTTGCTTCTTGGTTCTTGCATGTGTGTCATTATCACCTGGCCTTATCAATTCACCCAGCAGCTGGCCACTGCAGCCTACCTAACCTTTAAGCTACAGAAATGTTCCTGGGACTTTGATTGATAGTTAATTCCTGTGGCAATAAGTGAATCAAAGAAAACTTTCCTCATGGTGATTAAAGAAACAGTCCCACGTATAAGTAAAGTCAGACCCAAGGCTAATGTAACAGTATCTGAACCACAAGCTTCAGGCCATTTTATGATCGCAACTACCCAGGTGTGAATTTGAAAGGTCTCTGATGTAGATTAATAGGCATCACAGGAATGTAAATGATCTCTAAATTTGACACACTATAGAAATTACTTGGTTTTAGATCTTAAAATATCCTAAAGTGTAATTTTACAAAACACACACACAAAAAAACTTAATTCCCTTCAAAACTGTGTTCTTTAAAAACAAACAAACAAAGAAATTTAATTAGAAGGGAAAACTCATAAATATTTTTAAATTAATATCAAAGATGAAAGCTTATTTACTTGGAAAAATTCTTGCTTCAGATGTCACTGCATGTAAAGCCACGGAAAGAACCAAAGTACCATCCTGCCTTTTGATTTTTCCTAGGCTACCCTGATGTGTTTCTGAAGGTTGTAGGAGGTAGCCTGGTTTGTCTAAGCACATGTGTTATTACTTGCTTCTCTTCTTGATGTAACTACAGGTACTTTACAAAGAATACCATCCAACAGCATGTGCTTTTAAAAACATCTGGCTGGAATCATAAATGGGCAATTCAACCACATTTTACCACCCATAACAATAAGCTAAATGAATGCTGTCTTTTGCCTGAGTATTTGTGTGGTATCCATTAGTGTTTACTTAGGAATCTTCCCAGCATGGACAATGCCCACACTTTGGGGCACAACCCCATCATTCCTCTAAACCTACACAAAAAAGGTCCCTGTTGCATTTATGGTAGGTCCCCAAAACAAAATCTCTCCCATAAAAAGCTATTGAATTACTCTCGTTCTGCAAGGCACCATTCCCTTCCCCTCTCACCACATGAGAAAACAAAGCACCAGAACAGCCAAGATGTTACAGAAAGGTTACTGTGTTCCTGTCAGAATGTAGCTAAAAGTTGTTTATACATACGTTTTATATATTTCTTGTTCTATCCACTTTCCTGGTGCAAGTTAATGGGTGTGAGAACAATGTCAATACATGCCACTTTGAGAACAATCTTTTATGTAACCCAGATTAAAATTTAACTGGCCTTCTTCACTATTCAGTATGTGCAGCCCATTCAGCAGGATCTGATAAAGATCAGTTTTGCTGAAACTTGTTTTCAGAGTACTTACAAAAACAGCTTCCCTGCCACAGGCACTTGGAGCAAAACGGAATCACTGAACAAACTCTGTAGATTCAGCTGCTTTTGAAAATGAAGAATAAAGGTGGTCTGGGCATGCCTAGTATAGTTTTATATGTGCAATAAATAAAAAAGGCTAAAAGGAGGCTGAAGGATTTGTGGTACAATGTCAGTCACTCTTCTCACTTTAGTAGTATTGTAACACTAGCCCTCCTTCCAGTCTTGTAGGTAACTGCTTTGCTAGCCTGTCAGCTGTGAATAGCCATCCACTAGTGATGAATGCCTGAAGCGGGATGCATATGTGACTGACAAACCTTACTCAGCTCCATGTTGACATAATTGCCTCTTATCACCAAGAAAATTCATCCCTCCAAGCTGAACAGCCCCTGCCTTCCCCTGCCCTTGCAGATGGGGAACTGGTATAGGAGGGAAAAGGACTGCAGAATCTTCATTTAAATTGTGGAAAAACACATGATCAGCCTTCAGCACTGTTCAATTTATTACGTTTAAACACACACTCCTCTCACAAACTGATGGGGAAAATTTGAATTTCTGTAGAAAGCTGGTACGTAATGATATTCTGGAAGTGGTGTATGTGTAAGCAAGCCTCAAAGACAGCCCATGCATCTTTTGATAACAGGCTGTCATTTCTGCAAGGAACAGCTTACTGGTCAAAAGAGTTCATATATACATCAGCTTAATCTGCTGGGAGTTCTATCTATGAGCTTCAATCAGCAAACAGCCAAGACTGCAGTCCTTAAAGGCCACGTACTTAAGATGAAGCAAGCCTACAGCAAATAAGCCCTAATATAAGTTGCATATTTAGAAATCAATCTGCTTAATTTAACTTCAGCACCAAGCCACAAAAGCCAGATGCCTTGAGCTGATTATAAATCTAATTTGCCCTCCAAGATAAGTATTTAGGAGATATTACTCTGTCCAGGAGCTTAACACTTTCAAACTTGCATATTTTAGAACCTTGAGATCCACAAACTCTTGAAACATGTTATCAAAGTAGGATGTGGCATTCGGGTGCACAGACCCTGTTAATGAATAACAGAAGAATCTGCAATCACCTCCAGCACAGCATTTTGAAACTAAAGCCAGAAATCCAGAAGACTTTATGGAATTTTCTCACTTTTCATGGCACCTTGCTTACCTGTGTACATTCCTCAGGACTGCCAGAAAACCTTTTTATGGATGTGCAGACCAAAAGTACATACATGTATATAAATACAGTTTACAAGAGGAGTGCAAAACCTAGGAAAATGCATAGCACAAGAAGACAATAACTCATGCCTTTTTTCATGACTTTTTGTTGTTGTTGTTGTTAAAAAAAAGCCTCATATGTGGCTTACTGAAAGGCTATCAATAAGCCAGCAGAAGTTGTATCTTTTCACAGCAGAGATTAAGAACACTAGATCTTAGCTTCTTACAGAGGTAGTCCATAGTGATTTATCCACTACCTTAAATTCTTATGGGAAAGCTAAAAATGACAAATAATTTTGCAAAGGCTAGAGCAAACTTTTAGAAAGTGACAGGCACAGATGACTTTTTACCCTCTCTGAAAACAAGTTCTGTTAAGGATATGTTTTTGAAGGTATATTTTTTTGCAGGTCTATATTCCCATGGACATGTTTTTTGAGGAGAATTTTTACTTCAACACAATAGCATTCATTTTGTGAAGGCCGATATGAAATTTTACGAATTTAATGCACATTTTTTGAAGTTTATTGCCTTCAACAAAGATTAATAATATTAAAAAGAGAGCTGGAATAGGGTAACTGCTATCATTACTTGTATGTTTCTTTGCTTGGGAATGCATTAGTGCAGACACTTTAAATACACTACAAGTTAAAGTAACTTTCTCCTGATTGAACTACTCCCATTAGGCTGCCGATCAGAGCTTAACAAAAACCACTTACTCCACTGGCTGTTAATTTTGGACTGCTTGAGTTGTTTAAATCTATGCATCCAACACAGTTTGAGACTTGAATCTCTAGTGCTATCTAGTGGCTAATACAGAAAATGATTAATGTGTACAAATACAGCTACATAAATCGCAGCATCTATGGGCAAATATTATTCCTCTTTCCACGTCTACCCTGATTTCAAGGTGTAGATGCAGGCTGGTTACTAAAGATAAACACAAGTTTGTCTCACAAAGTTTCAGCACACCCAAGTTCCCTAGCTAAGTACTTAAATTGAAACCAGCAGCTGACTGCATAAGCATCTGTCTTGAAATGCCCAAGTAGAAACAGTGAGGCAGAAATTGTTATCTTGATAGCTGGTAGCTATCCCCAAACCTGCTTATGTTTAAATTGGTGAGCATTTCTCCCCTCCAATTTCAATTCACTTTTGAAATGGAAGTAAAAAATTACTAGGGTAATTCAAGCCAGCATTCACTCTAGAGAAAATTAAACAGGTTGTCAGATGCATGCAAATACCTTTGTCTCCTTGCTGCTTGGGATTTTTCTTGGTTCATCTTCTACTTGACATTGAGAAAGAAACCAATCAAATTCAGAATGGTTGCAACTTTGGGGCTTGCTTAAAGAGCTTTGCTAGTTTGGCCAACAAATTTAAGGTTTAAACTCAAATATGGCTGCCAGTAATACGTATAGGTGTGTGTGTGTATATATATACATATATATATATATATGAAAATGCTCAAAATACTAGCTGAGTAAAAATAAATTCTATTCCTTTATGTAAAAGGAACAGTATCATGAACAGATCTTTGACATGGGCCTAAATAAAAAACAGTGAGGAAGTCTGAGGTGTTTTCGTACTTCATAGGGTGCTCTTATTCCCACAAACACTTGCATCAGTAAACCCAGACCCAAACTTTTCTTATTTTCAGATAGGATTGCACTTGCCTAAAAGTGAAAACTGGCCTCCACACTGGGCTTATAGAAAAGATGTACACTGACATTCAAAAAAAGTACATTGGGCACAATATCAACCATAACTTAATTAAGAAGAAACAGATAATCTCTATGCTGCTTTTTTACCTGATGTGAAAATGTAGCAAATATTTCCTTCCTCTGAAAAATCCTTTGGGGCCTATGGTTTAAAAATAGTGTATTGGGTTTGCATGGCAAGGTTTAGTAGCAGGGGGGCTGCAGGTGTGGCCTCTGTGAGAAGTCCAGAAGCTGTTCCATGTTAGACAAGGGCCAGTTTCAGCCAGGTCCAAAGGGACCTGCTGCTGTCCAGAGCTGGGCCAATAAGCAATGTTGTTTGTGCCTCTGTGAGAGCAGATTTTAGAAAGGGAAAAACAAACAAACAAACAAACTGCTGCACAACAGGAGCTGAGAGAGAGGAATGCGAAGCAGCCTTCCATATAACAAGGTCAGTGCAGAAGGAGGAGGGCAGGAGGTGCTCCAGGCAGGCAGCAGCAGTTCCCCTGCAGGCTGTGGAGAGGCCTCTGGTGGAGCAGGCTGTCCCCCTGCAGCCCATGGGTCCCACATGGAGCAGATCTCCACGCTGCAGCCCCCCATGGGTGGAGGAGCCCCTGGTGGAGCAGGTGGATGTGGCCTGGAGGAGGCTGCGGCCCATGGAGAGGAGCCCACACAGGAGCAGGGGGTCTGAGGGGAGCTGCTGCCCACCCATGGGGGACCCGTGCTGGAGCAGTTTGCTCCTGGGGGATGGATGGACCCCATGGTATGGAGCCGTGTGGGAGCAGTGCTTGAAGAGCTGCTGCCAGTGGACAGTCCCCACAGGCTCAGTTGGGAAAGGATGGCATCCCGTGGGAAGGACGCCACATGGAGCCGGGGCAGAGAGTAACCATGAGGGAGTGGCGGAGATGAAGTGTCAGGGACTGACCACAGCCCCCATTCCCCTGCCCTGCTCAGGGGCAGGAGGTAGAAGAAGATGCATAGGGAGGAGATTGTTTTTTAGTTTGTTTCTCACTGCTCTAGCTTCTTAATAATAGTTAATAAATCACATTAATCTGTTTTGTCCATGACAGTTAATGGTGAGTGATCTCCCTGTCCTTATCTCAACACTTGATCGCTTTTCATCATATTTTCTCATCCTATATCTTTATGAGGGGGAGTGAGAGAGTGGTTGTGGTGGAGCTCATCTGCCCAGCGGTGTAAAACCACCACAGATGGTTAGAGTACCTGTTCTATGTTTTCATATACGAAGAAAAAGTAAAACAGATATATCTGCAGGCTAATAATTAGCACTTGCACAGTACTATTCCCCAAACCTTACAGTATATGTGTATATATATATATATCTTAATGTGTGTACACCTATATATTTGTGTATATATATATATATACAAATTATGTATACATATGTGTATACACACACACACATACACCAACACAAACATACACAAAGCCTTTGACAACTTCCCCTTACACATTACAAAGTCTCCTCCTACACCCCTTCCTCCCCTCCGTTAAAAGAAATGAGGGATAAAAGGTATGAAGTACAGACAGAAATGATGTGGTTGCTGGCAAAAGCTGTGAATGGTCTGATTTTTTATGTTGGAAACAAAAGGACAGCAGGTGATGACAGCCAGTAAACTTCTAATGAGTTATTTCTACTAAATGTAAATATCCAGTAAATCTGCATTTAAATACAAAAGTCCAGTTCTATTTTTTATTCCAGCCCTGGTACCTAGGAAAAATAGAAAGTTTTTTCTCAGAGGGCAGATATAGTCAGGTGTAGTTTAGCGCTAACACAAGCCAAGTTGTTACTTGGAGATAGGGCACAGATTGAAATAAAAATATACTTAGTTTTAACAGGAAGCTCAGCTCAGTCCAGGAGGTTTCCACCTTGTCTGGAACAATTCACTATCCTATCCAGGAGAGATTTACACTTAATGGAAATGCTTTGTTACTCAGGTACAAAACATAACACAAAGGCAATTACTGCTGTCATTCATTGTTGTGAACACCTCTGTAAAATCTCCACAGGAGACTGTGTCCACAAACTTTTTTCTGAAGTAATTAATGCAGATGATGCTGTTACATACTTGATTAGAACAAATTCTGACTCTGTATTAACAAGAAAGGTGAGAAGATCGCTACTTAGAAAATTGTAAGTATATGATAGAACTAGAGATAAAGGTGGAACAAATGCAGATTCTCTGCATAATCTTTAAATTGCAGCCAAAATGCTCAACAAACCTTTTAAGACTGCACTTAAAGATGGTCAGATTTATGGCACAAACCTATATGACAATGAAAAATAACTGAGGTCCTGCCATGCAGTGCTGTGGAGCATGCTCTCGCTGGGATTTTTTTCTAACCACCACAAAGCTCAGAAAGGAGGTCTGGCAGAACAGTACCAGAGTTTTGTCTGCTTGGGTCCTAAAATGCTCAATGTCTCATACAGACAGAAATCTGCAGTTATTCTTCTGAAATGCTGCTGGACCTTATTTTCCATTATAGCATGACTTGCAAGAGAAGTTGTGGAGCCTATGCACACTCATTAAATAATTTATCCATGATGCAGGGATTCAAGCAGTGAACTATACAGTTATATGCAAAATGAAGAAGCTGCAGAAGTAGCTGTTTTTATCCAGCATTTAAAATCACCACAAAATAACACTAATGTACTAGACTAGATGTGTCACTTGTCTAATCTCAGTCCTAAACTACTGAAAATGAAGTCTCTGATCTAGATGCTTTGTCTGGATTTGCTTGTATTCCCTAGGAGAATTTTAGCATTAAGGGCAACACTTTCCTCTGCTACTTGTTTTTGTATGTATCCTGCAAAGTCATTAAAAATGACTTATCTGAAACAATGATCAATTCATTTTTTTCATTAAGAAAACATCAGAGAAATAGCACCTTATTAGGTCTTTGCAGGCACCTTACACTTGGGATAAAGTACAAGATCTGGAGAAAGAGATGGTGTGCAGTTAATATAAAAGCTTGACAAAAAAAAAAAAAAAAAAAAAAAAAAAAAGAACACTATCATCACTAACCATCTTCTGATCTTGGTGATGGTAACAAAGGTTAATGCTCATCTCATGAGGCAATCTTTAGTTACCAGCTCTCCTTGGTAATTCCTATCATAAATAGGACTTGGCAGTTAATGTTTGCTGCTTTAATCATTGGAATTGTACTGATATTGATATAACTGATCTGCAACACTCCCTTTTCTACTTCCATCAGACATATTTTCATATTCACATTAACAGAGTAAAAAACATTTGTTTTTTACTCTGAAACTGAAATATGTCTATGTCAGTTTTAGTCAAAGATTCTTGCAGAACAACTAGAGAGTAACTCCTCTCTTCTTTACTGGAGATGCTGCTCCCATTGCATTTTTAATCATGTAAATACTCTTGTATTTACATGATTGTATTGTTGGATGTGGTGGCTACAGCAACCCTGTAATGAGAAGGTATTTCAAAGTTACAGTCTGCAAAGACTTTTAATGAGCCCCAGCCTAAATACTCATGTGAAGTGCACAACAGGAAACTCTTATAGGGTCTTTCATACATTGTGGTGCCCAAGCTGCACACAGTACTTGAGGTGAGGCTGCACCAGCACAGCACAGCAGAGCACAGCAGAACAATCCCTTCCCTCAACCAGCTAGCAATGCCATGCCTGATGTACCCCAGGGTATGGTTGGCCCTCCTGGCTGCCAGGGCACACTGTTGGCTCAAGTTCAACTTTCTGTTGACCAAAACCCCCAGATCCTTTTCTGCAGGCTGCTCTCCAGCCTTTCATTCCATAGTTTGTACATATAGCCAGGATTGCCACATTCCAGGTTGTTCAGAATATGGCACTTCCTCTCGTTAAATTTCACATGGTTATGATTGCCCAGCCCTCTAATTTGTCAAGATCTCTCTGCAAGACCTCTCCACACTCAAGGTAGTCAACTGCTCCTCCTAGTCGAGTATCATCTGCAAACTTACTTAGTATGTATTTGAGTCCTGCATCCCAAGCATTTATAAAAACATCGATTAGAGCTCATCCTAAAACGGAAGTATGAGGACCCCCACCAGCAACTGGCTGCCAGCCTGATGCAACCACATTTACAATAACCCTTTGAGCCTGACCCATCAGCCATCTGTTCACCCATCTTATCAGAAGGGTAGTGTGAGAAAGAGTAACAAAATCTAAATAGCTGAAATCCAAAATAAATGCATGTACTGTTTTCCCTTGATCAACTAGATGGGTAACCTTACTGGAAAAAGAAACTGAGTTTATTAAGCAGGACTTTCCCCTCATGAACCCATGTTGACTATGACCAATGACTGCATTGTCTGTCAAGTGTTTTTCATTCACTCCCAGAATAATCTCCATAATTTTACCAGGCACTATAATGAGACTGACAGGCCTGTAATTACAGGTGTCTTTTTTTCTTACTTTTCTTGAAAACTGGGACAACATTTGCCGGCTTCCAGTTGACTGGGACCTCTTCAGATTCCCAGGACTGTTGAAAAATAATTAAGAGCTACACTTAATGAAGTGTAGTCAAACTGCCAAATGCTGGAATACCAGAAGACATGAAAAAGTGCTGACAACTTTGAAGCCTTCCATCTTAAAAACCTTTCATCCTTTCATTTTTATATCTATGGGTAAAATGGATATGAACATCTAATAGCAAACACTTAAAATACACAGATGACACTTTCATAGGTGATCCAAACACTACCTGGACATAATCACACACACAAAAAAGAAAAATAAAATTAAATATTTACGTATCTGAAGACCAAAAAAAATGAAGAGATCACAAAGTAATTAGACGAGACAGATTTTTTTTTTCTGAGTCAAGTGAAAACCTGCTTGTTTCAGTTTTTAAAACTGATTTGCTACTGCAACTTAATTAAAAAAATCTCAAGCTAAAAATTAATAAAAATTAATATTTCATATTGGATAATTGTTGTATATTGAACAGCTTTTAGGATCAGTAGCTTATCCAAGGTTATTTTCCTCTTCTTTATACCGAAATAAGAGGAGCAACATCTGTTTTTCTCTACCTGTTTAAAGTGATCGTTTTTGCTTGAAGAAACTTCAATAACATTGAGGGAGATTTTACCATAAGAAAATTACAACTTATGGCAAAAATTTAAGAAGCTTGATCTACTTAGTATACCTAATAATGGAATATGATGCCGGCTCTCCAGTGTTCAAAATGTATCAGTCTAACATGCTACTGTCAGCATTTTCTGGAATATCAGCTGCATTAGTTTGTAAGCTAACATATAACCCTACAACAATGTCTATGAACTAAAATGCACTAAAGTCAAGATCTATGCAGCTGTTGTGGAAAAGGCATGGTCTCCAATTCTGAAAGATAAAAACCAATTATGTATAATTGGTGTTGAATGTGCTGAGGACAACAGTGTTCACAGTTTCAATAGCATCTGTAAAAAAGTAAAAATTTTTGTCTATTCTTAGCAGTTTCAAATGGTGCCTGAAACAGAAGTGCTCCCTACACATGAATATTTTAGATGCTTCAAAGGATTTATTTTTCAAAAGCAAGAAAAGAGATGGGGAGGTGGGGAGAGGAAGGTGAGACCACAACCAGCCTCTTTCCAATGTCACTGTCAATTTGAGACAAGACGTGCCTTGCAAAACAATATTAAAAACAGTGAGCTCCTCCATGTTATTTGCAAGTCTCTGTCACTAAAACAAAGCTTCTTTTTGCCACTCAAGAACATCTTTTTATCTTCTCTTTCCCCTCTTTTTTGGGGGGATGTAGGAGGGGAATAAAAGGGGAAGGGGCAAGTGTAGTAGGTATAAGTGGCAAGGTTGGCAAGGTTTTAGTAGCAGGGGGCTGCATGTGTGGCTCCTGAGAGAAGAGTCCACAAGCTGCCCCATATTAAGGGCCAGCTCCACATGGCTCCAAAGGGACCCACTGCTGTCCAGAGCTGGGCCAATAAGCAATGTTGTTTGTGCCTCTGTGAGAGCAGATTTTAGAAAGGGAAAAACAAACAAACTGCTGCACAATAGGAGCTGGGAGACAGGAATGAGAAGCAGTCTTCCATATAACAAGGCCAGTGCAGCAGGAGGGCAGGAGGTGCTGCAGGCAGGCAGCAGCAGTTCCTCTGCGGCCTGTGGAGAGGCCTCTGGTGGAGCAGGCTGTCCCCCTGCAGCCCATGGGTCCCACATGGAGCAGATCTCCACGCTGCAGCCCCCCCATGGGTGGAGGAGCCCCCGGTGGAGCAGGTGGATGTGGCCTGGAGGAGGCTGCGGCCCATGGAGAGCCCCCGCAGGAGCAGGCCCCGGGCCGGAGCTGCAGCCCATGGAGAGGAGCCCACGCAGGAGCAGGGGTCTGAGGGGAGCTGCTGCCCACCCATGGGGGACCCGTGCTGGAGCAGTTTGCTCCTGGGGGATGGATGGACCCCGTGGTATGGAGCCGTGTGGGAGCAGTGCTTGAAGAGCTGCTGCCTGTGGGCAGCCCCCACAGGCTCAGCTGGGGAAGGACGGCATCCCGTGGGAGGGACCCCACATGGAGCCGGTGCAGAGAGTGACCGTGAAGGAGCGATAGAGATGAAGTGTCAGGGACTGACCGCAGCCTCCATTCCCCATTCCCCTGTGCCACTTAGGGGAGGGGGTGGAAGAAGGTGGATGGGGACAGGTTATTTTTAGTTTGTTTTCTTTGTTTCTCGCCTCTCTAGCTTGTTATAATAGGTAATACATTTCTGCAATCTCCCTATGCTGAGTCTGTTCTGCCTGTGATACTAATCACTGAGTGATCTCCCTGTCCTTATCGCAACCCTTGAGCCCTATCCATCATATTTTCTCTCCCCTTCCCTATGAGGACGGGGAGTGAGAGAGTGGTTGTGGTGGTGCTTGGCTGTCCATCTGGGTAAAACCACCACAGCAAGTCTGAGTTTACAGAACACATATCCATCATATATCATTATTTTTTAAAGAGACTGGATAGGATGAAGGGAACATGATCCTGAACAGTTACTAATTTCTGCCTATTCTCTCAACTTGCAATTAACATTTCCATTGCTTCCACAAACCTAACTGAGAAATAAAATCCAGCAGGGGAATGGGAAAGCAGCCATGCCAATGATATCTAGTCACTGTCAAGGCATTAAATCTGTGCATTCCCATGAGCCAGCTGTCCTCTGTCCAGATGCACAATTACACAACATGAGTCTCTTTCATTAATACCACCCTAAGATCACTGGCACTGAATAGCTTAGACTTAAGTTAAAAGAAAAGGATGTGTATTTGAACAGACTAGGGCTTGAGCCCTTAAGAACCCAAGCCTTTTAGCTCCAATCTTGTAAAGTCCCAAAGTTAACACGGTTACTTGAACAAAAAGCTAACATAAACAAAATGAGAACTTAGAACAGTACCAGTACCTAGCAGCTTGCAGAACTAAACCCTGTGATAGAGAAGTTGCACTGAATACCAAATGATTAATACCAAACTAATCACCCTAAGCCTGCTAACTTTATTACACCTCATAATGCATTGCACAGCAGACACTAAGTCATGATCATGAAACAGCTGTCCTGTCACAGGGGCTGGGGGAGATCCTGTGCTCTGAACCAGCACCATGGTCACAGCTAAAAGCAAAATTCCAGGCTACTCAGCTCAATGTTTTGATTGCTCGTGTCAAGAACCATGCCCAACAGACGACTTTTTAAACAGATTGAGAAATTATTAAATACTGTCTGTTTTAAACAAGCAAAGCACTCTCTTACTCCTCTCTAAATAGTTCTGGTATCTTGTCTTATTGATGTGCTAAAAGACTGTGAGTGAAGCTAAAATCTGAAAATACAAATAAAGCAGCTTTTACTAGATGGCTCACAAAAAGAGGAATATCATTAACTTCTTGTTATTAATTAAAAAGTTTGGGTTAATCTTTCACAACAAAATGAACAAAGCCAGCACACACCAGAAATGCACCTGCAACTTTATTTCTTCATCACTGAGAGTTTGTTGTTTATTTAATTAAATCCCCCATTTAGACACAACAGTAGTAACAAAATATCTGTACACTACTTCTGTTACAAATATAGATACTATTTAAAGCAACCTTACACACTCTAATGTATGCATCTCTCATTCTAACCAAGGAATGAGCACACAAGAACAATTCAGTAACAACAGTCAGTAATGGTACCATCTGTGTACTTTCATTTTTTGCCAATCACAGTAACTTCTGGAACAGTTAATAAGACAAAGCTGTTTGTTTGTTTGTTTGTGTTTGTTTTTGTTTGGTTTTAGTTAACTCGCTTAGATCTAGCTACCAACTTGTTAATACTATTTCACAGATGTTCTTAATACTGTTTTTGTTTCTCACTAACACAAATGCTAGTCTTTCACATCTTCCTCTAGTAACGGCCTGCCCACTGCCTGCATTTTCTATTCAGAGAGTTCTCTTAAATGACAAGTGACACACATATATATATATAGCAAGAAGGCCGATATTTTTTTTTTAATTTTTATTTTTTTGCTAATCAACATGAAGGGTCTTGCTGCTACAGTATATGTAGCAGCAAGTATATGGCATGCCAATTAGCTAGGTGTCTTTCACCTTCAACATATTTACTGGCATGCCAAAGGGAGACTACAATCAGCCAGTGGTATCAGTAGGTATGATTTTGGGATAAAGTTTTAAAGACTCCTTAGTAAACTGAGGATGTTGATAAATTTATTGACAACTCTGCTATCCAAATAACAGCTCCATGGCTGCATCTTTTTTACCAGAAAATATCTTGCATTTGCACTTTTTAAATTAACAACCCCCAAATAATGTTTGTGATCCTCAGCTGTCCTCTTCAGCTCAATGCCGATGCAAAGACTTCCAGTGCTGTCTCACTGCTCCCCTCTTCTCCACTGGAACTGATCTTCAGCCGTCTAACCACCATCAACCCCTGGTTATAGCTCTCCTCGGTCCAGGAAGGACCTTATCTTTGCTGCTATTTATTTTAGAGTGACAAGCAACATTGTAACACTATCATCTTCTGCATTGTATTAACCTAGGCTGTATATTCAGCTAAGTAAGTATGTCCTGAGTGGTTTGTTCACGGCTTTCATTCAAGCAGCAATCAGAAACTTCTGCACTAAGACAGTATTTAGGCTTCCCCATTGCAAGAGGACAACCTTTGCTTACACACATTTCACGCTAGGGAGATTGCTTTCACTCCCACATAGTCTAGAAAAAACTACTGTTATGAAAGAAAAGTTTAATCCTTCTAATACTGCAGCTGCTGGGCACTCTCTCACCAGGATAAGTCTCCACTAGCAAATAATTTTTCCAGCCTGAGAACAAATCCCCACCATCCAAAACACAATTCAAACACAAGCAAAAAACAAAGCTAAACACAACAAAAAATCCCCTCCCAACTCCTTCTACTTGGTCATTGTAGAGTAATATAAAAAAAAAAAAACAAAAAAAAAACACACAAGTAAGTCCATTAATTATGTGCCTCCACGTTACATGCTTTTCCTCCCATTCCCTAATTTCCATATTTTGTTAATACTTTCTTTCTCCAATAATCTTATTTCTGTTTTCTGACTCTACCATGCCATCCTGTTGTTGATTCAGTGACTTTATTGTTCTCACATATTTGAAATATTCAAAGCCTCTTAGCAAAGCATTTAAATTTTGTTGTGAGGTTATTAATGAAAACATTTTTTTAGTGGCTTACAAGTATTCATTACAATATTACTAGGAAAAATATTATGTCTTTTCCATAGGTGATGTAACTCCATCTTCAGTGTTTTGACAGAGGGAGAAATATTTCTATTGCATACAAAAATATGGTTAAATGTTATTTTTCTTCAGTGATGTAACATGGTCCTGTGAATCAGGAAGAGCAAGAAGGCTATACAAATTTCAATTCTCTTTTCTAAGCAGAGTGTAAATAATATAGTCTTGTCAATCCTACCCCTTTCAGCAGCTAGTTCATGACAAAACAGTCAAAGTGACTGTTCCTTTCGTCCTTTTCAAAATAGCAACCGCTTCCTCATGGGTCACCCCTTCTAAACTCTGCCCGTTCACAGCAATGATTTGATCTCCCCTCTTCAGGCGTCCATCTTCTGCAGCTGCACCCTGAAACAATACAACATGTAATTGCAGACTCATGCATTTCTTTTTCTCCTTGCCGCACCATCCCAATGGTCTGAATAAGATGGGTATAGTACACAAAACCCCTTAAACATTTTTTGATTGAGAGTGATTTGACTAGAGTCTATCATAGAACAGTCTGCCAGTGCTGCAGTATGTCCTGCATTCTCTAACTTTCACAACACTTAGATCTGGAGGATGGATCTAGAGGATTTTTATTGTACTTTAATCTTGTTGGTCTAGCTAGTGTAACTTCTAGTCTCTGGTACCATAACAGCAAGATTTTCATGACCTGATATAGCTTCCAGAAACTGGAAATCCAGTAATCAAAATCCACGTATGAACTTTGACTTACAACAAACATTTGGTATTCTTCATTACATTTTTTTTTTTAGTCTAACTCAGGGCTGCTCCCTGAGTTAGTAAATTCAGTATGGATTCAGTTCCACCTGAATTTCTCCAAAGGTCCAGATGAGTTCAGTTATTTTATGCTGGTCTACCTTTCAGACTGTAATAAATTGGTCCCTTCTATTACTTGAAGAAAATGAATTCTAAACATAAGGTAGGGGGGCTGTTTTTCGAAGTATGTAAATATTTCCAGTTTTGAGAGTTGAAAAAGACTCTGCCATATGCAAAGTCTCATGCATTTGAAAATTCTAAATCTTCCTGAAACTATATCGTTCAAATGTTGCAAGCACATTTTGATCAGAACTTGCACTGGGCAAGAAAAGCTGTGAGAAACCACTCATCATTTGGCATTGAACTCAGGCCATGCTTTAAGAAAGTGGCTGCTGTGAACTAATAAATGAATTGACTGAACAAATTTACACTTACCTTTGCAAATACTGTCTTCACATAAATTGGTAAGTCTCCATGAGGACTGCCATATCCCCCCACAATACTAAAGCCTAGGCCATCTGGTCCTCTGTCTAGAGTAATGGTCTTGTACTGAGGAGGCCTAATGAAAGGGAAAAAGAGCATTGATATATTGTCTGAACTTATGATTTAACATGTATAACGTTCAACCAAAACCATTTTTCTTTCTAGCTAAGCAATGCACTTTCATTTCCTCTATAACTACAAAAGTACCTCAAGTCTCCCTAGCAAACACCTTTAAAAATCCTGGAACCCCTTATGCCTCCTAAAAAAAAAGTCCGAAATTAGCAGCCAATCACTTTGTTGCAAGATTTAATTGTTTCTCTCCTACTCTGAGTTATGATTGTTAATTTGCACGTATGTGTTTATACAGATAACTCATAGATGTATCTCCACACATAAACTTTGACTACATGAATTTTGAAGTTCTATCTTTTAATGTGGGTTTGTGTGCCTAAAGAACCCCATTCCTTCTTTCCCTGTTCCTGGAAAAATGCCTCAGATTTATAACATAATTTGAGGCAATACTTGTTTACGTAGCTGTTCCTTGTAGTATACCAGAAGTGGTAACAATTGTATACCCCAAAAGTTAAATATTTTTGATAGCCTAGAGTTAAAAAAAATACATCACAGAAACCAAAGTACCACTGTGGAAAGAACCTTGCTATGTAAGTCTGAGAACAGCAATTTGGGGTGTATCAACTAATCTCAGGTACCTAGGCTCAGTGAAATGAAGAAAGCTGTATTTAAAATGAAATCAAATAACATTTTAATTCTACTGAAGAGAAAACAAAACAAAACAAAACAATTTGTAAGCATTTTAGATTGAGTTCCACCTTAAGGAACCGGCTACAGAAGCCAGTTATTATGTATTTACTGACCCTAAATCATCCTGAAAAATGCTGGTTGAAGTTAGTCCTGCAAATGTAAGACTGGACGTAGGTGGCTCCTGCTGCTGACCAGTTATGACACTCACATCTCCTCCAGCTACAACCTAAGAACAGAGTTCAGTAAAATGAGTTTAAAAAAAAAAAAAAAAAAAAGCCAGTAAAATAAGAACACTGATACTAAAACAATACATCATAGCAACTAATGTTCAGAAAATATTCCAAATGTCACTGGAGGATTTTTTTTTTTTTTTTTTTTTTTTTACCTGCAACTCAATAGTGCCTGAAGCATTTTTTAAGACACTAACAGCTTGGGAGTGAGTCATGCCCTCAGTAGATGTTCCACATATGCTAACAATCCTGTCCCCGACCTGCAGAAGAAAATGTAGAAAATATAACTATCAATATAAGTTTAGTTACATAGATTTATTTGGCATTTTCTTTCAATAAGCGCAGGTTTGAGTACTTGGAGTTACCTACAATGTATCAGTGACAAAGGGCAGAAAGAAAGAAATTCGGAAGAGTGCATGGTACACTTCTCTCAAAGGTACAACATCATTGTGAACACAAGATAACATCACAACAACATAGTGAAGTGATGGAAAAGTAGAAAATCTGACCTCAAAATCAGCAGATCAATGTTTAAGTTTAGTGTATTCAGTGTAAAAAAATACTTGTTCTTTACAGAATTAATATTCTAGAAGGATATGGAAAATCATCTGAATACAGACAGGTCGAAGTAGTACATTTTCTTAAGAGATTATATATTTAAATTAATCCTGAAATAACACTGTCTATTTTCCAAGGAACATTAGTCAAATTCAACAACCTCTGATATAGATTCAATACAGTACACATGTAAGTGCTGTGTGAGTTAAGACTGCCTACTTTGACTTGGAACCTAAAAAAGAATTTTTCTATCCTAAGACAGGTAAGCACAGAGAACATGAGATATGAAACAGACTGCACATACAGGAATGACCACGAGACTCACCAGTGTAGCTCACTTAAATAATCCATCATTCTGAACTATCCTTCCTACTTTGAATTTTCACAAGTTTATCAGCTCTATGACCCAAGATTTCTTTAGGACTTCCTTCCCAAGTTAATATACCTTTCAGCAATTACCTTTTACCATGTCACCAATCTGAGTTACTTTATTGTCAATCCAAATAGTAAAAATTCTTGTCACAGCCAGAAGCAATCATGACTGCATCATTAAATCGGTACCTTATTACCTGTCTAGAGTAATTATTGTGCAGAACCCATGCAATCTTTATAACCTTCTTAACGATTAACTTACTCTGAGTTTCTGAGTCTGAGCTGCAACTCCATTTGGATGCATCATGGCGATAAATATAGGAACATCTCCAAGGGGACTTCCTACACCTCCAGCAATGCTCACTCCTAGTGAATCTGCAGGGCCCTATTATTGTCATGAAAAAAATATATTATTTTTTTTTTTCTGGAAAGAAAAATACATATAGAATTGTAGGCTTACCTTGAAAATTAATAAAAATCCTATCGTATGAAAATCAGAATATGCTTGTCTCAAGCCATTTTTAAAAGTTAATATATTTTGGGAAAGCACAGAGTGTACAATACATTGTTCTTCCCATCAGTGAAGGGTGACAATTTACTGACTCAGTTATATGTTTTTTCGTAACCAAACTGAACACTTACAGAAGTCAACATCAAACCTTTAATGTCAGTATATGCCTGGCAAGAAAAACTGTAGAGATGGGATTGATTGTCCTTTATTATCAGTCTCCTACTAAGAACCTCCTACAGATGAGAATTAATCTTTATGCTCCCCCTAGCGTCCCACAACAAAACTAGTTATTCACTGCTGTGCAATGCTCAACTACCTAACCACCAAAATTGCTATCTTAAATTGGTATTCACAGATTCAATGTTAAAAAGAGAATAGTTAAACACAATCTGCGTAATCAAGGAAACTGGATACCAGGCAAAGTCAAATAAATATACGTGCTTTAGACAATCAGAAGCAGTCTGTAACTTAGATCTTATGCTCCTGTTAATGAGAAAGGCAATTGAAACCCAGTTGAAAACCTGGCAGCTGTCATATAAAGGCCTATCCACTAAAAACACATGTCAAACAAATGTGAAATACAAAATAATGGACTTGCAAGTTTAGTACAGTTCCCTTGGCTTCACTACAACTGTGCCTGCATTTAACTCTGTTTGGTAACAGTTACTAATTCTCTCTCCATTTGCTTTAAAAACAGGTCACAAAATGTGATGGTGGAAGTCATGTTATTTTACCTAAAAATATGGGTAGTGGAGATCAGTAGAACCAGTAGACAAATAACTTAACAATTGCTACATCGGTTCCTCCCTCTAAATGATTAACTGGGTGGCCAGACTTCTTCCTTTACATACACATAACATTTACAGAACCTTTCTTGATACATATCACTTTATACTATAACTTACCTTTTTTATCTCAACTGTTCTTAATCCCTGTATTTCAGAAGCTGTTGTCAGATAAATTTAAAAAGTTAAATCAGTATAGAAAAGAAACTTTTTCATTAAAGTCATCCAAGCCACTGTGATGATTCTAGCTTTCTACTGTTTCATTACAGACATACATTTTAAAACAGATTTTGAAAGCAGCTGTCATTAAATTAATAGCATTGAAATACTTCTAGAATGGGTGATACAGTCATTCATTCTTTCAATTTAAACAACCGTTGGAGTAAATGCTAAGCAATGCTCATGTAGAATAGAAACTATTTGATAGCGATACTTGGGTCACAAGTAACTGGTGTAAATCTGAGCACTGGAGAGCTATTACACAGCTATTCTAATGTAACGTAGTATCCAGAATTGACCACATACTTTCCAAGAATGAGTAAGACAGCTTGACTAAAGACATACTAAGATAAAACAGAAAATAATTCTCACTCAACTTAGATTCTCAGCATCTAAACTGCTGATGTAACACCTGCTAGTTTCTTTTATAAAAAGTGATTCAAAGAGATATATGATGTACTGTATAATAACCACCAGCCCTGCAACAATTTAATGACTAAGGAATCACTTTCAGGCATATAGTATACTATGACTATGTGTTAGAGAAAGCAGATCTCAGCTACCAATACACAGATATAAACTACTGAAAGGGTCAAAAAAACTTACAGATTTTCTTCAGACCACTTTCAAGGACCTCAGGTGCACTTGAACCAGAAGCTGGAAAGCTGAAGGATGAGAGACTGCCACTTCCTTCACTGACCTAAATACAGTATTACACTGGGATTAGAAAGCAGCTTCAGATACCCAATTTGATAAAATTATAACCCATTGTATTCAGTCTATTTTACTGTATCTTGTTACTTTTTCTGTGCCCAGTTAAAGCTGATACACTGAATTTCTATATGTTTCCTGGACACTCTAGAGGGCTCCTTGTTTGAAACATGTCATTAGACTAACAGAGATTGCGTAATTACAGACCCGTGCAACACTTTGCTTCTGACTGTCTCCTTATTTCTAGATATTTCTACACATTTTGTCACTTGAAAGACCTTCTGGTGAGTAAGACAGTCACCATTACCAAGGTAGGGACACAATACAAAAGACAAATCTTTACGCATCCCCACACGCATCCTCACATTCATCCAGATACTCCATAAGCGAAAACTAAGATTGGACTCTCCACTCAGTTTCACCTACACAGTTTCCAGCTTCCCCTAAACAATTTCCAGGATTTTCACTACAGCCTCAGGACAATGTAAAGGAACAACATAGCTCACAGTGGTTTTAGTTCATTGACTCTTACAGACTCTTCTAAACATTCAACACTGTGAACTTGTTACTTAGTAGCTTAGATTAATATCACACAGAGCTTGTGTATTTTTGTCTGGACTGGCATTATCCTTTTCTGAAGGGATACTGACACTTAGTCCTTAACCAGTCTTAACCTGTTCACTCCAAATTTCAGAAAGAAAAAGTCCCAGTTTAATTAGGATTCACCTTAAACTATTTACATCTACGTTCAATCACTGACAATAGTGATGGTGATGTATATCTGGTTTGTAACTACAAAAAGTTCTAAGGTAAGTTGTGAACTCTCTCATTTCAATAGCTCCTATTGGAAATCCCAATACATACATTGGCACAGAATCACAATGAGAGCTGCTACCACATCAAGGATGCATTCAAATGCAGCAACTGATGTGAGTTATAACATTAAACAATATTAAAACAACAATAAAACAAATAAACTTAGGAAAAGCCTGACGGAAAGGCTAAAGGTTTCCTGTTTCTTGTGACCAAGATTATGTTAAGAGTATGAAAGGTACAGAGAAATTCAGTAAGATTACTGAAACAATACCCTACTGCACTCAGCTCTCTCCAGGTAACAGGTTTAAACTGTACATCAACTTGTTCCGGTAATGAAGACAATCAGCTCTCCCTACTTCGCATGCAAGAGCTCTAAAAGTCATACTAGACAACATAGTAGAGCTTGGAATCTAATCTATTATTTCTACTATCTACTCTACTATATCTGGAATGAACTCTTGGCTGGATCATGTCTTTAACTGATACAACTAGCTAAAATGAACATGTAAAATGACTACCAAAAAGCTGCAAAGTGCATAAAAGCTCCTACTTCTATTCATCTTGGATCAGGTGCATGGAAAATAATTTTAATCACAAAATTAACTATTTTTATTTGCTTCCACTGTTTAACCACATTTTTTTTCTTCCAGACTAAACAGTTTTACAGTTACAAACCTGGCTGCTCTGGGATGTTCTCCTCTCAGAGTGGAACGGACCAGCTTTTATTCTTCCGACCTCTAGCCTTACCGTACCTAATGAACACTAAAGAAAGAGTCATTTTTAATATATCTCTTGTATCTACAACATTAAAGCCAACAACAATATTTAAGTAACTTATTAGATGGTAGAAGAAGAAAGAAGTATGAACAGAGGGGAAAATATAGCACTAACAACCTTCCAGTGAGAACTGAAAAAGACAGAATTCACGGCAGGTCCAGAACCATACCAACTATGATTGAATGATACTACTGAATGATATTCAATACAGAGCTGAGAACTTTTTGGATTAAACAGTATTCTAATACAGATGTGAGGACTACATATGAAGCCTAATTTCATTATCTTTTCTTTAAAGAGTAGTGGTTTTGGCTTCTAAATAGTAATGTCAACATGTACTTTCAAGATGGCATTTTTCAAAGAATAGTAAAAGTGGAGTATTTTCACAATAAGCACTAAAACAGTACAAGACCTCCAAGTATTACTTAGTATTTCTGTTGATATAGCTGACAGTGTGGTATTTAAAGTGGTAGTTGGCAATCTCTCTCCCACTCTTGAAATTACCTGTTAATATGGATCCATACTGATGTAACTAAAGAGATTTTGAGTGGGAGGTTTTCCAAACATCTATCTGTAGTTTAAGTGATTTTTCTGTATCTGACTCCCAAGAGGAACTTGGGTGATATGGATTGATTGCACATTGGAATATCTGTTCCAATGTTTCCATTAAGCATTGAGTTCCATTAAGCATTGAGGCATTTCATGTATAGATACCTACCTCAGATGAAAATTCACCATGCAATCAAACATTTAGAAACCGAGATGTTAGGCTTATTTTGATAACAGATAGGTAAGGTGTTATCACAAGAACACTTCAGAAAACTAGAATTCCAAAATGATACAAAAAGAACATCTATCTATTTGCAACATATTTAAATACAGAAATTTCTAAGTATTGTTGCTATTTTGCTTTTCCCTTTTTTCCACTGGGAAGTTGTTACTATGATCTCTGGTACCTACGCAACTAAAGAATTTACTGTTACAGATGTCTGCCTTTATTTATCATACCTTAGCTGTATTACCTTAAGAGAGGTTCAAAAATTTATCAGAAAATTCACAGTAAGAAACAGACCAATATATCAAACTCAACAACATAATATACCCATTCAAACAGGGTTTCTAAATCTTTGTAGCTAGCATATACTAGCATATACTATTGATATTCTCTTAGAGCTAAGAGAGATTTACTACTAAATTACTTTTTATTTTTTTAAATAATACTGACTTCTTCTTGTCCTGGAAAAGACTTGATCAGGGCTCAGACATTAACAGTCTTTCCTGCTGCTTTCCTCCTGTAAAATTACCACATCCTCACATAAAATGCAAGCCCACAAATGAGATTTTAAAGTTATTATGTGTGAAAGTGGGAGGTAATACTTTCCATCTGAACTTGTGAGTAAATCACTTCACATTCCATCTTCTTACTTTTTTTTTTTTTTTTTCCTGGAGTCTCCTATTTGATAAATCTAAAGTCAAATGAGGCGGAAAAAAACATATCAACTTTTCACATATTTGGGGGATATGTAACAAGAAACACTGCAAGAACGGGAGGAATTTTCACACATTCTTGTGGTTTTATGGCAGTTTAAATACATTTGGATTTTACAAAGATTGTAAATAACTTTTTAACAAAATACATTTTAGGCAATTCAAGACAACTCGCTGTAGATCATTCACTTGTGAATGAAAACCTGAACTAAAAATGATGACTGCCTGTGTGTGAGTGATCATGCTTTTATCCATTTTTACTGTGTGAAAGAAACAGAACCATTAATAATATCTGAGGTCTTTTAGACACCACATTTCTCAGGGCCAGGACAATTATTTAGAAGTACCACTGAGTGGGATGAAGTATCAAAAACTTAAACATACAAATAATAAGTGAGACTATTAATTAAGTATACTTAATTGTATACTCCAAAATTCTTGCCAGCTAACAAAAATGATAGAAACTTTCCAAATGAAATGGTGTTTTAGTGATGTTTTAATGGTGTTTTAAGAGGAGATGTAGAAGTGCAGCATATGAGGAAGAAATACTTCATCCAAAGTGCAGTATTGAAGAAGAAACCCATTGTCCTTATACAAAATAAAGTATCAGGTAAGAACTGGAAAGTACTATTACCCCAAAGGAGCACATTAACAAGATCAATATCAGAACACAGATGCAGTTGTGACATTTTCAATTATGGTCACACACTGAAAATATTAGAAAAAAAAAAAAAAAAGTGCTCACCCTAGGCAAATAAAAAAATAAAAAAAATAAATAAAAAAAAAGGCTGGAGGAACTATTTAAGACCTGGAAAAATATACCTTTTAAAATAATGCAAAGAAGAATGATTATGTCTACATAACCAAGAGTCAGCTATCAATAAAGGCTGTTAAATTTTTTCCAGCGGAAGGTTTTCATTGGAAAATGCTGACTCAACAGAATCCTGACATGCAACAGAGTATTTCAAAACTCTGTATGGAAAACAGACAAACTGGCTGACCAGTTGGACTTCCTGCCAGACCACAGAAAATGTTGTAGGTATGACTTCATTCTGATTTGGAAATGGAGGAGATCAGATACACAACGTTTACTGAGAACAGGAATTCTCGTTCTGAGAACAGCAGCCAGGAGGTTACTTCAGTTATCTTTGTGAGAAAGTGATTTCTTACCCTAGATGCCTTGCTCACTGAGAAAGGCATTATAAAATCTAATTGATGTAACGTGACACAAGATAAACACAGAAAAAAAAAAAAAAAAAGAAAAGATGAACACTAATAACTGTTAAAGCAATCACTTTCTGGCACAACTACACTGATGAGCTCTGTATAATTTAAAGGCAATTCTACGTATCTTTCTAAAAATATGGGATAGTTAAACAAATAGGCATTTGTTGCATAAAACACAGTATTAAGTTCTAGGTTGCTCTAGGTATTGGTCTTTTATTATATAAAGATATGGCAGTTTGTGCTACCTCTATTCTCACTTTTATCAGGCAAAATATGAAAATCTGAATGCTCTAGCCTTCAGAAATTTAAATTCAGATCCAAAGCTTGTTCTCCCTGACATCTCAACAACAGTCTGAACACAGGCTGAATAAAACTTAAGCTTTCAAAAATCTGGATCTCATTCTCTTCACTTTTAACCATCTCCTGTTTTCCTGATACCTTTAGCAAAGCTGCAACAGCCTCCTGGTTAGCATTTCGAACATCTTCTCCATTCACAGTCAGTATCTGATCTCCTTGCATCAATCTCCCATCTGTATCTGCTATTCCTCCTTTGACGATGTCTGACACAAACACCCCCGTATCATTTCTGTAAACACACACATGAATTTTGAATTACAATATTGTTTAAGGGTCACTTTTATGGCTTGCAGTTGGGAACCCAATAAATATTGTCTCATTTTCTGATGAGTCATGTTGGGCTAGTTCCTCTAGGAATGGCACAAGAATGACACGTACTGCCTTTACAGGATTTGAGCACAGCACTGCAACAGAAACACATGCATGCCCAAGTCCCAGACATAGACTGTCCATGTATGTTCATACCTTTTCCCAACGATACTCAGGCCAAGGCCTTTACCAGGCTTCTTTTGGAGCTCTATAATGAGTACATCATACATATCTTCCTCCTTGTATTGGGCCTCATCTCTGTACACCGTCAGACGAACTTTTTGGGGAGTCTGTCGGAGAACATTTATTGCTTCATCATGTGTGGCATTCCTGAGGTCAATCCCATTCACCTACAATGAAAGCATACATAGATGAAATGTACAGGACTTTCCAACAGACAAATGAAAGATGTCTAGCTAGCACATGAAAATAAACATTGACCAAAGAAGTAAGTGCACCTCTAATATCTGATCTCCAGCCCACAGTCTCCCATCTTTTGATGCTGCTCCTTCTTCATATACTTCATGGATAATGATTGCTCCCTGTGGGTACACAACAAAAATAAATTGCATACTGAAAGAAAATGCCCCAATCTTTGAAGCAAGAGCTACAGAAAATTCCTGCTAAAATTCATTGTTAACAAAAAGTCAGAATAATGACAAATTACCAAAATATTTAAGAAGTTCACTTACACTTTCAATATCAAAAGTGCTTTTATATTTTTTCTCTTTTTTTCCTGATCTTCAGTAACTTTCTATAAAACTGCCACAGAACAAATGAAGACAAAATCTCTTCTTCTAACAGATATTTTCATTCCTATACTATTATTTCATGTAAGTAACAGGTATTTTTCCAACCAACCAGCAAAGTGTCTGCTCCTCCAACAATGCTCAGACCAAGACCAGTCCGTCCTTTGGAGATATCAATGGTTGTTTCACAGCCAGGAATAATGGGACAAGTAGCGGGGTCAGAAGCTAGTGTGGCTGGAGTTGAAGATCTGCTTGTATCTAAAACAAAAATTAAACATCCTAGTTACAGGATTAACTAAACATCCTAGGTAAGACAGCTTACTATCAGAAAAGTGACTTTAAAATATTGTTTTGAGGGACCATACTCTACAGTAAGAGCTCAACAATCAATCTACAGGAAACATTTCTAAATTTCCACATAATACCACTCTCCCTTGCCCTTAGTCAAGTACTGTCCTGTGGTTTTAATAGCAGTTGTCCTGCTTCTAGGTCAACAAGCACCTGGATCACAGTTTTAAGTTTACTGAGATAGTATCACATACAACATGCTGTATTTGTACAACCTACAAACTCTTTTTTTGGATAGCCACAGAAGCTATTGTACACAACAAATGCTATTTCAGAGATAATTTAAATGTCTGTACCAGTAACTCTGCAACACAGATCACAGATAAATGAAGTGCATACAATGTATTACATACATGGATGCAAGGATGTCAGTCCTACCCTTTTGTAATGGGCTAAGTCAAGGTCCAGCTACCTAAATATTCTGTCTCAGACTCAGATTTGTACCATGAGAAAGAATGTGAAATACAGTGATGTATTCCAAGTCTACCAGTACTTGGTCAAACAAAGGTTGTACACACACGTCATTATATCTAGGAGCCCTCAACAAGAACTTCTATACACCACTCATACTTTTAACTGACCATTGACACAGCTTTAGGAAGCCATATGTCTCATGGTATAAATATCATAGAATCGTAGAATGTCTTGGATTGGAAGTGACACAACAATCATCTTATTCCAACCTCTGTGCCATAGGCAGGGATACCTCCCACTAGACCAGCTTGCTCAAAGCCCCACCCAGCCTGGTCTTGAACACTCCCAGGGATAGGACATCCACATCTTCTCTGGGCAACCTTTTCCAGTGCCTTATCACTCTCATACCAACGAATTTCTTCCATATAGCTGATCTACCCTCTTTTAGTTTGAAGGTGTTACTATGAATAAATAATATATATAAAGTTAAAGCCACAATTAATGTAAGTTCCTACAGCGTATACAGTGTTAAAAAGTTCCTTACAACTTACATCCTTATGTATTGATTTATCTGTGATCACAGATAAATTTTTTGAGTAAAAGTTTGCAAATCATACTAAACTGCTAAGAGCTGTAGACTTCCTCGAGGGTGAAGAGGCCTTGCAGAGACATTAGAGACAAATTATAAGGGCTGGGCAATCACTAACAATATGAAGTTCAACAAGAGCAAGTGACAGATTCTATACCTGGGAACGGACAACCAACACTGTGTGCACAGCATGGGGGATGGGAGGCTGGAGAGCAGCCCCGCGGAAAGGGATCTGGAGGCTCCATTGCACGGTAGGTTGAATATGCACCAGCAGTGTGCCCTTGCAGCCAGGAGGGCCAACCTTAGCCTAGGGTGCATCAAGTATATCACTCCTAGCTGGTTGAGGGAAGAGACTGTCCTGCTGTGCTCTGGCACAGCTTCCCCTCAAATACTGTGCACAGTTTGGGGCACTACAGTACAAAAAGGACGTAAAACTATTAGTATCCAAAGGAAGGCTACAACGATGGTGAAGGGTCTAGAGGGGAAGATGTATGAAGAGCAGATGAAGTTGCCTGGTTTGTTCAGCCTAGAAAAAAACTGTTGGAAGGCTTAATGGTGGCCTACAGTTTCCTCACTGGGGGAAGGCAGAGACAGGTCCTGATTTGTTCTCTCTGGTGACCAGTGGTAAGACCTGAGGGAACGGTGTGAAGCTGTGACAGGGGAGGTTCAGGCTGGGTGTTAGGGAAAGGTTCTTCACAGAGAGGGCGGCTGCACTCTGGTCAGGATACCAAGGCTATTAGAGTTCAAAAAGCATTTGGACAACGCTCTTAGACATATGATCTGATTTTTCGATGGTTCTTTGCAGACCCAGGAGTTGTAGTTGATGTTCTTTTTGGGTCCCTTACATCTCAGGACATTCTATGATATTATGAACTTAGTAGTGATATAATTGTGTATCAATACTACTACTAATAATAGTCAATAGAAACATGACTCAGCAATCCTTGCAGTGATGTACATACGAATTAATTGTGAGGTTTCCATTAGTCAATTAAGCTATTAATTTCTCAGTGGTGTGTTGCTTAACCAATAACTATCATCAATCACTTGCATCTCAAGTCTCCATTGAAAGGGGGAGACTGAAATTCAGCTAGTTCTGAACAGTGAGACCGCCTCATTCATTCTTCTGCTCTAGCAAATATGAGGTGAGTTTTCTCGCTGCTTTAAAGGAAATGGCTCCCACTTCTAGACATCCATGATACAAGCACTTGCTACACACCTTTGGGACGCAAGAGGAAATCCCTCCACCCTTCCAACTCTACTACTGGCCAGTGGGAAAGCAAGAGTTAGGTCTTCAGTTTGGAGCCTTACTGCTTTATTTAGATGGATCTGTAATCTGGAAGTACTAGAAACTGAAGTTCAGGAAACAGTTGAGTGTATACAAAAAGAGATAATTTGTTTACAGGCTAGGTCTGTATTTTTATCTCATAGCTCTAGTGAAGCTAGACAAACAAGGAGAACCTTACTTTTGACCGCTTCTGGTTCGGGTGAGCTGGAAGGGGGGACAGTTGCTGGTGGTTGGATATTCCTCCTCTCTGCTGGGGTAGTGCTGACTGATGCTGTAGTCAGGCTACCTGCCTCTGCTGAGTTGATTGTAAGCCTCACCATGGTTTTGGACGTCTTCAGAAGACTGATAAACTGAAAGATTAAGAGAAAATCTGATGAAGAATATATATAAATATATGTATATATTTGTGCATATGTATGTGCATATGTATGTATATGTATGTGTATATACACATACATATACATATATATATATGCATGCATATACAGAATATATACACGTATATACAGAATATAGCTGGAGTATCACTTATAAAACAAAAATACAGAAAAATAACGGTTCTACAAACTGGAGCTAGAAGTCACCATCCTGCAGGTTTTCTTCACAATGAAGAAGGCCAAACATTTATGCTTTGATAATAAACAGTGTCAGAGTTAACTGTGGGACAGATCTGGCTGAAGTTATTCAATTAGCTTCCCTGAAACTCTGTCAAGTTGTTATTTAGAAAGGGAAATAGCGTTCTCCAAAGGGTTGAAGTATCAGGCTTGGAATATAACACATTGATTGTTACAGACCCTCCCCATGTATAAGCACAGTAAATGACCTAATTTACCACTGATGCAATTTAACATGCATAATACAGACATTTAAATTTTACTGTTTCTCATACTTTTAAAGTGTTACATATGAAAATACATTATTCAGAAATAGTTCATGCCTTTTATCCCACATCTAAGTGCCTCTGATTCATCAGATCTGAACCACAGGGAAAAAACAGCCACATGCAGAGAAATGCACAGAAAGACTATTTATGTAGTGCATTAATACAAAATAGCAACTGAGCTCTAAATGCAGGATTTATCTTATTCTACAGTAGTTTCCTTATCCAGACAAAGCCTCTAGATATTTGGTTCATTAGACAGCTTTGAAAACGAAATCAGAGTACAGTCACAAAAACCTTAGTGGTTCTAGACATATTCATCTCCTATATTTAGTGGTGTGATTTCTATGCTATTCTTTACACTTCAGAAGCACCTTTTCTACTGGATAGCCCACAACAATTTCATCATCCACTGCCAGGATCTGGTCCCCAACTTTGATTCTTCCATCCTGGAAACAAAATAGAAAAAAAAACAAACTATGAGTACTACAGATGCTACTCCAAAAAACATTTTTCATTCCCTATATGGATTTAAAATGTTCTCACACCTTTGCTGCTGCACCATGATCTGTTAAGCTCTTAATAACTACTCCATTAATTGTGTCTTCTTCACTAATGGCAATTCCCAAACCTCCTTGATCCTGGGATAAATAGAAATATGCAAATGGTTAGGTACTGCATTTACCAAAACGCTAGAATACATTCAGAAATAACTAGTGAAGCTTGCAGACATAACAAAAGTTTTCACAATGCATCAATGTTTTCCTTTTAAACTAATTATTTCTGAAATAGCAGATTTTTCCAACCTACAAATAGTGCATTGACTACCAAGATAGTTAGCAAGACAAATCTGAAGCAAATCTAAATTCAAACTTATTCTTCTTGAAACTTTGTAGGTCAACTGTGATTCAGTTGTTAAATTCATAAACAGACATAAGAATTACAGTAAATCACAGAATGGCTAAGGTTGGAAGGGACCTCTAGAGGTCATCTGGTCCAAACCTCTGTGCTTAAGTAGGGACACCTAAAGCAGGTTGCCACAACCACGTCCAAGCAGCTTTTGAAGATCTTCAAGAAAGGAGACTCTACAACCTTGCTGGGAAACCTGTACCAGTGCTCCATCACCAGTACAGTAGAGAATTGTATCCTGACATTTAGACTGAATCTCTTGTGTTCCAGTTTGTGCCCAGTGCCTCTACTCTTGGCACTGGGCACCACTGAAAATACCATCGGTCTGTCCTCTTTGCACTCTCACTTCAGGCATTAGTACAAATCAGTAAGATCCTCCCTTCAAGCCTTCTCTTCTGCAGGCTGGACAGTCCTAACTCTTTTAGCCTCTCCTCATAGGAGATGTGCTCCAGTCCTTTGATAATCTTGGTGGCCCTCTGTTGGACTCCTTCCAGTATGTCCAGGTCTCTTGCACTGGGGGACCAAGAACTGGACACAGTGCTGCTGGTACAGCCTCACCAATGCTGAATAGAGGTGAAGAATCACCCATCTTGACATGCTAGTGGTATTTCGTCTAATACAGCCAAGAATATGGTTAGTTTTCCTAGCAGGAACTCAGAACATTTGGAAACTATAGACTAAGGTAAATAAAACTTCATGATATAGCTTAAATTCTCTATTTGAAACCACAGAAGAAATACGTACAGCAATGGAAAATACAGAGGATGGAAAAATGCATGCTCATCCCTTGAAATTAGCAAATGTTTGGGACAGAGTGAAATTTCCCCAGTGTTTTTAGCTAGAATTAAATCATCTGGATACCATCATTTCTAAGATACTGTGCTGGTTGACAAGGGAAGGCTAGGTGCCTTCCAAGGAGACAAACTTGTGAACCTTTGTGAAGTCTAGTCTCATGTCCACTGAATGCGACTCTTCTTCCCCATGCCAATAAGCAGGAGCTTATTTTTTCTACCCTCATGTGGCAGCTTCACAGTTATGTAACACTTGGCCATTTTTTCTCAGCTGCACAGTTTCAGAAAAATATATATATTATTTTCAGGGGATTTGCTGCTTATACTCTAATGCTAATTAATTTACTTGGAACAATGCAGGCAATGTTTTACCTTAGGCAGCAAACAAACAAACTCTCTGTTCAACTATAGCAACTAGTTACTGAAAATTTTGTCATTAGGTCAAGAGATGACTTATTTCAGAGATACAGATCACGTAGAGAATTTATGTGAAGTTTAAAAGGCAGTCATTACATCAGCAAAGTTTTTGGTTCACTCACAAAAACAAAGAACAAAAGACCCCTAGAAATCTCTATTGTTACTTCTAGTAAGCAAGGGACAAAGTTTGTTTCCCATTAAGTGGGACTCCGTTACAAAAAAATCAAGCTGGTGAACACAAATGTGGCTGGTGTAAATTTAATTTTCAGCACATACCTTAGGGAGTTCCACATACTGAATATTTTTATACGAACTGAAGTCAGAACTAACACTGGAGTTTCCAGCACTGGGATCAATCTGATAATGAAAACACAACTGTGAGCAGCTATTTTCAGCATTTTTCATCAAAATGAACTAGCATGCATACATTTAAAGCGGGACTGGTCATTTTATGGATCCATTTAAACTGCTATAACCCTATTCATGGCAATATTAGATTTACTTCTCAGATAGGTGAACATAAAGTAAAAAAGAAATAGGAACAGTAAGTCACAGAATCACAGAATTTCTAGGTTGGAAGAGACCTCAAGATCACCTAGTCCAGTCTCTGACCTAACGCTAACAGTCCCCACTAAACCATATCCCTAAGCTCTACATCTAAACGTCTTTTAAAGACTTCAGGGAAGTGGTGGAGTCACCATCCCTGGGGCAGCCTGTTCCAATGTCTAACAACCCTTTCGGTAAAGAAGTTCTTCCTAACATCCAATCTAAAACTCCCCTGGCGCAACAAGGGAGTTTTCTTTAGTAAAAAAAAAATCCTTATAGTTTAGTTTCAGTCTAACACTGTCACATAGCTAAAAACGTCATTCTCTGGGTTGTACAGTATTGACTTAGCACATTGTCTATTTCCTTTTTGTGACTGATGGAGCAACAAAGCAGTGCCATGTAAAATTCTAACCAAAACAAATAAATACATATATTCAGCAAATGTAGCAGCTGCACTAAAACCTCTTTGTTTTTCCATTGGATTTCTTCTTTTTTTGTAGTATTTGCTAAGTAGACAGAGAGTACCCCTGTATCTAGAACAGTGTCAGTATCTCAGTCAAACGAAGAAACAAATATTTACTTTACCTCTTGGTTTTGAAGAGTCCCTGAAGTACAAGCCTCTATTGACTTTGTAGGGCAAACGGCCATCTGATTTACTGCATCTTTATTTCTAAAATAGATTCAGGTACAGCATACGGTAAAGCAATGCCATGTTTCTTAGACATGTTCAAGTCTAGCTCTTTTTTCTGCTTTATTTGTGGCAGTACCAACACAAATATGAAAACAGAAAACTCAAAACATATTAAAAATCTACAAAGAACTGGGTACAAAAGCATACCTATCTCACCAAAATTAAAAAACAGAAACAATCCCTGTGCAAGAACTTGAGCATATTAAACATGTTTTTTTAATAAAACTTTTAAAGACAACTTACCTGATAAAGATTATTTTTACTTTAGATGGTGCACATTTGATTATTGATGAAGCATTCTGGTGAGTCCTTCCATAGAGCATTTGCCCATTTATCTATGTAAAAGAAAGTAGAAATTATTTCTGCAAATATTCCAGTTCCCTTAATCTTTTGATCAGGCTTAAAAAATCCACTATCCCACATCAGTGGCTAAAACAGGAAATGTATTAAAATTAAGGAATATGGTGTGTCCAGCTTTTACTTACTTTCTTTAGTAAAAAAAATCCTTATAGTTTAGTTTCAGTCTAACACTGTCACATAGCTAAAAATGTCATTCTCTGGGTTGTACAGTATTGACTTAGCACATCGTCTATTTCCTTTTTGTGCCTGATGGAGCAACAAAGCAGGGCCATGTAAAATTCTAACCAAAACAAATAAATACATACATTCAGCAATAAGATTACTACTCTTTATTAAATCACAACTGTGAGCAATGCACTTTATGCAAAGGAGTCTGAATGTTGCTGCATTTACAATCTGAAGATTTGACCTTAGAATCATTGTCTTCATTTAGCTGAGCAGACTCACTGAAAGCCCCTGAAACTCACATGATTCAGATATGGCTGGAGATATCAGTGTGAACTTGCAGAATATGCAAAGCCATAACTGGCTTACATTTTATTATGTTTGTTCCTGCAAATGGAAAGCCACAGTGGATAAGTCCATTTTAAGAATGGGGAAATTATTTGAAAAGGACTGCTTGGACCCACACAAAGGGTAAATAGTACAACATACACCAAGGTAGTACAAACAGAAGCAGAGACGCAGCAAACAGGAAGCAACAGAAGCAAGACACTGAACTGAGTGTTGAGTTTAACAGCAAACCCTCAGCTCCCATGAAAGCTGTACCTACTAGGCACTGTCACAAGATTACTGAGCCCTACCATTTACACTTGAAATGACAATCCAGACACAGTAGTGCTTCCAGTGTTTACCCTGCACTTATGAAGAAACATAGTCAATCTGTCAGCTGGGGGATGAGACATGATCCACCACAGCTGATGAGCAGCAACTCTGGAACCTGAGGAGCAAGCTTAGATGCCCCTTTCAGAAGATCCTAAGAGGATCTCTTAGCATTAGGTTTCAGGTTCACAGTAAGTTTATATGAGAACTGGCTCAGATAGATGTGTTTCAATGTGTTCTAAGGATATTCAGCATCTGCAATAGTAAGGTTTTTGAACTTTAAAGCTTTAACTGAATCAAGAGAACCACCTAGCATATAACATTGGACTCTGCAGATAGCAGGCATGAGGCTAGGTACCTCAAAAAACAGTAACGCAAAACCGCTGACAGGCTGTAGGAGTTCAGTATCACCCTCATGCTTTATTCAGTCCCACCATTCCTTTTCAACTACAGTGCATTATTAGACCTCAACATACAGTTCTGAGGTTACAGAAAAGCAGTTCTGTGATGGCAATGTTAATTACCATAACTACTGCTGCTGGACTGGTGAATGCTGTAACAGAATACATCTGCAAGAACATCAGTTGAACTGTAGCAATATAAAAATAAACATTATGCTCTTAAACATATTGAGAATGTTAGTTGCATAGTCAGTGGTTGTGTTCCTTCGAAAAGCCACTAGAGAACAGCTCAAATTTGTCATGAGATGACAGTCCTTGATACAAATGGATCTGCTCCTATTTCCCCTATTTAATTTCCATTTCATATGTAACACAACGTTAACAGCATTCTTATATTACCACACTTCCACTAGACAAAGAAGTAATTAGAAAGTCTGAAGCACTCCACAGATGGATGGAGTACAGGACTTCAGTGTTTTCATGGTCCACAATGCATTGCTCTTCCATACATCTCCATGACACAGAAACTGCTGGATCTCATCATTTTTATCCACTTTAAACACACAAGCACATGCACTTTTACTCCATACTACTGTAACCAGGAAGAAGAAAAAAATCCCAGCTGCAACTATTTCCCATACACCAGCATATATATTTGGTAGCCAGTGTTGTCAATGTGAGTACCTTGGGAATTTCAAGATCTACTGAAAAACACCTATTTTGCAGCAAGAATCTTATTTTTGTATATATTTTAAGTCAGTATGTTTTGTTGTCAGTATAAATTGCAAGAACTCACCTCTAGCAACTCATCTGCAATCTGTAACCTGCCATCTTTGCCAGCTGCTCCATTTGGATCAATTCCCACTATAAAGACACTCATCCTGGATCGGTCTTTGTTACCAGCAAGACTAAGTCCCAGACCTGTCCTTCCTTTTTCCAGCTCAATCATGTGTAGCTCCCCTGGTAGATTTCCATAGCGCTGCATGATCTTTTCTAAATGTAAAGGTGTGGGCAGCAGAGGTTGGATTTATATTAGAAAGTCTCACAAACCACCCAGACAGTCATGAGCAATGTCCAACAGTATCTGATAGCACAATTCCAAACTAGATGAGAAATTTTTAACTATACACCACACTTTCATTTCAGCTAAGTCTTAGGTGATTTCTAGTTCTATGTTTTCTTTCCAACTTTGGAAAACAATAAATCTTTTCTTAAAAAAAAAAAAAAAAAGACTTTTAATGTATAAAAGCAATAATTTTAACTCTCTTTACTCCAAAAACACTTCAAGGAACAGGAATTATGAGATTATATATCACTGCCATCAGTTCCCTAGATTACACTGAAATTCTGCAAATAGTCCTGAATGAGAAATAGTCTAGACAATGGAGGAACACAGAGATCGAAATGCAATTTAGAAGAACAAATTACTTTTGTATTTTACTTTGTTCCTCTAATCAACCACAACTGAAAGCTGACAACAAAGCTTAACACCCAAACCACAAAACACACAAGAACAAAGTAGTTCAAACTGGACATCCTGTGTCTTCTGCTACAATGTTATTTCAACAATGAATATTTGAAAAAATGGTCATCAAGGATAAACTTACTCCAGCTGTAACCGAACTCATCCTCTTTTTCCATATCTTCTTGGACTTTGCTGGAAGATGACTGTGTAACATCACAGCTCATTCCTGAAAATGCTGGAGGAGGGGGCAGAGGCAAGTTACAAAATGAAGTCTTTTCTGGCTCTGAATCTGACTGACTGAATGCCTGTGGAGAATAAGAAAAATACAGTGGCTAAGCAAATGCAGACTCTGCATAAGGCAACCTAGTATACAAAAATGTCAAAATGTCAATGACTATAGCTTTGAAGTTTAAATACCAAGCAGCTGGAATTCTAAATGAGTAACACGGCACAGAAAAGCTGCAAGAGATCAAAGATGGAAACAAACGCTATGCGAGGTAAGAGAGAACTTCACTCCAAAATGTGTTGAGAAGCATACAGAACCGACAAGAAAAGCCCAATTCAGTAAAGTTTTATGTGCCACTTCACATGTCAGAAAAAAGTCTCTTGTGAAGACTCAACTTATTTTTTACAATATGCCGTATTTGTAAAAGAATTCTATTGTATTTTATTTTTAAAAGCTGCCACATGTATTTTTTCTTCTGATATGCTTGGGAAGCCAAATAGGAGAAAAGGGAGCTGAAACAGAGAACTTAGTGTTTTCAATGGAAAGGACGATTTAAAAACAAAATTAAACAGATAACTGAAAAAAATCCACAGTAACTGGACTTTCTCAGTTCTATTTACTGATTTCCTGTAAGTTACATGACGGAGATCACGTAAAGTAAGATAGAAATTAAACCACAAAGAAGAAAGATACTTTTGGCCTTGATGTATGTCATAGATTCATGTTCACAAAAAATTAAAAGTATAAACTACTGCAACATAATGTTCAAATGCCATAATCTAATCTAGCAATCCTCCATTCCTACCAAATGAATACAGGAACATGGACTCTGGTCACGGATTTGGCTAGGCGTTTTAATTCATACCATTTCACCTGCTCAGGCAAACACACAGGCAAGGAATTCATGCCTGAATATCATCATTCTGAAGCTTATCTACGCCCTAAAGATTTTGTTATTTAGCAAATTGTTTGGTGATAAACAAGAATTTTTTTCAAGAACTAAGGCATTCCAAGTGTTGCACTAGCTTCATAGCCCTGTTCTTATCATTTCAGTTTTCACCTGAAATATTAAATCACCTCTCCTACAAAAAATTTGAATACAACGTCTCAGATGTTGTCTCTGGGAGCCAAAAACACTGAGATGCTTTCCTTATCAGATGCAACAGCACACAGAATAACAGTATACACCTTGGAAGACTTCAATCCTCTTTCAACTGAAGATGTTGAAAAAAACTACAAAGTTAACAACTTTGTGGCACTGAGATTTAAGGAAGTTCCAATTTCACAGGAAAAATTAGTTCTTTTCATTCTCTTTTTACTACAAAGATCTAACAAAAATGAAAATGCCATATTTTGGTTCCCTCATGCTGCTTCTGCTTGAAAAAAAAATATTCTCCTTTCATTCATAAAGTTTGCTCGGAGCTTGATGAAGAAGTCTTTGAATGTCAAATGCCTGGAAAGTATTAATATGGCACACAAGCCAATGATTTACATTAAAAGTTCTGATAAATGCCATGTGGGTTTTTTTTGTATCATTGTATCAGCTACGCCGGTCTGTGCTTGAAATCTAAGGCAATGCATATGTTATGTCACTGAACAACTTACAGTTCATGCAAATTATACTCTAAAACAGAAACCTCAATTGAAGCAACAAAATTACAGCAAAGAAATTTTATCCATCAGAATCTGAGAAGGGTGGAAACACCAGTTAATAGCAGAGCAATTATTTTTTCATAATAAAAAGTTCATGTATTCAACATGGAGAAAACTTGGTGGCAGACCTCTGCATTGAGCATGGATAAAAGGGAAAGTAGTTCTAGAAGCACTATGATTTTTCAGAGTGCTTTCTAGAGGTTTAACTAGAAAGCTACATACAGAAAAAACGAGGAAACAGTGTGTGAGCAGACCAGATTGCTAGATCTTACTGTAGTCTCTGTGTTTGAAATAAAAATCAGCATATAAATTTACTAATGTTCTCGGTAAATGACAGTGCTTCCAAGAACTTTGCAGAAATAAAGAAATGACAAAATATGACAAAACCAAACCAACTAACCAACCAACCAACCAACAAACAAAACAAAACAAAAAACCCACTGCTGTCAAGGTCTTCTGGAAGAAGATATATGTGTGGACATATGGCTGTATCCTGATGAGTACTTAGGAACTGCAGCTGCAGCCACTGTGATCTGACTGACAGAAAAAGTACTTGTTTCTGTATCTGTATGAATGTATACATACATCTGAGTATGTCTGATTTTTAGGAAAATGCTGAAATGAAAGTAAAAGCAAAGCTCCCTTGTGAAGAGGGTGAGGAGGGTGTTCCTATGCAATTCAGACGCTGGGGACCAGGTTCTGCCTTCAGGACTCAGCCTGTCACATGTGCATGTCTATCAACAGGAGCTGGCCCCTCAGTTTATGCACACATAAGACTTTTGCTCCCTGAATCAGGCCATACACACAAAAAAAAACAAACCTAAAATGCTTTAACTCATGAAATACTTGCAGTATGCCATGGCACAGTATTTCATATTACGTTATTTAAAACACAAAGCATCATACAGTGCATGAACCCATTTTGCTATCAGGGTCACTGATCACAGCCAAGCAAATATTAAAAGTGGCAGCAAACTTGGAGCAAGTATCACACTATCACTTTCAACATAGGAGGCACAGATAAAGAAGAAGCAGTACTTCAGGAGGTATCACAGGCCATGTACAAACACACAGAACACATACAGTATGACCCGCTCACTAGAATCAAAACAAACCTTGAATGGTGTGGGAGCAAAAGGGTTAGTTGGGGAACAACGGAAGGTAACCCTAATTGGATTCGATATCTCCTACAGCAACAGAAAACAGCAATCCGTATGTTACAGTACCTTTGGCAATACGCAGCATTATTAATGACAACTCGATTTCATTTTATTAACTGCAGTAGATTTATTAAGTCCATTTAAAAATGGACAAAATTATGTGGGGGGTTAAGGACCCTGATGCAGCAAGGTTTCTTACTGTACATGAACCTTATTTCACTACTAAGGAAGCTAACAGACATGGCAAAGACCATTATCTCAATGTAGAAACTGCAAAATCTTTTTTTTCCTCTAAAAATATGTGCAATTTTTTTGCAAATAATTTTGAAAATATAGAAAATACAAGCCATTGCTTATGTTATGTTACTACTCCCTTTCTTTGTAACTGTAACAAAGAGAGATTTCAAAAACATACATGCAATTATATACCAAATATTGTAAAAGTTCAGTGTACATTTGAGATATCTGACAGACTACAACATGGAAAAGAGAGAGGTTACAATCACTCCCAAAGTGTATAGCCGGAGAGAACTTCTATTAAATCAGAAATGCATGCACAAAAGAATTAAGCCTTTATTTATTATCGTTAGAGGTTAATTCTGTCCCCAATATAAGTAACATGCAGTAAGCACTAATCACAAAAAAACAGAATCTAACTTTTTTTTCAGATTTCCAAAGATGCAAGTATTATGTTGATGGTGCATTAAAAGAATTTTCAAGAAGCACATTTACAGCATCATAAAGCAAAAGCAGTCAATGTTTGTTGGTTTTTCACGGAGGGGGCAAAAAAAGTGATATCAAAACTGTAAAGTTTGAACCACATAAAAAGAAAACAAAGCAAATAGAAGCAAAACACCTCAAACTGATGAGAGATTTATACCCAGGTGGATAATTTAATAGATACCACATGGACTGATTTTGTAATTGATAATCCACTTCTTTGGCAGATCTCATTAATTCAGCTTCAGCGTTTAGGATTAACAGAGCTGACATTTCGTAACTTCTTTAAAACTTTTTTTCTACGTGCACGCATGTGTGTCTTTGCCTTCTTAATTCACTACACCGAATTCCAATCCTTGTTAGCACAGTATTTTACCCAAATTTCTTACAGTAGAACTTAAAAACAGAGACACTAATAGCAAAGAAGCACACATATAATGTTTGGTGAGTTAAAACCAGACAATGAGTCATCATCCAACCTTGTTAGTGTTGAACTGAGAAGAATCAGCAAATGGGTTAGTGCTGCTGAAGACAGCTGGCCTACTGAAAAGATTGTTCTGCGGGAAAGGCAGGGAAGGGTTCTAAAAGGAAAACATAACAGAAACTGAGCAAAATTTTTTTAAATGAAAGCTCTGTGACTCATGAAACAAAATGTGTTAATTTACTAGTTTGTGCTAGCCAAGCACAAGATCTCCATTTCATATATTTTGGTGCAGTCAGTTAAAGATAGTATTTGCTCTGTACTTCTAGGGTGTACACCCAAATATATCAGCTACATTTAGCAGAAAGTAGATGGAAAGCATGGATCTATCTGTTCTAGCCCACAAAATGCTTAAGTGCATTATTCAGCATTATGATCAACATAAAATTTACTTACTGTGATATATGTACAATTTTGCACAAGTATCTCAGTGTATGGGACACTCCTACCAATTAGCTAACTAAAATAGAATTGTGCATTTCTAGATCAGAATGAATGCAATTCTTAGTCATAATGCAGTACAAATTTAGGTTTAGTTTTATTTTGAAAACCACAGATGAGTTCTCATCATCTGATTTATGTCTTGTGGTAACACGTTCAGTGTCCTTTTCAAAATAGAAGGTTGAATAATTTTAGACATCTCTAAACAGAGTTAATAATACAGCTCACTTTTGCAAAAATGTGTGATTTCTTGAATTTAATAAAATGAAATTCTTTGGTCTTCTCGTTAAACAATGTGAGGTAGTTCCTCTCATTATTTAATGCAAAAAGTTTTCATATTTAGATGAAATCAAAGGGTGTATTTTGGTCATTTATATTCCTTACGTAGTTTTTGTATTGTACTCTGTTTTCAGATCAGAAACTTTTTAATAAAGAGGGAACAACTCTGACATTACATAGTATGTTGGAAACATTGTCAAATATATACTTAAAAATAATTTCTATATTACTTGTATCTATGTAGCTATGGCCTAAATGTTTGATGTCTGTACGCTTCATGCTACTGGAAAATAAGAAGCATCCTAAATGGAAAGGAATGTGAAAGGCTTGCAGCATCAACTAGTACATTTACATCATGGTAATTTAGTCCAGATATATGTTGCAGTTTAAAAACTTTCTTAAACTGCTTTTTTCTTTTAAACATTCCTGGAAATGTAAAATGCATTCCTACAGATTTATTCTCAAATATTTTGCAAAGCAAAATGCAATGCAATTTAGTAAGACAACACATTTTGGTTCTACAGTGTCTTCAGAACTGAGGAGGTAGAGTTCTGTATTAACAAGATTTCTTCATTGACAAGCCACTCATTATCAACAGGCAGTTTCCCTACAGTACAAGATTTTCCGTTTACATATGTAATTCACATTTGATGTCACATTTTGTAAAGAGAAGGTTGGGAAATGTAATTTACCATTGTAATGATCCTATTACACTAACAGTACATTAAGCCACTGCATAAAGTTATAAACTGTATTTTGATTAACTTTATGCAGCTAAAATAAGCATCACAAACATTTTATATACAAGCAGTGAAGTCCTAGTAAAAGAGGAAACACAGGATCAGCCACAGTAATTCAAAATCTTGCCTTTTACCATCTGTATTGATAGCATAACACCTAAAATATAACTGCCAGTTCAAATTATAATCCATGCAACTGCATCACATTATTTTGGTCTGCTTACCAGGACAGAATATGGGGCACTTATTTTTGTCTGAACAGGTATGTTTTAAACAATGTGCATAAAGCATGTCTTCTTCTACAGTCTACAGCAAGCAAAACAAGTGCTAAAATAAACGGTACTTTTCCTTTCACTTCTTTTTGCAAAATAAAACAAAAAGTAACAGAATAATTTTACTTTTTTTATTATTATTATTGTATAACTTGTGTTCAGCAATTTATTAATGTGTCCAGGATACGGAGGTATTGGGAAGCAACCTAGCATCTTGTAAAGCATAATGCTGTAACATAGATTGTCTGGGGCCATAACATGGTGACAGAGTAATTCTTACATGTACTCAGAGGTACACAGAATAGAGCAAGTATGAAACACAGATTTGATAGGTAACTGTTTACTAGGAAAATTATTGAACTAGTTTCTCACAACTTCTCTGCATTATTTGGGCTATTCTGGAATACACTTAGGAACTCTTTAACTACTACAGCAGCCCAAATGAAGTAAAAAAAAATGGGGAAAGAAACGGACTCATTAGCCACATCACTTGAAAATGACTGCCATGCAGAACCATATTAAGTACAGCTATTGTGTGCAGGCAGTTAACTATTTGGGTGACTGCACATGCATGAAGACAGGAAATTCCCTTATAAGATCTTACTATGAAGTACAGATGCAAGTTTCAAATATTGAAGACAATAAATATAATGCCATTTACAAAGATCACAATGAAAAGCATGTGTACAGCAAGAGCATATGCAATGTTTCTGCTCACAAATAAACAGAAGTTTGTTAATAAACATTCAAAAATAATGCACAAACTTAATAATAGGAAAGAAAGAGAACAAAGAACTGCAATTAAAAAAGGAGCATTCTCTAAATACGAAAAGTTGTGATAAAGTAATGGTGTAACATCCATCCCAAACAGTGTTCTGAACATTCAGCAGAGGCAATATTGTTCACATCACAGCAAATGCAAAAGCATTACTTTAGTAACTTGAGTATCAATAACCAACATTCAACAGAGCTTTTTCATGCAACTTTACCTTTGATGACTGATGATAAAATGGGTTAGTAGTTTTCTGCCCACAGGGAGCAGAAGCTGATGAAGGGCTATAAAGAGACTCTGGCTAGGGAACAAGAGTTATGAGACAACTAGTAAATAAACATGCAGTGTACACAGACTACAATGAGGAAGTTTAGTTTCTAGTGAATGCAAGCAACTATATTAAAGCTCATCAGCTTTTGTCTGCAACGTCCATGCAGATTAGTGACAGAAAACTTCCGCGTACTTCTAGGTCCTTTCATTAATGTCCAATGAACATTTTAACAGGTGTTGTATTTCTGCATGCGCTCCTCAGACATGCTGTCAATCTCTAAGAGTTGATTTTAATTAGACTCCTACTCTGCCCCCCAACAAATTATCATTCTTGAGTCTTTTCAAAATAGTTTGAGAACGGCGTGCTGGAGGGTAAATCCAAATCCAAATCGATTTCATTCTAAACGGAAATAATACTTAAATCAAATCTTTGTTCCTGAAATAGCTGAGATGGAACTTTCAGGCTTAAATATCCCATTCCCAAACACCACCACGTTGAACATTCCATTCATCTATTACTACACAATATGTCTCTTTTCATATTTTTTATGCTTACCCTTGGTCTGCTTATAATGCTCTGTACCATAAAGACTACAGGATTGCCTGCCTTCCGTATGGCTTCCACAGCTTGTTCATGGCTGGCATCTCTGAGATCAATTCCATCCACCTGTAATTGGAAGGCCTCATCTTAACATTACAAGAAGCTACAAGAATCATGAATCAGCTTTGGGTTTTGGACAGGAAACCTCGTATAAAACCTAAGCCCAAACCTGTTGGTGGAAAAGCTTCCAATGACTTGGCCTTGTTTATGTCCCTCACACACAGGTTTGAGACTTCAAAGAACACTGAAAGGACATGAAATAAATGTCCATGATTTTAAATACAGAGTTTTCAACATTCCTGGTTCAGGTGCCATATTTTTTCCCCACAGGCAATGTAATACAAGAGACATGATAATATGAACAAGTTGCAGCATTTGCCAAATACTGCTGCCTATAAAACCTATCTCAGACTAACCTACCTCCCCAAGATCTTAAATTTCCAAACTGAAACTGGTTAAGCGCTAGAAGGTCTTTCATTATGAGTTATGATGTCTGTACTTTTTTTCTCTTTCTTTTCTTTTTTTTTTTTTTTTTTAATTACTAAAAATACCAATAATGTAAAGCCAGATTCAGCTATTAGATGCAATCCCCAGAAGATAAATTTTCAGGTCAGAATCCATGAGCTTTCTCTCTTCTAAAATAAAACATTTACAAAGGATGGCTAAGGACAAATTTTTGCTTGGTTGCTCCTTATCATGCTTTCATATATATCAGTGTCTTGTTATCCAGGTAAAAACCATGTTATGGTGAAATTAGCATCAGTGAAGCATTCTCACAATGACCACAATAAAAGCTAGAAGCTAACACAGAAAGGTTATTTATTAGTGGTAATTCTTGCACACAGAGTTATAAAATGAGGATTACCCCTACCTCTTTAACTGTCTAACATAATCTTAAACTTAACTATCAAATGTAAAATACAGAGAGAAAGAAAAAGCAGTTGTGAGAGGGTTCTAAACCTATAAGGGACTGAACAATAACACTGCTTCTCTGCAACCTTCCATGTCTGAAATACTGTATGCGCTGATAGAAAGAAAAGACAAGAAAACCCTAAATATGCCACAACTTGAGAAACTGAAACCATCCAGTTAGTTAGTCATATTAACAAGACTTTAGTTACATAATTTTGATCACCCACTTTATCTTCTGCAAGCACCATTCTCAGAGACAATCACTGCATTCTTACAAAACCAAGCATTCAGCAATAATGAATAATTATTAACTTTGTAGCCATCAAGCAAAATTTCACCTCCCCATTTGTCGTCCATTGGAAAAATCTTCTATTTTGTCCAAGTAAGTGCTGCCTGCATTAATGTATTATTTCAAGGTCCTATATTTAGATCTTGCAGCAGCCACTTATCTCCAGTTTTAGTATCACTAGGTAAAGAATGTGCAGTCTGACCCAGGGATAGTATTAATATCTCCATCACTCTGCTCATTACGTTCTTACTTATGGACAATCAGATAAAAACATTCAGCAGGATGAAAAGAAGTACAGTTCCTGTGACATGGCATGACAACAGAAACAGGGTCATGTCTTATTTATTGATAACCATCACAGGAAAGACATCCCTTTCAGTACATCCATCCACCCTTAAACATCTTTGAACTAGAATGCAGAAATTGCTGCATAAGCACAGGATTGGATAAGCAGAAGATGATGAATCTAGATCATTTCTTCCCTGCAGCACCACCGGTTACACTATCTTCAGGTATGAACGCAATGCTCTCAACTTCCTTGCAACACCTCCGTATCAAATCCACCTTTCTATATGTCATAAGGAAAAAAAATAGTATCTTCCTTAATTCCTGAAATGCACAAGAATGATGTGGCCCGAGTACAAATTAAAAGGGAAATAAGCGTAGCATTTATTTGCATGATGTCCTGTTCTCTGGCCATTTCTGTTGCTATCCAGTATGCAAAGATAAAACTTTTTAGCTTCACCAAACTTAAGCTTTTTCCTACACATGCTGGTTTTATGAGAGGCAGGTAGAACTACTGTTTTTGTAGATCCCTTCTCCCATATCTATGCTTCAGGTTGTAAAATCAACTTAAAACTGCACACAGACATCAGTAGATGGTACTACTGTGTTTGTAACACAGTAGTACACTATGGCTCACGTGGTGACAGCTGTAGCAATTGCAGAGCTGTCTGCCCAAGACCAAACATCCATCTCAGCAACTCCTGAGATGCTGGGGGTACTAGATCCAAAAGGCACTCAGCTGGTACCTCCACAATCCGATCTCCCGTTTTCAGCGTTCCATTTTTGCCAGCTGGGCTGTCCTCCAGAATGTGTTTGATAAAGATCCCTCTCATCACTTCCCCATTACTCAGGCGGCTTCCCATCCCTCGTCCTCCAACAATGCTGATCCCCAGTGACTTGCTAGGCTCTCTCCAAAGTTCAACCCTGTTGTGACAAAACAAGGAGCAAAATAAATGATCTATTGTGATTGTGACGGTGCCAACTGAAGACTCCTGGATTTACAAGATGGTTTAAGAACATTCAGTAATAATTTCTCCTTGCCTAGATTTTTGTCTTTCAGTGAGTGAATCTATTAGATTGCTCAGAAAGTCTGTAATTGTGCCTGCTGCTGTTCACTTTATTTTGGCTTCTAATTAAAACTTTGTATCCTTCTCTTCATCTTTTCTTATTGGCTCCCAGACAGTAAGCCTGTCTGGGCTTACCAAAAATACATAAATAAATAGATAAATAAATAAATTACCAAAGCAATCAAGGAAAGTGTTAGATTGCAGGGATTTAGCCCACCAGCAGTAAAAATCAACAGTGAATTACTCTTGCAATGCACAATATATGCAACAGGTTTCAATTTTTTTGAATTTCAGATTAGATTTAGATTTTATAGTGTACAAGATCTGCACTTACTTTCTGGGCTGGTTCCAGTTACTGAAAGTTGCATTTTGAAGTTCACTTTCTTCTCCCTCCCCCTCTTCACGTTCTGGAAGCTCTGGGATTTCCCTGCTGATGAACATGAGCATGCAATTCATTTAAAAAAAAATCCCATATAATCACTGTATTTCTCTGCAAAATTTCACATACAGGATCAGCATTGTATTTGTACACAGAATTCATATCAGTACAGAGATCTGCCTTATGAGAAAACTGTTAGAACACATACTGCATTCAGGGATTCCCCATCCATTTGTCTCTGATTTTACGTTGCCAACAACCGACAGCTACAGAACAAAGACCTGTATTTCAGAACTACAACCAAATATAATTGCTTATTGTTTCCAAAATGGAAGAAATAACAACATAAAAATTCAAGGACAGTTATTGTTGTTGGACTTTAAGTTAAAGAAGACAAAAATCGTTAGACGCTGAATATTTTGGCCTGTAAGTAATGAATTTTTGAAGGCAAGGAAAAAGATGGCAAAATTCATTCCTTGCAGTATACATTCAGGATAGACTATCAATACTAAATTCTCATGGTTGAAGCACAGAATATTTGTGGCAATACATAAATCAAATTGCATGGTATTTAAGAGGAATTTTGGATGAGACAGCATGCAATCTCCTCAGTGGAGAGAACAAACACCTATAAAATAGCCTAGTAAAAATGTCAGAAAAAATTTATTAACCAAAGCAAAAACTGTATTTTAAATAGACTTTTTTTTTTTATTTTTTCTTAATGGAGGCTAGCCTGAGGAAAAGTAACCATTTATCAGCTCTTCTAAAAAAAAAAAAAAATTGCCATCCTGAACTATGCGAAGTGTATGCAAAAAGCTCAATCTAAGAGTCCTATGGGATAAAAAGTCTTTTGACTCACCTGACTGTATGGGAAGGAAAAAGTTCAATGGGCACAGTTTCCTCTGTCTGTTGTTCCAAACTGGCTCTGTACTCTTCTAAATTTTCTGCTGGCACATATGTAATACTGTAATAAAATGGAACATGATTAAAGTAGTATGAGCACTGGTGGACATACCCTTCATGGGTGTGAGGAATGGATATGAGGATGTCACTCAAGACTACTTCATAACAGGCACTGCCTTCGGAATAAGGAGTTATATACAACCTTTTTGACTTTACAGCAAATAAGCATTTATGGTCAAATTAGACAGCTGAACAGCACTTGATTTTTTGAGAGTTGGCCTCAATATTCTAAGTACATGGTGCTTTAAGAGTGACTAGAGTGTAATAGAGACAATCCTGCTTCAGTCAAAACAGATTCCCCGTGCAAAGACAAACACTGGAAGATCAGCAAAATGTGAAGCACCATTACCATCCTAAAAGCTGGCTGAATATGCTTCTGGAAGTTGGTTTGCAGGTTTTGTGCTTTCTATAGAGGTTTCGTATCTGTTTTAGGTTTCCATGCTTTTCGTTAAAAATACTGCATGGCTTTGGACTCACAAACTTGTTATAGCAAACCAGTTAAGCTGCAGGGAGCAATCCTCTGCTCAGTTCCTTCCTCCCCATCACCATGCACTTCCAGCCAGCTTGGGACAGACAGACAGTTGTGTTTCACCAGCCAAATGACATGCTCCTGAAGCCCTGGTGTAACTCAATCATGTGTGAATGCCAGAAACAGAAATGGCACAACAGACTGGGGAGAGAGGAACAAAGAAAAGGAAAAACATTAAGGCATGAAAAGTATTTCTTAAAAAACCTCCTTCTACTTCCAGAAACGACACTATGAACTAAAAACACAAATAAAAGACATGGCCCTACTTTAGGCTTTGTTGAGTCAAAAACCTTTGACTGTCCCACATGCAGCTTAGCTATCAAAATGTGGTAACAATTAAGACTGTCAGAAAAAGAACACAAAAAACGTGTGTCCTATCATCCATCACCTAGATGCTGAACAGGAGAAACTCTCCAGTTCTTTTGAAAGAAATTTCTAAATCATCTATACTGTCACCTGCTTATTTTTCTTTTCCTTGAGATCTGTTTTTCTGCCTTCAATTTTTTTTTTTTAAATACTCAAGTGTTACGTGCTTGACACAAAGTGTTCTCATTCTGAAATGCTGTGGAGTATACACTAGCGAACAAACACACAGCATAAGGTCAATGACCTAATATCTGTGTTTGCTGAGATCATTCCAGGACCAAGAAGTGCGCAAGACATGCAGCAGTTATTCTGTGAAGCCTAGCAGTGAAATGGAGAATGGCAAGAGGGAAGAAAAAAGAGTAATGATGCTTTTAGAAGTTCTTTAGTTTTTGCAAATAATCCCAACTACTTCTCAGCCATCTCCAATTCTAAATGTGGTAAGTTACAGCAAAGTCCTAGTATTATGGTCACAAAATTCTCACAGGGGCAAATGTTACTGGGGAACCACCACCCAGTAACCCCATAAAACTGCCACTATAAAAGCCAAAACACGTGCAAGCCGTGTTTCAAAGAAAGAAAATGCAGTTACAGCCATCAATTCCACTTCAATCAAATTCATTAACTTTTACCCCATAAAAGTAAGCAGAAAATAACATATTTTCCTTTGAAAGGCAGCTGCACTTAAAGAAACCAGAGTTGCCAGCAATGTTTCTGTTGGCTAGATGATCTCAACAGTCTCCTTTATGCTAAAATGTAGCAAGAAGCTGCTGTTCATAGCACAGATAAGAGAATGGCAAATGCCTTAATAGGAAATATATGTACCCAGACCGCGCCCAGATGCAGAGAGGGATCGCTGACAGCAGAGTCCCCAGCATCTTTCATCTCTTGTCCTATCCTTTTGAACAGGGAGCACTGGAAACTAAGAAGGGTTCTAAGGCCCAAGGGTAATGGTAGTCCTTACCTCATCCTGCTTTGCAACGCCAGCATTACCAATCAGCTAAGGGTGGGGCAAACCAGATGTGCTACAGGTTTCTGGGATACCATGTAGATTTTAATTATATGAATGAGTAAATGACATTGTGCTAGGACATTCAAAAGGTGCAGCTCAAATGATGCCTTCCATGCTACTTACAAACATCTCCTGAAAACTGTGTTATGAAGGTAAGCTTCCATTTCTGTGCTCAGCATAGGAACCAAGAAGGAAAGAGGTTCACTCCACCATTTTAAGATTGTGTGTCTAAAACTGAAAGACTATCACCTAACTGATGCAGACGAATTTATCACTTGGCAGCTCCTTTATCTCTTTGGAAAAATTACATTATTCCTATTCTAGTGCTTAACTATGGTTCTAACTGCTTAATTCTAAGAACTCTAAGGAATATTAAATATGTATTTTTTCTCTTTGTTCTTATCTACAACTAAACACCAATAATTCTTCAGCCATTTCACAAATATAAGCAAGAACATCTACTTGCATTTTGAAAACAAAAAAGTGAGGGAAAGAAAACCAAATTGCATGGATCAAATGTATGAAAAGATATATTCTGTGTTGGAGTTCATCTTTTTTCTTGCTTGCTAATTTCTGAAGTTCAGTGAGCTGCAAAGCTTTCCTTAACTGCTCCTATAAGCTAAGCTATGTTATTGATGTGACTGTCCATGAGAATCCTTCTCCCCTCTCCATGCTATTGCTTTTAGCAATCCCAAGCACAAATACAGCCTGGGGAGAGAATTGATTGAGAGTAGCCCTAAAGAGATGGATGTGTTGGTTGATGAGAAACTTAACATGAGTCAGCAATGAGTGCTTGTAGTCCAGAAAGCCAACTGTATCCTGGGCTGCATCAAAACCAGCGTGGCCAGCAGGGCGAGAGAGGTGATTCTCCCTTTCTGCTCTGCTCTCGTGAGACTCGATGATCACAAAGATGGAGCACTTCTCTTCTGAGGACAAGCTGAGGAAATTGGGGTTGTTCAGCCTGGAGAAGAGAAGGCTCTGGAGAGACCTTATAGCAGCCTTCTTGTACCTAAAGGGGGCCTACAGGAAAGCTGGGGAGGGACTCTTTTTCAGGGAGTGTAATAATAGTACAAGGAAGAATGTCTTTAAACTAAAGAGGGGTATATTTACATTAGATATTATGAAGAACTTCTTCACTCAGAGGGTGGTGAGGTGCTGGAACAGGTTGCCCAGAGAAGCTGTGGATGCCCCATCCCTGGAGGTGTTTAAGGCCAGACTGGATGGGGCTTTGAGCAACCAGGTGTAACAGAAGGAGCCCCTGCCCATGGGAGGGGTGTTGGAATTAGATCATCTTTAAGGTCTCTTCCAATCCAAATCATTCTAGGATTCTATGATTATTACTGAAATGAGAAGGAACATGCACCACCCAGCTCTGCTTAAAATTAGAGCTTTAGGGAGCATGTTTGTTAGAATTTCATTTTTGCTAAGTCTCTCTCTTTCCTGGTCCTTTCTTCTGTGAGACATGGCAAGGTCAGATTGCACTAACTGCATTATATTCCACATCTGCCAAGAATCTGTTCTCAGTTTAGTAGTTCATGGGCTGAAAGCCCACAGTGAATCAAATCCATCATTTGCTGGATTGCTATTGCAGCTCGGTTTTTGGAGGTCACAGCAAGGTCTGAAGATATCCATCACCATCCTGAATGCCCCATCATGTGCCAGGAACCAGACTGAGGTGACAAGAGTGCCAGAACATGAAAGGTCCTGGGAGACTCTGGTCAACTATGTTGACCCTTGTGCTTTAAGGTAGAAATAAAAATTCATCAAGGCATCTGAATGGCTCATCCCCAGAAAGGACTAACATCTGCCTTATTAAGTCACTGGGAAGGTAGTAAGAGAAACAATTGCTAAGAAATATGGATGAAGACACAGAAGAGAGGAAACAGGTGAATTGTCTACTATACACAGGGCTTAATCATTCCCTCTTTTTCATAGCTGCACAGCTTGAAGGAGAAAGTACTCTGGTTTCCTTTTTTGGGAGCTACCACCCCCTCACCAAGATATGTGCTAGCAAAGAAAGCAGCGACAATGGAAACACCATGGTGTACATATGAAAACATCTGTAAACACAAGAATGCATGCAGTACATAGGAACATTTATCACATGCTTGACTGAACAGCCACACAAAACCTTGAAACACCAACAAACCAAGTAACAATGTATGGAGAATGTTCAGCAGAAATAACTGTCATTAATAATTAAGTTCTAATTTGAACCTTTTTATACATGAAGAAAGTAAAATATAAGTGCCACAGAAAATTTGACATTGATTAATCCAGATATCAGTACATTGTACTCAGGACAACTCTAACAGTGAAGCCCTGTAAAAGCACACACTCCCCCCACACACACATGCTCTGAACACATCTGGGGTGGCTGTCATTAGCAGTAATTGTTTTGAATGAAAACGTTTGTATTCTGGTTTTAGGAAATATGCTATAATCTTCAAGTTTTAAACCATTATACACATATATATATATTTATGTGTATATATTATATGTATAAAAAAAAAAAAACAAACACAAAAGCACAAGTATACACACACATTTTTTTATATATACATCCATACATGCACATGCACACACAAAGACAGAGAGAGTATGTACCTATATCTGGATATATCCCTGACATTATTACAGATGTAATAAAAGCATGGCATGGAATGATTTTACAGACAAGTTGCAACACAGAGCCATAATGAGTTTCTGAATCGCCAATACTCACACATAAAAGAGGGCCTGATCATCAGCAGGTGCTGGAGAAGATCTAGAATGTGAAGCATACGATGCAGCATCTTTTTACAACGGTGTTAACAAATGTCACTGTCTCATGCTGAATGTGAGAGGCATACTTATGTAGTTAAAAGTGTGAGCTGCCATTTTTTTTTTTTTTTAACTTTCTCTTTTCTCTTTTTTACCATCTCTACTTCACCTATACTTCCCCCAGAAAGGATCTTTATTACTGTCTACAGCAGTGATTATTAACAAGCATGCAAAATAGAATTGCAATCTGTCTTCTCTTCCTTGATCAGGAAATCATCCCCACCCTTTAGGTTAAGGCAGGTGAATTCTAATTCAGATTGGTGATTATCTGACAGACATTAGAAGCAGCTGCCTCTGAGCAGAAAACCTTGTCTATTATTACAGAAATATAAGAACTCCTGGAACGGTGGAGTATATGAAACAGAATGCATTCTGGTAAGGCCACACATCTGGTTTTCCACAAGCAAAGGGAAAAAGAAAAAGAATACATGAAATGGAACTACAGATTGTTGGCTCCTAAACTATAAAAAATTGGATTTCCTTTAATAAAATAAAAAAGCCTTTACACAGCAAGTAAGAATGGCTTCCTGTGCTTTTAGTAAACAACGTTTGCCACTGAAAGACAGGTTTGAAATTAAAATATTCCTGCTTAATCACTTTTTGGGGTCAACCTGGTACCCCCAAAAAGTTCAGCTTAATAGTTAAGGTGTCAGCTTAATAGTTAAGGTGTCAGGCAGCCCTGTATGGATAAAGGAATAATACAACCACATCTGAGTGGTTGTACACCCTTGTTTCCCTAGCATGACACCAAAAAGATTAAATGCTTGGTTATTAGAAAGGTTGTCCCTTAGATCATGAATCACATTAACTGTGAAACAGTGTTTATATAGCTCTGGACCCCTCTTAGAAAACAGGAATAACTGTCATGAGATAGTGCTCTGTACCTCCGAATTCCTGATTTGGGACACATTTACCCACGCATTTGCATCACAGTATTTTTTCGGAATCTTGTACTTCTCCTAAAAGTGCGAATTACTGAAACGTTTATTTATGGTGATAAAGCAGATTTGTATCAAAACTATGTAGGCCAAAAAATATTGTCCTTATTCTTGCAAGATTCCTTTAGAAGCTAATAAAAGATTTGGAATTTTATTTGTCCGACAGACAAAAGATGGCTTCACTCTAAACTCTTATCATGGGAATGCACCAAAGAACATTAAACGTAAAATGAAAGCTAAAACTCTTAAGTCAGAATGTGAATACCTCAGCTTCTTACAGAAGGAGGTGATGAACTTATCTTTTGGACGTCTGAATGTTCACATCTCATGAGATTTTGATATTTCCAATGTATCTGGAAAAAGACTAAGACTATAAAGCAAAACTTATATTCACATAGCACAAATAAAGAGCTATAAAGGGATAATCACAAAAAATGAATACATCTGTGTTGGATCACTTGACTACGGTACTAATAAAAGACTTTGCAGAAAAAATCGTGCTGTGGCATATGCGTATCTAAGCAGATGTACAAACATATTCGTGTGTACATACCAACTGATTTCAGTCATGGAAGTTGGAATTACAATACAGTTTGAAATCTTACAAGAATAATCAATATCAAGTTTTATCAACATTGACTTGCTCATATTCACAAAAGCATTGTCTATAAATGTAATCAGTTGTATGCGCAGAACCCACCATTCAAACAAGCTTGTATGAAGTCCTGATCTTACAAATATGACAGCTATATAGGTTGTATTAAACCTACAACCCACAGTGAAGATACCTTGCCCACCGGTTCTCAGAATGCCAGGTCTCTTCAAAGGTAGTGTATGACTGAGGAAGAAGCAAATGCCCTGCAGTCTGTTTTTAACAGATAGAAACTACACTGTTACACTGGGACTGAACTGACCATTTTCAAGGACACGTTCTTAAAAAAAAAAAAAAAAGATGTTTTTATTAACAACATCTCTGGTAATTCCATTAGCAGACCTGACCCAGTCCATACTAACATGGGTTTCAGAAAAACAGCTTTTAGGTCTTTTTTTTTTTTTTTTTTTTTTTTTTTTTAATGCTGTAAACCCAGCACTGACAGGTCTGGAGCACTGGCCACAAGCTCAGGAACACCTCATTTCTAGATTGTGGATATATGGGAAAAGTTAACTCTACAACCATGACAGTTAGAAAGAACTGTACTTTGATGGAAAGTTGAATTTCTGTAAACTGAACTTGAGAAGAAGAAACTTTCTCATTGAACAAGTGGATTTTTCAAGACTCACATTAAATAGGTTTAAAGTATAATAACAATAGGTCTCCAAAGTATAGACATCTATGTACTATGTATGAAGACATCTATGTATGAAGGAGCAAAAGCTCCTTCATATGTATTAATGAAAACCTGGAAGTGTCTTCACAGAACAGCCCATTTCTGCTGTTTATTATAGATGTACTGACATTTTTTAAATATTACTTTTCTGCATTAACATCAGGTATCATACTTTCTGTCTGGCAGTCAAAGAAAAAATCCATAAGAAAGGTCTCCATCAGATGAAATCACTTGTGCAACTGCCAGACAGTTAACCTTTCAGAAGCACAAATACCTTGAGGAAATCCTTACTTTGTTTAGCAGAATCATACTGTAAATGCAGAACTCTAACAAATCCTATACTTTCAATATGGACAGATAGGGCAGTAATGACAATGGAAACTAATCAGAGCAATAAGTTTTCTAAGAACACCCAGAGCCTCCCACACAAGTGATTTTATCTTTCAGACTTACGAAGCTGTAATTCAATAGTGAATTATTTATCTGAAAGGGTAATTTAAAGATAAATCCACACTGTGAAAACAAACAAAATTCTGAATTAAAAAATCTGCATAAGTCTCATCAGATTTTGATTATTAGCCTTTTCCTACCACAACTAATGTTTGAAGTGTACCTACTTGATATCTGGTCCAATAAGCGAATGCCTTCTTAACATAGCTCGGGCCTGTGCATTGGTCAAGTTAGTGGTTGACTCTTCATTAATGGACAGGATGCAGTCTCCCACACCAATCCGTCCATCGCGACTTATTGAGCCTCCATGGATGACACTACGGACTATCATTCCTGAGCCATCTTTATTGGAACTTACTGTCATCCCTACAGTGAAAAAGGCATGAAACATGTAAGAGTTAATATAGTCTCTGAGCCCCAGTTCTGAATGACAAGACAAAGAAATATAACAAGAAGCTGAGAAGGCAGAATACAGCCACTCGACCTGCCAACGTCAGCAAGCCTGAATATTGCCCTTATTCTCCTGGAGTTTCTTTCTTCTAACAGGAGAAAGGAGTTACAAATCACAATCACAGTATCTTGACTTTATCTTATGTTATTTCATGTATCAAGCTCAATATAAGAAAACAAAGAGCAGCGGAAATTCAAAGCAGAAAATAAGCCAACAATCAAATAAGGTCTCAACCAAAAAGGTAACAGAATGGCTTCAAAAAACCTGAATTTGTAATTCTGAGTAGGTCAGTGAGTTCATCTGCCACATGTCAGTTTTGTTTATGATGGTTCTTTTTAGGAAAAGAATTAAAATGATTAAAGGATTAACTAGAAGTACACGGATAATATCAAATATTCTTAATCTTCTGTACAAAATTACGGCAGCCCATTGATTGGGCCCAGAAGAGAATCCTGACTTCTGCAAGAGCATGTGCACTACTGACAAATCTAATCCATTATTTGATTTACATAACAATCCTACCAGTGGTAAAGCAGGACAATACTTCTTGAGGCTTATATGCACCATTTAACTCCTTCTTTTCATGAATGGGAAATGAGACAGAAATGGTCTTCCCCCTACTCATCCATGGGGTATCCACTGGCACTTAGTTGCGCTGCTGGGTTTCACGTCATAGTGATTGTTTTTATATACATGGGTTCTCAGTATAATTTTCAGGGCAGCAATGCTCATGATAACAACACTGTTGACACTTCTAAGAAAAACTGTTCTTCACAAAGGCAAATGAAAGGTACCTGCAGGCCCAACAGAGTTTTCCCCTCAACATCTTTGCTGTGCCAAACTTGTTTTCACTACTTTTTGTGCACTGACCAACAAGAATGTTTTCCCTAACAAGTGGAAGCAACTGAAGCAAGACTGCCTTATACAGGAAGATTTACTAGAGAAAGAAGCAGTGAACACCCCACTTGTGTTCTCCTGGTTTTGCATGTAAACTTCAAGATGGTAAGCAATGGGAGTGAAGTTCTGTCTTCATCATCTCTTACATTCTTTTCCAGACTGAGCAGAAGAAGATGATCTTTAAGGTGAAAGCTACCCAGAGCAAAGCCTTCAAAGATACTGATTATAAGAAAATGCTAACCATTTATATATAAACATGACTACAGAAGACAAAGACTGAACACATTACTCTATGAACTAAAGACTGGGGGAGACAGGCTGAACAACAGAAACTGGCTGAACAGAGTTTAAAAAGCAGCTGTAACCCAGAGGCTACCCAGATTCAGCCAAACACATAAACATCTGCCTATGTATCTATATAAGAGAAAAGAAATACTTAAAGAACAACAGTAATAGAGACACTAAACTTGTGGTTTATCAAATTCCTTACAGAAATCCTTACAAAAATCTCTTAGAAATCTCTTAGTGATCTTAGTTCCTCACATTCACTTGCAGTTGAAATCAACACAGTTGTCTAAGGTGTAAGAAGACGACCCTGACTAACTAGGAACTGTCCAATATGTGGACAAAAAGCTTGATATTGGCCAGCAGTGCACACCTGCAACCCGCAAGGGCAACAGTTTACCAAAGAAGTGTGGCCAGTAAGGAGAGGAACATGATTGTCCCCCCTGTTCTGCTCTCATGGAGTACTGCATCCAGGTCTGGGGCCCCCAGCAAAAGAGGGATGTGGACCTGTTAGAGCAAGTCTAGAGGAGGTCACAAAGATGATCAGATGGCTGGAGCACCACTGCTGTGAAGACAGGCAGAGGGAGTTGGGGTTGTTCAGACTGGAGAAGAGAAAGCTCTGGAGAGATGTAATTGTGGTCTTTCAGTGCTAAAAAGGGGTTTATAAAACAAGATGGAGAGAAACTTTTTGCTTCAGCAGATAATGATCAGACAAAGGGAAATGTTTTTAAACAAAAAACGGAGACTTAGATTAGAGGTTAGGAGGAAATTCTTGACACAGAGGCTGGTGAGAAACTGGGACAGGTTGCCAAGAGAAGTTATGGATGCCCCATCACTGGAAATGTTCAAGTCCAAGCTGGATGGGGACCTGGGCAACCTGATCTAGTGATCTAGTGGGTGGCATCCCTGCACACGTCAGGGCGGTTGGAACTAGGTGATCTTTAAGATCCCTTCCAACCCAGGTCTTTCTATGATTTTATGAATAAGCTTCTTAGACATAGGAATGTAAGCACGGGACTTCACCTGTAGCGCTACATTCAGCTCTGTGGCCCCCAGCACAAGAAGGATATGGAAGTATTAGAACAAGTTCAGAAGACTGCCAAAAGGATGATCAGAGGGCTCAGGGAGCACCTCTCCTTTCAGGACAGGCTAAGGGAGTTGCGGTTACTCAGCGTGGAGAAGAAAAGGTTCCAGCGAGATCTTAAAGCAGCCTTCCAGTCAGGGAGAGTATCGAAAGAACAAGGAGGAATGGTTTAAAAATAAAAAAGGGTATTTTAGATATTATGAAGAAATTCTTTAATCAGAGGGTGGTGAAGCACTGAAACAGGCTGCCCAGAGAAGCTGTGGATGCCCCATCCCTGGGCAAGGCCAGGTTGGATGGGGCTCTGAGTAAGCTGGTCTAGTGGGAGGTGTCCATGCCCATGGGAGGGTGTTGGAATTAGATGATCTTTAAGGTCCTTTCCAATTCAAACCATTCTATGATTCTATGACTTGAAGAGGACAAGGAGTTCTCCAGCCTGTTGTGCCTGTTAATGCCACAATGCACCTCTAGTCAGATGTTAGCCAATCCTGAGCTTAGTTTTTGCAATATGTATGAGTTGATTATGTTCGAACTAGATAAAAGGCGACTGAGCTATCCATTAAAGTTGAAGTTCACTGTTCACTCATATTGAGCGTATGTGTCTTCCTTCCGTCGACAACAGTCAGAATGCTCAGGATGTTGCAGATTGAAGATCTTTAAAAACCTGAAATTCTCTAGAAAATGATGACATCTTTAAGTCACAAATACTACCTATTAAATTAATTAATTATCTGATTTGCAAAAATACTGGAATTCATGATACATGTAAAAATCAGTATCAAGGAAGTGAATGGCTTGTTTAGATCCTTTTGACTAGCTTCAGAAAACAAGACGATTTCACTTTTACATGTATTTGAATCTGCAACTCTTTGACCACAGGTGTTTTTTTTGTTTTGTTTTGTTTTAATCTCAAAACACAGCACTTGTTGGCCCTATCTTGTTTTTCCACTGCATTATGCACAGAAAATAAAAAAACAATGTATGAAAACTGTACTGTTAACATTTAGGATTGACTAACTTCCTTTATAGAAAAAATCCTTAGTGAGAGTGGGCACCTTATTTGCTGTTAAAGGTGACAGACAGCAACTGGATTGACTAATCTTCACTGGTAGAACAGGAAACACAGGAGAAAAACAGAAAGGACGTTCCTGAACAATTTACAAAAAATATTAGGTACTTTACCTAGACTTGAATTGCCTTTTGCAATAGTGATGGTCTTCTCATATATATTTTTGACTGAATTTGGGGTTGTGGAACTTCCCTCCACAGATACTGAGCAGCTCTTTTCCATTGAGAGTACTTGATCCTAACACAAAGGAAAATAACATCAGTTCAGAATGCCAATATAAAAATATGACTAGACACAGACCTTAACTCATCTTACCTTTTACCAAGCTATAATTAATACAGATTCCTTATACAGTCACTAGAAAAGTCAGATCAAAGATCAAACTCATACATGTGCATTCACTATGTAACATAGAATATATTGCAAAATACATTGTTAATTTAGGGACACCAGTTACACTCTTAAAATAGGTGGGATGAATTCAAGGGCTCACTGACTCATTCACCAGAGATGCCTCTCAATTTGCCAATACTAAAGTAATAAAGCTAATATAAAATTGCAACTCTTTTAAGAATTTCTTAAGTAATCACTGAATTGAAGGAAGTCATAGCAACTGTCATATAAAGAAAAACTGTATTTGCACACACTGGCACCACGAGCTAGTATGAAAGTTGAACTGTGCAATCTTGCATGAGCACCGGCATATAACTTCTTCCATATGTCCAGATCTGCAGAAGTTAACAGAAAAGCCTTGCTCTAGACCTCTGGTCTGCCCAATGAGTATACCATGCTCCAGCAGCATCTTGTACTGTGAGTATGAGCACACTTTTAAACACCCACTGCATCTCCAGTCTCTGGGAGATTACTATCTTGAAGCTATAAATTATCTCCTGTTTTGGCTACGTTGACTAAATTCTAAAGTTTGATGTCAGCACACATTTGACTTTCAGCATTACAAGCAAAGAACTGTATGTGGGTGTTAGCCAGCATCAACCTCAGCAGAAGATTCTATCATTTAATAATGCCTTTACACGGCTTGTTTGTTTTTCATTATTAAAAAAATATTTACTTTTCCAGTGCCATCAAGCTGCATGGTAGTAGCAAGGCCTGTACTTTGTGCAAATTCTGTTGTTGTCTGAGATGCAGCCCAAGCTTCTGTGTTTTCATTTTCATTTTGGTTGATAACCGAAACATCCAGAGGCAGATCCTTTTTAGTAAACGCAGCTGCAGTTTCCAGGTTTTTGCCTGAAACAGATTTTTGCTCTCTCACTCTTTCACTCAGATCCATGTTGTACAGATTCTTGTTGGATATATGGTAATCAGCTGCCACATTTAAAAATTCGTCTCCAACAGCCTGTTAAAAACAGGAGACAATAAACAACCATTATTATTTTGTAGTATAATTAAAATGTATATTTCATGCTAAAATCTTAAGTAGAAATTAATGTCATGGAACTGTTGTGGTTTTGGCTGGAATAGAATTAACGTTCTTTGTAGTGGTTCACATAATGCTGCGTTTTGGATTTTTAATGAAAATAGTGGTGATAACCCTCTCATCTTTTAGCTACTGCAGAGCAGTGCTCACACAGAGCCAAGGCCTTTTCAGCTCCTTGTGCTGCCCTGCCACCAAGGAGTCTGGGGACACACCAGGAGCTGGGAGGGGACAGAGCTGACCAAAGACATATTCCATACCACATTATATCATGCTCAGCAATAAAAGAGGTAAAGAGGAAGGAAGAGGGGTGGGAGGGGATGTTCGCAGTGATGGTGTTTGACTTCCCAAGAAACTGTAACGGAGGCCGCATCTGGAGTACTGAGCCCAGCTCTAGGCTCCCCAGTAAAACAGGGACATGGAACTACTGGAGCGAGTCCAGAGCAGGGCTACTAAGATGATAGGGGACCAGAGCACCTGTCATATGAGGATAGGCTGAGAGAACTGGGCTTGTTTAGCTTGGAAAAGAGAAAGCTGAGGGGAGATCTCATCAATGCATATAAATATTTGAAGAGAGAGCGTCAAGAGGATGGAACTAGACAGTTTTCAGTTGTGCCCACGCAAAAGGACGAGTGGCAGTGGGCACAAACTGAAGCATATGGAGTTCCAGCTGAATATGAGAGGGCATTTCTTTACTGTGAGGGTGACAGAACATGGGAACGGGTTCTCCAGAGAGGTTGTGAAGTCTCCTTCTCTGTAGGTATTCAAAGCCCGCCTGCATGCCATCCTGAGCTACATGGTGTAGGTGGTCCTGTTTGGCAGGGGGATTGGACTAGATGATCTTCAGAGGTCCTTTCCAGCCTCAGCCGTTCTGTGAAATTGTGTGATGAGCCCTTCTTTTCTGGAAGTGACTGAACACCTGCCTGCCAATGGGAAGCGGAGAATGAATTCCTTATTTGAGTTCTCACAATTTTTGCCTTTCCAATTCTCTCCCCCATTCCACCTGGGGACAGTGAGCAATCAACTGCATGGTGCTGAGCAGCCTGCTAGGGTTAAACCATACCAAGAATGCAAGAATTTCAAAGTATTTGTTGTTACATCATTATCTTCAGTAGAATGCTACAGGCATTCTTCTACAGAATTTACTTGATTCTTCAGACTTCTATTTTATAACAGAAATCAATGAATATGAAGTTACTGCTGAGGGCCAAATTCTAATACTGTATCATTCAGGAAATCTTCACTAACTTCAGCAGAGTGGTGTCCACTCAGACATCCTCAAATCAGACACAAGCACTACCATCAACTTACTAGAATTAAAGCATACAATTGTCTTCCTAAGGTGGAAGAAATTCGCAAGATCGAAGTCTTTATTTTCAAATCACTTTGCACACTACAAGTAACTTCAAGCAGCTTATAAAATAATCACACAATCTGATTATCTGTTTAACTGAGAAGAAACATATATCTATGCCCCTTCCATACAAAGAAGAAATAGTAAAAACTTAGTCAAATCTCAGCAAATAAATGAACATGGAAGTTTCATAGTGTGACAGCTCTGCAATACAATGATGCAGTTACAGAAGTTTAGCAATCAGTACTTATTGCTGGTGCTTTATTCAAAGCATCATTAAAGGACAAATTTCTTTATATGAAATTTATTTAGATTTCCAAGATCCCAAGGTCTCCCATTGCAAATATTTTTAAGGGATTTCAACAATCACTAGCTTCTGGAAAAATATCCAAACATTCTCTAGACCAGCTTTCAAAGTAATTAATTTTAGAAACATGTAGGCCATTAGATATTAAGGAGATATATCAAACACTAAGAGGTTGGATGTACAGGTTCTTTATCAATATTAGGGAATTTTCTCTTAAATGTGGTAAATGTAGTCACGAGAATTTCTACCTCTATCTGTTTCAGTTTTTATCTACTGGTCCTATTAATCTTCTACTTTTTCATAAAGTGGGAATAAAAACATGATTCACCAATTTATTTTGGAGTACATATTAAATCAAAATTCACACGATTTCAAGAGGTTTTGCAACATTTTGTATCAACAGTCTTAAAACTGTTTTTTTTTCCCCTCATTATTTACGAGGTGCATACATGCTTGTTTTGTACCCAGACATCATCAAAAAAGGTTCACCTGTAAACAATTGGTTTAAGTGACATCTGAGAAGATAATTGAGCAAGGCCTAAATACAGCTAATCTGCATGATGTAATCAATGAAATAATTTCCTACCTTTTGGAGAACAGAACACCAAGACTATAATCTATTTAAATGGTTTCATAAGGTTTCAAAGAGACCTGTGACACCTACTTTTAACTATGTTTTGTATTAATTTCCAAATCAGTGAGATGTATTCATTACAAAGACCCATACAGTGTTTAACATTTACTCCGTATGCCATGCATGTGTATTAAAGTAGCAGTATATGCACGTTTATAATTTGTTCATTTAAGGAAAGCCAACACTTTGATTTTTGAAGACAAAATTTCAGGAATTTTTAACAACATCTATGTGGTACATCTTTAGAGCATTTTGATTAGTTTGACTTAGAATATCTTTTCATCACTTATTTTTGACATAATTTGACAGCGAAGGCATTCAGAATCAGCATTTCAACTGTCCTTGTAGTCAGAAATAAGTGAAATACCTCTGCATTCCTTGTTACACCTAATAGCACTTTTTTCATTTTTACTGCATTTCAATTGCTTCTGAAGTTTTCTTTTACCAACCAGTGTCCTTGCAATGTTAACTTTGTGAAGCCATTCATAATCGCACAGTGTAAAATATTACTTGTAGAGAATTTAACACTCCCTTCATACTTGTGCATGAAGAAGAGCAGTGAAATGTCATGACCATAATGTTTAAAAATGAACAAACAAACAAACAAAAAAAAAATAAAGCCATCTTTAAGTTAAAACCAAAAATAACTTAATGATTCCTAGAGCAGCAACATGAAATATAATGTAAATCTAACCTTTGTCTCATAAAATGCTTCTCAGCATGCAAAATGCATAATCCATTTAAGTAACAATTACGGAGTTAAACAATGCAATCTGTCCCATGGGGACAGCAGAGATGTGCTCTTCTGTGGATTGGGAGAAGCCATTAGAAGATGAATTTAGCTTTCCAAAACAATGCCTTGTATGGGCCAAATATAAAATGGATAAAGAGACCGTGGCTCAGGCATGAAGAAAAAAGCAGAAGCTACTCTTTTGAAGATCAGAGATTGTAAGCCTGGGAAGAAATCCCTACAATGTTTGGTTCAAAAACGGTGAGTGCTAGGAGAAATGACTCTAAAGACTCTGGATTAGTGAAATAGATCTATGGATTGACAAGATAAAGGATAATGAAAAAACATGGAGAGAAACAAAGCCAACTTTGATTCAATCATAACGGTATGTGACCAGCAAGAATTAAGATACTGGTCTTTGTAATATTCTTGAGAAATTTAAAAAAGAAATTAGTAGCAACCAGAAGTTCGATATGCTTCATATTTAATTACAGTATAATTATGAACAATTTATGCAAGAACAAAGTAATCTGATTAACAAGTACTCTAACTACAAAGAAATAAAAATACAAAGCTTAGGATGAAAACTTACTAAATCTAGAATTTTGTAGAATGATGCAGTTATTTTGTGCTACCACTCTTTAATATGTTCTGAAGTATTACCGGTTACGTTTTTTTTTTGTAGTAGACTGTTCACCACAGCTTTAACATTACAAGTATCTCACAGTATTCTACCTGGCTATACAAAACGTAGCCCAAGTTTTCAATCTTCCACCTGCCTCTCTCTTCCACACAGACAACTGGAAGACAACAGCATTATCTTAAATAAAACTGTAATTTAAAATGGTAACAAATGGTTGTGCAGATGGAACGAGGACAACATCTAGTAATACAGCTGCATACAGAACACTGAGCCTTTTCACATTCATAAGCAAGTTTTATTATCAATAAAATCATCCTTATTTTACCTTGGGAGTTGACGAGGGAAGGGAGAGACTGTAGTTCAGCTCATCACTACAGGCGCTGCCATGCAGAGCTAACATTGAAGCCTGGAAGGTGTCACTCTCTGGAGAATACTGAGATTCAAAGGTGGATTCATCCGCTAGATCTGCCTCTCCAGAGTCCACCTAACAACAGAAGCAATTTAATCAGCCAGGCTGTCTGTAACCTTCACGCAACATAAGCCCCAAACACATGTACCTCAGTCGCCACTAACTGACTGACACTTCGCTTTTTTTCCCCCTCTGAGTTTTACAGTGAAGTTAGATTTGTACAGCACAGTAGGAAAAAATTCTTCTTCCAGTTACAAGAGATGTTACTCCATCTTCAGAGATGGCAAGGAACATCTGAATTAAAGTTGGAGTCTGAACTGGAACAAATTGTAGGGCTGAAATAGGCTAGTGCCTGCTAATAGAAATATGAGGTGTTGGCAACTACTATTTTCTTTTAGATTAATTCTTTTACAATAATTAAGGCTGTAAAAAAAATGAGCTTGACTAAGTGACACAAAAGACAAGAAACTGCAACTCTTTCCAAAACATTTATAAAAAGTCAGATGTCATATTTCTTATAATTTTAAAAATATTTTTTATTATCTTACATATGAAATAAGATTTTAAAAAGAGTTCCAAACTTGAGTAGTCTTTTTCTTTTAGGGGTATTCTTGTTCTTCAATGCAATATAATACACAAGTCTTGAAAAGAATTTTCAAATACTATAATAAAATTAGGTCCTAAAGAACTCAGTTCATGGTGCTTCATATTCTATACTGTGACTATACTTTTATCTCCCTTGGCAGAGCTCAAGGGAACATTGTATGCTAACAAAAATAGTCATTGGAGTTCATAACCATGACCATACTGTAAACTTATATGAAGCAACTAAGTGTAAACATCCATCTGCAGAGATAGGATCTAAGTGTTGTTTTGCAGCTTTTGAGGTTAATCACGAAATGAATTTATTCATTGTCAGATGGACAACAACAACAGCAAAACTCTACAGTGACTTCAAAAGATTGATTCTTTTCTGAGGTACAAATGATCTGGTTTTTACTGTCTCAACCCCTAAAGGCTTAACAAATAATTCATACTATTCCTTTGGTGTAATTCACTCTCAGCCCATCTTTTGGAAAATACACATCAGTGATACTAAAGCTAAGCTCTAAATAAGGATTGTGTAATAAGGGGAAAGACTAGAAGAATCTGAGCATAGATTTATCTATTAAAACCAGTTCCTTGTGAATGCACTCTGCAAACATTTTGACTTGATGATTGCATATTCATTTTCATATTTTGCATATTTCACAGTCAGTTGACACAGCTGACAATTTTAACCGTATAATTATCTGCTATATTCATTCAGCTCACTTTTAAGGTTTTTTTTTTTTTTTTTTTTTATATGAATCACACATAGAAGTCAAAAAGTTAAGTCCTTAAGATTTAGTCTGATCTTTTCTACCCATCTTTAATTAAAGGATATTTTCAATACATAACCTTGTTTCTTCATACTTCTTTCTCCTTTATAAATAAAGTAAGGCAAATCCTATTATATTGAAATAACTAGCAGTTTAACTAGTTCATCAAGATAACAAACTGAAGAAAAAAAAAGTATTGTTAAAAAGCATATTATTAAAAACAATTTGTCATTTGCAAACGTGAAAAAATATCAAACACACTGCAATCAGTAATTCAGAGATTTTTCCTTGGAAGGGTCCATTTCAGGTTTTTATTTTGTTTAATTTGTTCCTTAAATGAATTAAGTTATGGTGTTTAGTGTTTACCTACTCATATCCCCAGAAAATGGGGGCCAAACAATTAAAAACAACATAAGTCCCAGATCAGTATGAATAATCATGAGAACGTATGTTTGAATATTTTTTTTTCTGTTTGTTTATTTGTTCTAGATTCCTATTTCCTTTGACATTTTTCTTTAAATTCTTAATTGTAACTTATGGGCCATGTAAGGCAGTGAACTTTCGGGTAAGTTACATTCTTTGTACAAGTCTTTGTACATTTTGGTTTGCAAATCTCATAATCACTGATTGATGCTGAAGTTTAAAGAATACTATCACGAAGAAAGCATTGGTAGCTTTTGAAGATGGACAGCATTCTTTGTAAGGCTGGCTTACATGTAAAAAGAGTTCCCAAAACTTTTTTCAAGGCAGCTAGGAAAGTAGAGTCATATAATATGAAACACAGGCAAAAAGATTTATTTACCAAATGAGCACATGAACATTGCTCTACACAAGCTAAGATTTTCAAAGGGATGCACTATGGAAGCAAGGAGACATGGATGGCCATGATCTTTTGAAAATCTCAGCAAAATTTTTTAATTTTTATTTTTATTTTTTTTTCCCCCATGCAAACTGCCAAAATCTCTAAATGCCAGTTTCCACCATGTGGGAATTCATCTCAACTATAGTGAATGAGAAACGTGGTGATAGTAAACACTAAAAGATAAGCATGAACAGTGACAACGCAACCTTTTTTCATTATGAAATGCAAAGACTTAAGAAATCTTTTTTAAGTTGGGCCACTAACCAGAGCTAGATCAGCATGGAAGAGGGCTGCATCAGCTGGCCCCTCCTCCTCAAATGACTGGGCAGTGTAGAAAAAGCAATCTTCCTTAGCAGAGACATAGCCCTCTTCTGGTGAAAGCTGCAGAAAGAACGAAGCTCTGAGTTGGATTGAGTGGCCAGCACACAGGGTGTTCAAAGTGCATGTGAGGGAGGTTTAGAGAGGCAAATCAATTCCAAATGCATCAGAGTTCATTTCAATCACAGTTATACTGTTGAATAGGTAAAGAGATGTGTTTTTTTTTTTTTCAAAATTATCTGAATTGATTCAGCTTCACATGTCACTTTAGATACTCAAGTAAAAAAAGTACCTATCCAGCTATACCACAGAACCTACAGGTTAGTCTAAATTAATTCTCAATTTCTGCTCTTACTAAGCATTTACTAGAACTGCCGGAGCTGCTTCAAGGGACAGAGCCTAACAGTACAGGCCTACACAACCTCCCAGGCTGCCGAATATTCCTGATCAAAGGAGCACTGAATCCACTGCCTGTATTTTAAGGTGTATCTGCCAGGTCTAACAGGCTCAAAAGGACAAAACATAATTCTCACTGCAAATCAGCACCTTTTTCCAACATAATTTGATGTTAGGTTCACTCAGCTGGTATTGTAAAGAAGCCAGTGACTACTCAAAATGTTTACTTAACTGGTAAAATCATACATGACATATTAAAGTAGAAATGCAGAATGTTTACAAAATTCCAGGAACAGAAACAGAATAACCATGAAGGTTCTCTTTCAGAATGCCCTTTTAAGTAAGACAACGTTGATTTGCAAGACATTTTAGTGTGTGACACACAGTTTGCCCTATAGAAATAAATCTCACAAAGAAAGTTTAAAAAGTGCCCTCTTTACTATGAGGAGAGTTTCTATGAATTTAAACATTAGCTATTCCCTCCTACCTACTTCACATGCACTGAAAATGAAAATTTGGTTATCTGCATTCACAAGGATTACAAAGATTGTCATTGTGTAAAAAGCAAAAATGAACTGCAAAAAATCACTTGGCCTTACAAATACAGTAAGACTGATCTTTCTACATATAATACCAATTGCATTCTACTGACTTGAATTTATAGACACCAGGGACACTAGTCCATGCTCCCACTTTGGTAGGGATAATTCAGGAAGATACTCTCAGTGGTAGCTGTGACATAGATTTTTTTAAATTCACTGACCTGAGATGTCACTAAGGAAGTATACACAGTTTAGAAATCACAGGAATCTTTCATTAGTTGTATCCTTACATAATCTTGAAATAGATGTATATTGTCCTGGCCAATCCTCTATATTCTCTTTTATTTGTAAATCATGACACTTCCAGATGCAAGAGGAAGAGATGTGGAACAGATGCTGTGCAAATAAGCACTCTTACCAGCCCTCAGAATGCAGAGTACATTATTAAAATATAACCGCATGGATGCAGAACTGCATAGCATCCATATTGACACACTATCTCCATAACCCTAGGTCTTCCATATCTGGAGTTTGTTACCACTGAAAAAGACACATACAATCCAAATCTTAAGATCAATAATCTCCCTCTTAAAACTCATTACGTATTTTTGCCCCAGAATGGCTAAAGGAACGCAATTATTCAACCTCATTCTCCTAATTGCTAGAGACTCCTTTCTAAAATCAAGCCCAGAATTATTTATGGCTTTACCAAAATAACCAGCAGGTGCTGAGATACCTTAAGACTATTTACCATTCTTTAAATTAAGTACATAGTCTGTACAGAAAGACTGCATATGTGCTACACATATAGCAGACCAGACCTTATGAAGTAGTGCAGTAGGCAAATTCCAAACAATTTATAACTGTCTTTATGTCACCACCTTGCACATTCAGAAAATCTTGTAACATGTACAAAACTATGTCTAGCAGTTTGCAGTCCAGAAAGACTGTGCTGGTTGTAAGATGCTTCACTGCTTCTCTGCTAGGAGACTGGCGTGCTAGGTCCTGAAATCACCACACCTGTCATGCACTACACAGGCCATTCCTGCATGCAAGGAATCTCATACACACAGTCTTCTGGATTTCATGTGTCACCTGGCTGTATTCCAAAGCAAAGAAAGTGTACACAGAAGTCAGGATCATTATGTACCAGCTTAAATGACATGAAAATTATCCACAGCACTCCCAAATCCTTACAGGCAGTGGTTTGGCAACTCCTATTTTAACTGTTCCTGTTGGGGCTCCTTTCAGTGCTTGCACTGCTTCCTCCAGGCTGCCATTTTCCAGGTTGATATCATTGACAAACATAAGCCGATCTCCAGGAAGAAGTCTGCCATCTTGCTCAGCCACACCACCGGGAACTAATGAGCGAATTACAATTACAGTGTTTGCTGGGTCAACAGGATCCTAATTGAGTAAAAGGAAGAAAGACATTTCATTTTATTTACTCTGTCTTGGTAGGCTTATTTTATGTATGCACTTTTAATGATCCACAATGCAGCCCTGCTCCAGATGAACCCTCAGCAGGAACACATACCCCTGTCCATACAACTGTATATTTATGCTTCCTTCTGTTTTCTATTCCTAAATGTGAAAACCTTTTCTACGTGATGTTCCATCACAAATCTCCAGCATAAAACACTGTTAAACTGCTGAGTGCAGTATGTATAGTAATGAGTAATCACACCAAAAATGTAAATACTTCCTACTGCTATGACACTGTGCAGACCTCATCCTCTCTTACACTTAGCTGTTTGTGAATAAAGATGGACAGTTAAGACTGGGGAAAGTTAACAATCTCTAGTGGAACAAACAGCTTATTTCAAGAACCACCATGGCACCAGATCTTGCTCAGCTGGTAAAGCACATTTAAAGAGTAAAGTCCTCGTGTCTGCCTAACCAAATACTTTATGAGACGGGAACATATCAACACAGCAACAAGGCACAACAAAGTCGATCTTCCTTTCAGAAAGAAAACTGTTTTCAAATCTCCATCCTCCAATGCACGGATATTTTTATAAATAAGCTAACATCAAGCTCTCTGAACAGGAAAGTATAATTCTGTTGTAACAATCATAACAGGTACACAAACTTTCATAACTCTTTTAGAAATTACATTCACAAGGAAGATCATTAGATGTTAATGCTTCCAACACATGGCAATTCACTTGTGTGCATGCATAGAAAAATACGAGATACATGTAACAATGTACCAACTTTACTGATAGCAAAGGAAAGAGAAAAACAAACATATACAAACTGGAAAGCAATTGCAACAATTTCCGTGCCAGAATGTACATCTGAAAGGATGCATGTCGTAAATGCAGCAACCAAAACCGCAGGAATTAGAGACCTCTGAAAGTTAATGTGAGAGAGAGTGTTTGAGAGAGGGAGTGGGAGAGAGAAGACCCTTAATTATGGCAATTAATGCAACAAAGGGAATGCCATGAGGAAACAAAACTTTACAAGTTGAAATACAGCTAGCACTGCTGGACATCGTGCTTGGACCTGAATACTGACACTTTCCTCACTATTTTAACAAATATTTATACCACCACTTGAGATAATACTGCATGACATAATTTTGGAAAAAAATCAGCTTTCTAGTGCATGTGATTCTTATGTCCCTCAAAGTCTTCCCTGGGGTAAGGAATAATGTACTCTCCCACAGGCCTACCACTGTATGAAACATCAGAAATACAAAATCAACCTTCACTTTATCCACTGTCCATGGAAAATTAATTAAAAAATGGATGGAAAAAGCAAAACACAAGCATAAATCTTACTGTAAACTTAGTTTATTGTTCACAGTCTTAGATGAAAATAGAACTTCTGGAAACAAACTGAAATGTTTTAACCCCATCTCAAAGGTGAGAACACAGGACACAAGTATTATAATATCAAATAAAAAAAAAAAAAAAAGGTAAGTGAGTTTGAGAAAGCTTCCTAGGCCTGTAGGATATAACCAAACTCACAGTAAAATGTATACAACAATTTAAGGTATTTCCAACAACTCTTAAAAAACATAATGTTTTAAGTAACCACATACACAACCACATTTTGTATCTACACTTCAGAAAAGGCTGAAGCAAAAATATGCTTTAGTGTGTGCTAATATGGACTCCAAATACTCAGGCTCAGCTATAGTGTCTAATTTAAGAGCATTAAGAGTAACACAATAAATCATAACTGCTGTTTCGTAATATGAGTACTTGACTATGCCTATATCCTTCAGATTGAGGCCCGTCTGGATGCCTACCTGGGCAACCTGCCCTAGGGAACCTGCTTAGGGAGTGGGGTTGGACCCGATGATCTCTAGAGGTTCCTACGAACCCCTATAATTCTGTGATTCTGTGATTACTAAACTACACTGTTCTTCACAGTTATCAGTGTGCAAGTGCAAAAATACCTCTGGGACATAGATTATTCTTAAGCAACACACCATGGGAATAACTTCCACCTTTAAGCGACCTCCATATGCAAAGTACAATGTGTATATCTCTGTCGTGGTTTCAGTTAGAACAGAATTAATTTTCTTCCTAGTACCTGGTGGAATGCTGTGTTTTGGCTTAGGATGAGAAGAGTGCTGATAACACCCCGATGTTTTAATTGTTGCAGAGCAGTGCTTATACCAAGCCAAGGACATCTCAGCCTTTTGCTCTGTCCTGCCAACAGGCAGGCTGGGGGTGCAGTAAGAGCTGGGAGGGGACAGACCCAGGACAGGTGACCCAAACTAGCCAAAGGGGTATTCCATACCATCTGGGGTCATGCTGAACAATATATAGGGGTGGCTAGCCGGGGGAGGGGGCCGGACTGCTCGGGGTTAGGCTGGGCATCGGTCAGCGGGTGGTGAGCAATTGCATTGTGCATCACTTGTTTGTACATATTAGTAGTAGTAGTACTATTATCATCATTGTATTATTATTATTATTATTTTCCTGTCTTATTAAACTGTCTTTATCTCAACTCACGGGCTTCACTTTCCATTTCTCTCCCCCGTCCCAGAGAGGGAGGGGGGAGGGTGAGCGAACGGCTGCGTGGTGTTTAGCTGCCGGCCGGGTTAAACCACGACAATCTCCTAGGGCAAAGATTCAGCAGAGACCTGCTAGACCACCAAACACTCAGGCAAAAGCCTGTGCTGACCAGAGGGAAAGTTAGTTGACTTTGATCAGAGATTAAAAAATATCCACTGTGACAACTGGAAACACAGGAGGAACATTTGTTGTATCCTGACCAAGCGGAGGCAGGAGACAGGCACTCAGCTGCTCTGACACAGGGACACAATATGAATCACACCTTGAGATGTCCGGGAATTTTCAAGTCAAACACAAAATGAATGAGAATGTCTAGGCACGTCCTAGATAGCAGCTAAGCAAGGGATTTCGGAATTACAGTTCTGGATTTTGATAAATCCTGCTTTAAGAATGTAAGTCCTTTATTGGATCTTTCTCTTAGCAAGGGCACCCTCGCTGCAGATGCAAAATACATGGCAAGATGCCTGAGTATTCTAAGATGTGTACATCATTCGTTACACCTGAGGCACTAGAGGTTCAGCTTTCTCAAGAGCCTAGTATTTTACTGATTATTTATTTTTCTGGATAAGTAAAATCATTACCATGAGAACCTGTAAAATCACAAAATCATAGAATGATTTGGATTGAAAGGGACCTATAAAGATCATTTAGTTCCAACCTCCCTGCTACAGGCAACGACTTCTTTTGCTAGAATAAATTTCCCAAAGCCCCATCCAACCCAACACTGTACACTTACAATAATGAGGTATCCGTAGCTTCTTTGGGCAACCTGTTCCAGCATCTCACCATCGTCATGGAAAAATCTCTTCCTTATATCCAATCTAAATCTACCCTCTTTCAGTTCTTTTTAGAACCATTCTCCCTTGTCTTTTCAATATAGGCCCTGCTAAAAAGTCTTTATCTTTCTTACGACCCCTTTTATGTTTGGAAAAGCCACAAGAAGGTCACTGTGGAGCTTCTTCTCCAGGCTGAATGTTCCCAGCTCTCTCAGCCTTTCTTCTCAAGAGAGGTACTCTCAGCTTCATGTCATCCACAAATGCTGAGGGCGTACTCCATCCAACCAGCTATGCTGTTGATGAAGATATTAAATAGTACTGACACCTGCACAGACCCTTGACGGAGACCATTCATAAGAGTTCTCCACATGAACACGGAGCTGATGACTGTAGCTCTTTGGACACCATTACCCAGCATATTCTTTATCCATCTAACAACCCACCCATCAGAAGCATATCCCTCCAACTTAGGAGCAAGAATGCAGTGGGAGATGACATCAAAGGTCTCAGAGAAGTGCCAGTAGCTTTTTGTTTGTACACTGTTGCAATCACTCCATCATAGGAGGCCACTGGATTAGTCAGGCAGCATGATTTTCACTTGGTCAAGCCATGTCGGCAGTCTCTGATCATCTCCCTGTCTTCCACATTTTGACAAAGCTTACAGGAGGATATGTTCCATGATCTTACAAGGTACTAAAGTGAGGCTGACTCAACAATAGTTTCCAACATCCTCCTTATTACTCTTTTTTAAAGATGGGTGCAATATTCCCTTTTTTTCCAGTCACTTGGGACTTTGCCTGAATGCCATGAGGGAAAGTGGCTTAGTGACTTCAACAGCCAATACTCTGCAGACCCTGGGATGCACCTGATCAGGTCCTGTGGTCTTGCAGTATGTTCCTGTGGTATGTTCAGGTTCCCCAAGTAGTCTCAAACCTGATCTTCTCTTACAATAGCTGGGTCTCCCTAACCCCCACCCCCCACCCCTACTGTGCCTCCAAGTCCTTGCCTTGAGGTTCAGGGATTTGAGAGATGTGGAAGCAGTGATTTACCAGAGAAAATGAGGAAAAACAATGCTAAGTACCTCAGTCTTCTCCATGTCAGTTGTCACTAGTTCTGCCATCTGTACCAGGGGGTAAATTCTCTATAATTACCTTTTTTTCTGGCTAATGTAGCTGTAAATGTAGAAGTATGATAAGCCTTTCTTATCATACTTCACTTTCCTTGACAAATTCAACTCCAACTCTGCAGTAGTTTTCCCGATCCTATTCCTACATATCCAGGCAGCGTCCCTATATTCTTCCCAGGATACAGGCTTCAGGCTCTACTGCCTATGCATTTCTTTCTTTCACTTTCATTTGACCAGGAGGGTCTTTACTCAGTCATACTGGTCTCCTGCCCTCCTTGCCTGATTTCTTACACATAAGAATCAAGACCTATTAGCTTTAGAGAACTGCCAGCCCTGTTCTCCACCTTAATCCCTGAGGGAAGTTTACTTACCATGAAGTCACCCCCACTCAAACAACTCGAAGTTCACTCTCCTAAAATTCAGGGTCTTGATTTTACTCTTCACCTGTCCCAGAGCCCTTAGGATCATGAATTCCAGCAGGGCATGGTCACCACACCCCAGGCTACCACCAATTTTTATCTCTCTAATTAGTTTATTTGCATTGGTAAGCAACAAGTATCTTAATGCTACTCCTCTGATTAGGCTATCTACCTCCTGCATTAAGAAGTTACCCAAAAGTCTCCTGAACTGCTTACAGCTTGCTGTGTTGCTTTTCTAGTAGATGTCAGGGTGACCAAAGTACACCAGCAGGACTACAGCCTGCAAGCACAACACTTCCTGTAGCTGAAGTAAGCATGCTTCTTCAGCAGGTTCCCCTTGCTAAGGTGGCTTGCAGCAAACTCCAAACACAAGGCTTCCTTTGTTGGCTTTCCCTTTATTTTTTACCCATAACCCCTCAAATTGCTCATCACTGTTTTTCAAAGGCAGCTCTGTGCAGTCAATCCTTTTTTTAAAAAAAAAAAAAAAATCAAAACAAACAAGCCAACAAAAAAAAGACACTGAGGGCAACCCCTCCCTCTTCCCTCCTTGCCAGTTCCTTCTGAGTAGTTTATAGCCATCAACCACAGCATTCCTGTAACATGATTCATCCCACCAAGTTCAAGTCACAGTGATAATAAGTGATCAAAACTTTCTAACTGCATGGTGGCTTCCAACTCCTCCTGTTTTTCACCCATAGTATACGTACTGGTATAGAGGTGCTTCAGTCAGGCTATTGCAACCTTTTAAGATGTGTACACCCAAATTCCTCTGAGGCACTTCACACATGTTTTCCTGTTGATTTATAATACACGAGCAACTCCTGGCTCTTCTCTATTAGTCAAAACTGAATCCCTTTCCCTCTTAGTCTAGTTTAAAGATGCCCTCATAAGTCTGGCCAGCTTGTTGGGAAAGACCCTCTTGCCAGACTTGGCCACATGAATCCTATCATTATTCTTAACACAGTAATACAAATAGGTAATGTAGCTAGTGCGATGCCTGCTGGTAGTGACATCCATTCAGCTTTACTACATTGCCTGGCTTCCACTAACGTTTACCACTAAAATACTTATTTAGATCTTATTGCAAGATCCCAACAATACAGAGCATTGAGTTCCCTACTCAAAGAAAGGAGCATAGAAGTTACCTGGTAGTCCAGTATGCTAAATCCAAGACCCACACTCCCCTTCTCCAGGTCTATGTGCTGTACTTCTGTTTCCCACATTGCCAAAGAAGAGCTCTGAACCTCTTCCATACTCTGAGACTCGTCAGCCATTTCCAGAGTTGTTCCCTCTGTGTCTGAGGAGCCAATGAAACCAAGTTCGACATGAGGCTGGGAAAAAACAGTGTATGTTCACCAACTCCATAGAATGTAAATGTTTGCGAATTTGTAGAGACTAAATTCTGTTCACAAAAAGTAAGATAAAAACTAAGTGGTGTTTCTCTAAACACGAAAAAAGTGCAAACAGAGTTAACAAAATTATGTTAAGTCTAGCACAGAATTCACATATTCTTGTAACAAAATATCTATGATGCAAGTATACGAAAACACTCCTTGGAAACAGTATTTACAAAGCAGAACTTCCATCAAACTAAAAACTTCAGAAAGCCTCATTAGTGTATGTATCAAAATATAAAGGAAATATCTGTTATTAAATGGTATGTCTAAAAATGCCTTGATCTAAATACAGTAGCACTGACAGGAGTCAGAACATTTGAAAAAAGAGGACACAGACACATAAGGACATATGTACATACACACAAGCGTACATGTTTTTTTTCTCTTCCCTCAGTTTCATAGCAAAGCTTAACAACAGTAAATTCAATTCTGTGTCTTGCCCAGAAGTCAGAACTAACTGAGCTTCTTTTCATACAAATGCTATTGTTTTGTTACACTGTAGGCCATTCCTACATGTTTAACACATCAGACAGCCCAGAGCTTCGAACTTAAGAGTGACAGAAGTTTGTCTGTCAGGGAGTGCATGCTCAGGCTTGCTCAACTCAAACACAGAAACCTAGCTTCAAACTTACATGAAATATAAAGATTCTGAAGACAACACAGTTCAATTTGCTATATCCCCACAGCCCACATGCAGAACAAAAATTAAGTATTTGGGTAGAAAGCCCTGTGTCTCCAATTTTCTGCCAACGTCCCAACAGTATGTATATCTTCTGGTTGGCCTAAAGTACAGTTGATGAATAGAATTTGCCTTTTCCTATTTATTTGGTCCCAAGTCCTAAAATATTAAAAGAGACTTCTAATCTTGTACAAGATCTTTACATGTTTTTTCTCAAGGAAGAAGTTGTTTTCTTAGTAATTTTTATTAAAAAATACTTATATACATGCATATATATACCTTTTCTGTGAGCTGAACCTCCGATAGACTTATACCATCCAGTACTTCTGGATGACTGATAGGGGGAGCTACTGGACGACAACATACCATTGTCACCTTAATTGGCAGTTCTTTCAAGATATTCACCACATCCTTGTGGTTTTCTCCGAGCAGAGAGATCTCATTCACCTCAAGAATGAAAGAATGCACAGTGTTTAGCAGAAGAATAATGAACACAAATGGAAAAAAAGAAACAAAAAAAAACAAAACACTTAATTGTCTGATTTTTATGAAAACATCAATAGATTTTCAGCCCTCAGTTTCTACTCAATTTGATGCTCAGAATCAGTGCAAGGATATGTTTTGAGCTGAATGGAGAGTCTCATAGATTATATGATGCCATCTTACTAAACACCTTAGAACCCCTGTGTAAAATTCAGAACATAGAAGCATGAAAACAAACAACACTAGCAGATTTGCATAGGAACTGGCATACTAAGCCTGAAAACTGATACATCATATTGATTTCTTGCATTCATGTGAACAAAACTCGAATCTTAATTCTAAAAAAACAATTTAGAAACGTAAACAGGTGTTTATTCCCTTCACTGTACAGGGGTATTTCTAGATGCTTTTCCTGGGTATTCTTTTTTCATGACTTCAATTGTATCTGAAACATCAGCTATGAGCTGAGAAATGCAGCTGTGCAGATGCAGTCACGTAAGTATGTAGTAAGCACACATGAATTGTGTACACAAACACTTCTGGTAATGGGTGGTATGCTGTTAAGATATCCTACATTCCCAAAGTTGTAACCTGTGAGAAGCAAGTCACTTCTCAAGAATTCTACTGAAAGCAGACTAAAATAAAGCAGAAATTTTTCTTACTTCCAGAAGCTCATCTCCACTAAACAGCTTGCCACTTCGTCCAACTGGCCCTTCTGGTAGGATAGATCTGATAAAATGATGCCCCACTGTAGCTTCAAGGCTTATCCCTAGCCCACTGCTTTCGCTGAATTTGCTAACTACAGCTACCTAAAACAGATTAAAAAAAAAAAAAAGTTACTTTTTGTCATATTGAAAGCTATATGTGCTACCTTCAGATTCAATTTACATATAGTGAAATGAGAATTCCTGTAGGGATAAACTAGAAATACTGACATGTATAATGCAGGCTTGAAACTGCAAACAAATGTGTCAAGTTACTAATTTAAGCTTTTCAGTAGCATTGAGTGAAATAACAGAAGCAGCTTAAAAGAAAGAATCCAACGTCCCAACAGGATGACGAGCACTGAGAGGATAAAACGAATAGCAGATAAAAACTAAAATCTACAGGCCACAATCAGTGTAATCTACACAATCACTGGCTATTAAGACTATGCTGGAAAAAAAACTATCACTGTGGATTTACAGAGTGTCATCCAGGAACCATAACAAACAAAAAAAAACATATCTGAAATAACATGATCATGTTGCCCCCTGTGTGTGGATAAAGAAAGATATCAAAACAGACTTCAGGGGATTGGGGCAGTTACTGGATGGAGTGAATGTGTAGGTGGTGTTTTTCTCCATCTCTTCAGTGGTGGGGAGAGATACAGAGTGTACCTGGAAGGCTGAACTAATCAGTATGTGGCTGAGAGTCTGGTGCAGCTGCAGCATTTTTTTGTTGTTGTTGTTGTTGTTTTTTCGTTTTGTTTTGTTTTTTGATCATGGGGAGGTTTATTTGGCACTTGGCCTGACAGCTGCTGTTGTGTCCCACTTGTCTCAAAGGGGAAAATGGACTCTAGCCTTGCAACTGGCAGGACTCGTAGAGAAGGCTTTAAACTAGGTACAAAGGGGAACTGGGGCGGGAAATAAGACTTGACAGAGATGAGCCTGGGGGAGCAGTCCCAGGGTTGGGGGTGAGGGCAATTGCATAACTGAAGTCCATCTACATCAGTGGCGGTTGGGAGCTGTCTTGGGCAGAGTGACCATTCCATGATAGAGTTCTCTATTCTTGGTGAAGTCAGAAGAGGGGGGTCAGTACAACTGCTACCTTAGACTTTCAGAGGGCAGACTTTGAATTGTTCAGGACACTGGGAGGGAGAGTCCCTTGGGAGTCAGTCCTGAAGGGTAGAGGGGTCCAGGAAGGTTGGACGCTCCTCAGCACGGAAGTCTTAAAGACAAAGGAGCAGGCTGTCCCCATGTGCCATGAGTCAGCAGGGAAGACTGGCATGGCTGAACAGGGAACTTTCACTTTGTGTCTGGGAGAAAGAGAGTTTTTGTCCAGTGGAAGAAGGGACAGGCAACTCAGGGAGAGTATAAGGAAGCTGCCAGCATATGCAGAGAAAAAATGAGGATGGCCAAAGCCCAGTACAAGGTCAACCTGGCCACCACGGTCAACTAAAAGAGGAAATGTTTTTATAAATATATTAATGACAAGAGGATGGCCAAAGAGAATCTCCATTCTTTACTGGATGCAGGGAGGAACATGACTACTGAGGTTCTCAATGCCTTCTTTCCATCTGTCTTTACTAGCCAGACCACTTATTCTCGGAATATTCAGCCTTCCGACCTGAAAGTCTGTGATGGGGAGCAGAAGAAACTCCCACAGTTCAGGTGGAAATAGAGACCTGCTGCTCCACCTGGACTGTCCCAAGTGCGTCGGACCAGATGGGATCCACCTGAGAGTCCTGAGAGAGTTGGGAGATGTGACTGCTGGGCCACTTTCCACCACCTATCACTGGTCATGGTCATTCAGGGAGGTCCTGGATGACTGGAGATGTGCTAATGTGACACCCATCTACAAGAAGGGTTGTAATGAGGACCCAGGGAACTACAGGCCTGCCAGCCTGACCTCAGGGCCAGGAAAGGTGATGGATCAGGTCATCCTGAATGCAGTTATGCAGAGTATGCAGGACCACCGAGGGATCATGCCCAGTCAGCATGGGTTCATGAAAGGCAAGTCCTGCCTGACCAATTTTATCTCCTTCTATGGCTAGGTGACCTGCCTGGTGGATGAGGGAAAGGCTGTTGGTGTAGTCTACCTAGACTTCAGCAAGGCCTTTGACACAGTCTCCCACAATATTCTCCTGGAGAAGCTGGCAGCCCATGGCTTGGACAGGGACACTCTTTGCTGGGTTAAAAGCTGTCTGGAGCACTGGGTCCAGAGAGGTGATGGTGAATGGAGTGGAATCCAGCCGGTGACCAATTACCAGTGGTGTTCCCCAGGGATCAGTGTTGGGGCCCATCCTCTTTAATATCTTTATTGATGACTTGGATGAAGGAATTGAGTGCTCCCTTAGTAAGTTGCAGACAACACCAAGTTGGGGGAAAATGTCGATTTGCTGGAGGATAGGAAGGCCCTGCAGAGGGACCTGGACAGGATGGGTCTATGGTGGTTTTACCTTGCTAGGCAACTGAACTCCACCACAACTGCTCTTTCACTCTCCCTCCTCAGAAGAATTTCCCTCAGAAGAGGAGGGAAAGAAAAAGAAAGAAACAACTCACGGGTTGAGAAAAGGATAATTTAGTTAAAAGTAAAAATAAGTACTAAGGAAGAGACTAAAAAGAGACTAAAGCTTTTGCAGAGACTAAAGCACATCACTTTGAAATAAAGTCCTAAACTCAGGTACTGCTTTACAGCTGTATCTACAGTAAATGTTGTATGTATTGTTTCTACTGCTGTATCAAACAATCCATTCAGTATGCAGAATGGGTAAGAGATTTCAGGCACTAGCTTGAAATTCTGCCTAATCAAGGGAGCTTTGAAATTTACCTTAAATATTATTTTTTCTCTAATACATGCTTATCCCCATGAAGGCAGGAAATCTGTGAAACAATATCCGTCGGCACAGTAACCTAAGACAATTGTGATCATTTTACCAGAATCACTACAGAAAAATATTGTAAATTTTGCATATGGGTATAAAGTAAAAACCTCCCAACAGATTAATGAGTGTATATATTATCTTTATAAATAAATGCACAAATATAATATGCACATATTTTATCTGTATGCTAACAACATAATACGTGGACCAATTCAAGGACACTTAATAATAATTAAAATTTACTTACCACTATTTCATAATCTGAACCCATAATCCTCTGCCACTTTGCCTTTGTAGCCGCTTCTTCTGTAGTAGTTAGCTGAAAATCTATAAGTTACGTCTGAGATTACTATGACAAAAAATAAAAACTTCTGTCTAAACCTATTTCTGGTAAAGTTTACGCACCACACAAGATTACACATTCACTCCATAACGCTAGCACTCTCCTATATATGACTAAAATTTTGACACGTTCTTTATTACTGGGTTTGGGCTTACCAGTACTAAAACCTGCCAAATCATATTTGATCCCAGCCCCAAAGCTAAGTGTACTTTGAAAGACATGAAGTTCAGTCAAAAAGTCTGTCTTAAAGGACAGATTTAAACCAGCCTTGGTGTTGAGTGACATTAATGCAACCTTATCTGAGAAAGAAATTAAGTGGGCATGAAATAAAGAAGCTACATAGATGCCCCACAGATTTGTTAAATTAAACTGGTGGGCTGGTCAGACTGATTCAGTGGGATGGCTGAAATATTTACAGATGCAATACTGAATCCTGCTCCTTTTGGACTTTTGGATACATTTTACAAAGCGTATCCAAATGGAGTAAGTTTCTAAACAAAATGTTGAGGTTTTATATTTTCAAAACTCTGAGCATGACCATAAAAGATCTTTTAAACCTGTAGGCCCTAGAGGGCAGTGGAAGAACATAAGTTGTAGCTCCTTTTTAAAAAATAAAAAATAAAATAGATTCAGATAGATGCACACATATAATGAGAAATAACTAGCAGTGGAAGAGCTGCAATGAAATTCCTGTTGGAATAGAAGGAGGGGAGAAAAGTCATGATGCTGTGAAAAATACAGTGACAAGCTAGGCAGCAAACTGCAGCAACTCTTAACTCAATTGAATGTTTATCTGCAATCTGAATAAAACAGAAAAATGATTTTCTCCTACTCACTTTTCCCTCATTTGAACTGTTTGGATTTAAAGGCAGGAAACAAACAAACAGAAGGAACAAACAGTATTTAGATAAAACAGCACAGCAAATTTAGTGGAACCCTATATATTTAAGGTCCACAGTCCATGCTGTGCATACAGCAAGTATCAAAATAAACTTTGTAACTGAATGCTAATCATAGACAAAGCCTAAAATCTTTATTCAAAGATTAAGTTCTGAACTCCCACTGGTTTTCTGTAAGAATTTAAGGTGACTGACAGCCTCAGACAGTGTCACAAATCTAGACATTGCTCAGAAACAACGAAAATAAAGCCAGCTGCTTAGGTACTGTGCAGCATTCAAATATAACAGTACTTCCTTCAAAGCAGAGACCCTGCAGTATCTGAAGGGAAGGTATTAAAAACAAAGTTTTCAGCTATCTAGAATAATGGAAAGCAGCATTTATGAAAAGATATACCAAGAAGATATCTACTAGATAACTCACAGAGATGGATGCTTTTCAGCTTCTCTAGCTATGAAATCAAGGAGATATTAGAAAACACATCAAGTGCTGTCTCAATCTGGAAAATATACATCCACAGAGGAAATCTGAAATGAGGCACAATGCCCTAACATCTCAAGGGGAAAAGGAAATACCCATTATAAAATAATAACTTCCATAAAAGATACGGGAAAGTCAGAGCATGTCAGTGCTCCAGAACTGTCTGAATTTCAAACACTAACAGAAAGCACAGATTGAAATGAATGCAAGCTTGGGAATTTGTGAGAGAGAGACTTATCACAAAAGATAAAAGTCCTCAAACTTTAGCTAGATAGCTGCAAGGAATTGGAAAGATAGGGCATGCTGAGTTGGAAAGAGAAAGCATATTGGGGAATAAGGAGGCCAAAAGGTTTAATGAAAAAGTTCAAGTGGAAATACACAACTACAATAAAAAGAAACACAAGCATGTAGAAAGCAGAATGCTTTGTGTGACATCTTTTGACAAATAAATGCAGTTGTTTTCAGACACACCTCAGTAGTAGTGAAAGACAGTATTTGACTTACAGCACTCAGGAGTACACACACAGTACACACTTTCATGTATGATTACTTCCACTTTCTAGTTGCATAGCACACAGATGATTGAAAGGCACATAAAACAATTGACCTTTGCGTAAGCACAGCAAAGTGTCATTTCACAGAATAAAATATTAAACATTGTGAACCTGTTTCTTGTTGTTTAATGTCCTCTCCAATGTTTATTGCACTGGGACTGCATGGCAATGATGGAGATCCCTGTTCTGTTTCACTGTTATCTGGAAAAAGAAGAAAAAACAACTTCCAGCTTTCAGTTTTATGCATTGCCATTTTCACCAACTTCACAGGCATGTCTCAGAGCACTGAGAGGATGTTACACAGGGAACACAATAGTACATTTTTCAAAATCTTATGCAAATTAAGGATTATGCCTTAATCTATGAGCTGAAATATATTTTCTGGACTGGTATCAGCAGAGGTAAGTAGATGAATAAGTCTGTCTATCATCCAGCCTCCATGTGGATATTCTCTCAAGATCTGGCACACATACTTCAAGATGTGCACAGTTAAGATTAAGCTTCACTAATTGGATCTCAGTGGCAAAACTAATATTCGCCATGGCTTCTGAACTTTGTGTACAAATGTAATAAATACCCCATCAGATTATTAATGACCTCTACATATAACCCATTCCTCTCATACCTCCACCTTGTGACACAGACATGTAAGTAAAAAGAACTGAGACTTGCTTTTCCCAACATGGAGGGTATCTCTTTGCTTGCTCTTCAATGCCACTCTCACACTTCAGCACTAATAACATACTCACTGCCTTCTTACCTTTCAAAGGTCTGCAGGATCAAAGTCTTCAAGGAATTCAGCCAAGAGTGCAGTGCAGAGCTTTCAAGGTTTGCTTTGAAAATGTAGAAAATAATACTACTGTTTCTAAAAGATTCATCATATCATAGTAGACCAAATTCTGCCCTCATGCTCTGCCATCGGGAATAACTGTCCAGAATGAAACTGACCAATTTTATTTCTAGTTTGTAATTGAGAAGAAAAATATTTCAAGCCAAATTTAAAGCAAAGCCAGATTTAATTACCTTTGGCTGTGCCACTATCCATTGTTGGTAACAGTAAGTCCCTTTCAACAGCAGCATTGAACTCCTCCTGGGGCTGAATATGATTTTCCTGCTTAATCCCTCTTCTAATCAAAGTGAGCCGAACTGTTTGTCCTGTATGTCGCAAAACATCAACTGCTTGCTGATTGGTAAAACCCTGAAGATTTGTTCCATCCACCTGCAGGATTGAGTAGTTTATTAGCCAGCAAGAAAACAACCAGAAAAAAAAAATGTCCAGGGAAAAGTAATGTCACGATCATACCGCATCTGTAAGAGCAAAAAGCAAGTAGAAGGACAAGAACAAAAACCTGGAAGACATATTGATGTTCGGCACGCTAGGCATTTTACCCAAAAGCTGTACCAACCTGTACCACAGCAAAGTGAGTACCTGCCATGATGGGACTATGCAGATAAACTCTGTGAGGTGGAAGAGGACACAAGCAAGAGCACAAGCAAGTGCTGTGCGAGGTGCTCTGGATCAGGCAGGCAGGCAAGCTGCACAAACATCCCCACCTCCGAGCAGAAGACACATGGCAAATAAACCAACACAGCCATGGCTGGAACAGCTTGTGAAAGGGGCATGAGGAGGGACACATTCATTCATTGTCATAGGGAGAACTACAGAGCATAGCAATTCTGGAGTCAGGTAATCTCAGATGCAGGAAAGTCTGAACACTATAAAGTCCAATTACTCTATCAGTGGTCCAGATGTTATTTATGGTCCAGAATTTTAATATTTTAAGAAATAGAAATTTGGCCTCTTCTGTTTGAAGTCATCCTGTTACCTCATTAATTCAGTTTTGCTTTCTGAAACTCAAGAAATGTTTTGGCGTTCTCATTTTCATTCCATTGTCCCTAGTACACACAACATTTCATTCTCCTCTCTGCAAGCTCCGTATTACCCTATTCTTTCTACATCTCATGCCTTGGAATCTGTAATTTTTGAAAAACTTCGAAGCAATGTTACATCCCCTTGGCCCATTAATTGTTTAGGCCTATGTATATAGCACACATATCCCATTATTTTAATTCCTCTTGCATGAAGAATGGCTCCTCTTATATCCTTAGTCATTTCCTTGCCCTTCTTTGAACTACTTCCAACTCTGGTGCCCTTCTAAATAAAAAGTAATTAAAATAAGCTGGGAGTATTTATTTTTTCCACCACAATTAAGGAAAACATATTTTTAAAACATTTATTATCCTTTTGCCTACAGTCATCTCAAATCTTTTTCTCCTTCTGCATCTGAAGTAGCAAAAGAAATCAAATTTCGCATTGATTTGTTTCAGCCATTTGAACTCAGCATTTAAAACATTATAAAAACCATACATACTTTCACAGACAAACATGAAGGCATATTCATACTAGGAGAGAGATCGTAATTTGTTAGTGCTGCCTTCACACAAATGCAAGTACAGATCTAAGACAGACTTAGATCTAAGATCTAAGCGTGGTTCCTTCATTTATGACCAAATTTTCATCAAAAAAGCAACATATTATGCATGAAAATATTTTCTTCTTTCTCTGACCATTTAAAATTTTAATAACTTACTTGAAAAATAATTTTGAAAACAGTTGCTTAACTTGTATTAAACTTTGAAACTCTGCCTTATCAGTTTCAAAGCTCCTAAAAGGTAGCAAAATCAGAAACATAATTTAATTGAATTCTCAGTCAAAAGACAACTCACCATCTCAACGCCAATCTTAAACGTTTTAAGTATTACATGAGCGCTCCTTCACAACTTGTATAAGTACAGAGCTTGGCAGAAAAGTATTTTTATTTCTTTGTTTACTTACAACTATAATTTGATCTCCCACGTGGATTCTGCCATCATGTTCAACAGCACTGCCTTTTGTAATGCTTTTCACAAAGATACCAGAAGGTTCTGGGATGGAAAAACAGAGCAAATAAATTTATTACAGAAACATTTTAAATAATGCAACAATCACCTACTAATGTCACCAGCCAAAGGAAAAAAAGAAAGAAAACCCAATCTTGAGGTAAAACAAGGAAAGAATCATCATGAATGTACATGCTTCCAGTAAAACATTCCTAAAGAATAAGTCTAATCAATGTCAGCTTGCATTACAGCCAATTTTACTCAAAATCTTACTACTCCAAATTTACGTTGTTTACTGCAAAGGAACAAAAAATATTCTACTTTAATCTAATCTAAATGTTAAAAACAACACTGACAAAAAAAAGTCTTTCTTACACTTGGTTAGATTTAGAATTGCAGCGCAGAAAGTTCAGGTTGAGTGTACTAACCTAGTAAATTCTGTATTTTCTATGTACTTCGTAATTGCTTAAGAAGCTGTATGCTTAGATAAACAAACGGAGAAAATTATAAACTGGCAGGACTACAATGTTTGTTTGAACCAGCTCTTAACCACAGCTCTAAGTCTATTTCATTCAATAGCAAAATAGGCACAAAAGCAAAACAAAAAAAATCCAACCAACCAAACAAACAAACAAAAAAAAACACATATTTTAGACAACTACTGATTTTAAATCTGAAGGTACAAGCCGCATATAAAAACATCTACAGAAGAAAAAAAAATCAATTTGAGAAAAAGCACTGTGCAATTTCAAATAACTTCAGCTAAGGAAAGGGAAAATATCTGGATTTCCAACATTGTTATTCACATTATTATACATAAAGAAAAATATTAGCATGAACTGCCATGAAATCAGGTCTGATGGTCACAAGCCTGTTTTGTTTGTTTCGGAAACTTTAACAGAATTCCATTCCACTCAACAAATGTTCCGGCTCTGACTAACAAGTAGAATCACAGAATAGGTTGCCCAAAGCCCCATCCAGCCCGGTCTTGAACAACTCCAGGGATGGGGCATCCACAACTTCTCCAGGCTGTGCCAGTGCCTCACCATTCTCTGAGTGAAGGACTTCTTCCTAATATCTAAAATACTGTTTTTTAGTTTACAACCTTTCTTCCTTGTCCTACTATTACACTCCCTGACAAACAGTCCCTCCCCAGCTTTCTTGTAAGCCCCCTTAAGTCCTTAGGTAATGGAAGGCCTCTATAAGGTCTCACCAGAGCCTTCTCTTCTCCAGGCTGAACAACCCCAACTCCCACAGCCTGTCTTCACATGAAAGGCGTTCTAGACCTCTGACCATCCTCATGGCTATCTTCTGGACTCGATGCAACAGGTCCATGTCCTCCTTGTGCTAGGGGCCCCAGAGCTGAACGCAGTACTCCAGGTGAGGTCTCACCAGAGCAGAGCAGAGGGGGAGAATCCCCTCCCTCTCCCTGCCAGCCATGCTGCTTTTGATGCAGCCCAGCATACAGTTTGCTTTCTGGGCTGCAAGTGCACACTGCCGGCTCATGCTGAGTTTCTCAACAACAACACCCCCAGGTTTTTCTCCTCAGGGCTGCTCTCAATCCACTTTCCACTCAGCCTGTATTTGTATTTGGCATTGCCTCAGCCCAGATGCAGGACATCGCACTCAGAGTACTTCCAATGGGAAGATAAAGCATGAAAAAATAGGTTCTAAGAGCTGTCAAGATACACCAGTGTCTACACAGACATGAAGACTCATTTTTTACTTGGCCTTGATATGACAAATCTTATCAAGGAGTAGATTATCTTGAGTGTCATCACGCAGCACTTGCAGGGCAACCAGGTGATCAGGCCCAGTCAGCATGGGCTTATGAAAGGCATGTCCTGCATGACGAACCTGATCTCCTTCTATGACAAAGTGACGCGCTGGGTAGATGAGGGAAAGGCTGTGGATGTGGTCTACCTTGACTTCAGCAAGGCTTTTGACACCGTTTCCCACAGCATTCTCCTCAAGAAACTGTCTGCTCGTGGCTTGGACTGGCGCACGCTTCGTTGGGTTAGAAACTGGCTGGATAGCCGGGCCCAAAGAGTTGTGGTGAATGCAGTCAAATCCAGCTGGAGGCCAGTCACTAGTGGCATCCCTTAAGGGCTCAGTACTGGGGCCAGTCCTCTTTAATATCTTTATTGATGATTTGGATGAGGGGATCGAGTGCACCCTCAGTAAGTTCGCAGATGACACCAAGGTAGGTGCATGTGTTAATCTGCTCGAGGGTAGGAAGGCTCTGCAGGAGGATCTGGATGGACTGAGGCCAACTGTAGAAAGTTCAGCAAGGCCAAGTGCCGGGTCCTGCACCTGGGGCATAACAACCCCAAGCAGAGCTACAGGCTGGGAGATGAGTGGTTAGAAAGCTGCCTGGCAGAGAAGAACCTGGGAGTATTGGTTGATGGCTGAATATGAGCCAGCAGTGTGCTCAGGTGGCCAAGAAGGCCAACGGCATCCTGGCTTGTATCAGGAACAGTGTGGCCAGCAGGGCTAGGGAGGTGATCGTCCCCCTGTACTCAGCTCTGGTGAGGCCGCACCTCAAGTACTGTGTTCAGTTTTGGGCCCCTCGCTACAAGAAGGACATCGAGGTGCTTGAGAGAATCCAGAGAAGGGCAACAAAGCTGGCGAGGGGTCTGGAGAACAAGTCCTATGAGGTGCGGCTGAGGAAGCTGGGCTTGTTCAGCCTGGAGAAAAGGAGGCTCAGGGGCAACCTTATCACTTTCTGTAAGTACACTAAAGGAGGCTGTAGCAAGGTGGGGATTGGACTATTCTCCCACGTGCCTGGCAAAAGGATGAGGGGGAATGGGTTAAAGTTGCGCCAGGGGAGGTTTAGGTTGGATATTAGGAAAAACTTCTTTACCAAAAGGGTTGTTAGGCATTGGAATGGGCTGCCCAGGGGAGTGGTTCAGGCACCATCCCTGGAGGTCTTTAAAAGACGTTTAGATGTAGAGCTTAGTGATATGGTTTAGCGGAGGACTGGTTAGTGTTAAGTCAGAGGTTGGACTAGGTGATCTTGGAGGTTTCTTCCAACCTAAACGATTCTGTGATTCTGTAATACATCTCTGTTTTGCTCTAATGACTATATTCAGCTTAGAAAGAATAAGACAACAAGTATATTTAAGTCATAAGATTGACAATTCTTTTCTCTTTTTTCTTAATTTGTTTTTTTACCAAGTTTTGTAAATAATTAAATGCCTCGTCTTCCTAGTTTCCAAGCATTTTCGTATCCTGTAACAGCTGTATGGTAAGATGACAAGCTGTTATTTGCCAGTGTGAAGAAAGATTCGACTACAGTTCTCATTGTCCAGCAGTTTCATTGCTGCTTCTGTCACAGCAAAATTATTTTTAATTTTGACTTAATGATTACATAATTAATCATTAAGTTACACAAGTAACTCCTACTGCAGTTACATGCAGCACAATAATTTAAAATCTTAAACTGCTGATACTCCAACACTGCATCAGTCAAAATACACTATCAGATCTACCACGTTCTACAACTTAATCTGCCTTTTAAAGATTTTACTGAAAGATGCTGAAGAGTGTACTTAAATAAGCTGTAACCATTATATGCTACAGAATAGATTGTTAAAATTTAATTCAGCTTCTCAAAGCTAAGTAATTATGTCTATGAACTCCAATGTATCTATTGATACATTTTCCTAACAATATGTACACGGGTAAGAGTCAAAACAACAGCTCTTTGAAAAGTTTGATGACGCATCTGACAACTGGCCCTTCACAAAAGTATTTTATTTGCCCCTCTATGGAGGCCTCACAGAGTTCTAGATCATTTTTCTGCAACTTGTAGTTGAAATTACAAAGTAAAAATACGCAATTGTATATATACACTGATATGTTGTTTTTTTTTTTTTGTTTTAGTTTGTTTTTTTTTTACATTAGTGTAGTTGGAAGTCAATTAATAAATTAATCTAAATCTGCAACAGCCCAAAAGATTTAAAAAAATACAAAAAAAAAAAAACACAACACTGAGTATAACCACAGTTCACTGAGAAGAATTCTTGATCTGCCAGCAGTGCTATACACTTAGTTTTAAAAAGCACTACTTGCTTTTTAAATACTTGCTAAAAATTGTCAGAATACAACATTACAAGAATACAAGATATCTTGTAAAGGCCTTTTAAAAATGAAACTGTGGTTTAAAAAGACCAGCCAGTTCCCATAAAATTGGCTTAATCTGTTTTAGCAATGTTTTTCAAAAAGATATAAGCACAAGCATAAGAGTGAATTTAAAAACTGATCAAAAATACTAAGGTGAGATCTTATAATATATAAATTGATTACTTCTAATCTGAATCTCCTCCAAAAAGAAACTAATTCCTTTTTTTTTTTTTAGATGGTCAAGTGTTTTTAAGAGATGGTGGATAGTCAGCTGAATATGAACCAGCAGTGTGCTCAGGTGGCCAAGAAGGCCAACGGCATCTTGGCTTGTATCAGGAACAGTGTGGCCAGCAGGGCTAGGGAGGTGATCGTCCCCCTGTACTCAGCTCTGGTGAGGCCGCACCTCGAGTACTGTGTTCAGTTTTGGGCCTCTCGCTACAAGAAGGACATTGAGGTGCTTGAGCGGGTGCAGAGAAGGGTGACAAAGCTGGTGAGGGGCCTGGAGAACAAGTCCTACGAGGAGCGGCTGAGGGAGCTGGGCTTGTTCAGCCTGGAGAAGAGGAGGCTCAGGGGCGACCTTATCGCTCTCTATGGGTACCTCAAGGGAGGCTGTAGCAAGGTGGGGGTTGGTCTGTTCTCCCACGTGCCTGGTGACAGGACGAGGGGGAATGGGCTTAAGTTGAGCCAGGGGAGTTTTAGGTTAGATGTTAGGAAGAACTTCTTCACTGAAAGGGTTGTGAGGCATTGGAACAGGCTGCCCAGGGAAGTGGTGGAGTCACCATCCCTGGAAGTCTTCAACAGACGTTTAGATGTAGAGCTTAGGGATATGGTTTAGTGGGGACTGTTAGTGTTAGGTCAGAGGTTGGACTCGATGATCTTGAGGTCTCTTCCAACCTAGAAATTCTGTGATTCTGTGAGATACTATAGCAAAACTAAATTACATGCATTCAAATTTAAAGCAACTACACCATACTACATAATAAATTGTTTAGTAGATCACAGAAATCTATCATTACCTGATGTTTTGTCTCCAATGTAACCAGCAATAGTTATTCCTAATCCCTGGATGTTTTTAGTGAGTTCTACATTAAATTTCTCCCCATCTTCACAATTATCAACAGAAGCATCCACCTAATAAGAAAAGTATAGTTAGAAAGAAAGTGTGTTGTTTTTTAAAAAAGGTCCACCACACACTTTCATGTCATTAACATTGATCTGTAAAGTTAGACATAAATTTTTTTTTTTAAAAAAAAAAGAGTACCAACTTTGCTTCTGCTCTTATTTGGTATTCAGCAGAGATATACACATAGATAACATTCCTAACTGTAAAGTAATGCAGACCATGCCTTCTCCATCCCAGTGCCCCTGAGATACTACTCTCCAGCCAATAAAGTCATGTGATGAGAGAAATGACTGGTGGAAGTTGAACAAATTTAACAATAAACATCTTGTACAGTAAGTTACACAAACCGTGCATAAATACTATTATACATACCTTACTGCCCTTCTGGTACTTCCTAAGAACCAATTTTGGACTGTTGTGTTCTTAAAAAATTATAATAATCAAAATTATATTATGTATTCTATTTGTTTTAATTCTTGTTGAATAAGTATAGCTATTTTTCCCTATGCATACCAAGCTTAAAACTTAACAAAAGCTGTTTCTACTGAGGAAATTATTTTTCTTGTTTTTGAAAGACTTAAAATTTCTTTTTTAGCAAGTAGCAATTATCCTTCCAGCTAGCTAAACAATGACAACCTTCAATAACACCTACTACAGCACTCTGAATTTCAATAACAAAGAATTTTAGGGTAAAGAATTCATTTACTTATTGTTAATGAAAATATCTATTACAGGAGGATACATATTAAATTCCCATTTTAACAATATTGCTTTTGTATTAACAGAAAAAATAATCAACACTAAAAACTTATTTTTCCAATAAATTTTAATCTTTCAGCTGTCTAAAATGTGTACTTACTAGCCAATTCCATAGCTACTACGGATACATATATGATTTCACATAGAACCATAGAATCATTTAGATTGGAACATAAAAACCTTCAATTGCATTGTATTTATATGGACATCAGTACTTACACACGTATTTGAAATGAGCATTTATAAATATAGTATAAATCTGTGATGAAATTGCTATACTCTGTTTTTTTTTCTGCTTCTTCTACATGACAAAAAAACAACAGCTAATATCTGTAAAGTGCCAATATGGAAACCAAGCAGATATCATCTAAACCCACATTGACTATTTGAGTAAAATAAAAGCTATTTGAGAAAAAAAAAAAAAAAAAAAAAAGTGCGGGTGGGGAGAGAAAGAATACTTCAAGGGAGCTACAATGCTAAAAATCTGCTCCAATTTCAGTAACATCATCACTTTTTACAGGAAATATATCTACATTGAACAGGATGAGAAATGCCAATTTTGGAGAAGCATTCTGCTCTTACTGACTGTCAAGGGCCTCACATATTCTTTAGCCACCATATATTTTCTAGAAAGAAAACAGACAAACAAAGCTGTAACAGTCATCATCTTCACTCGATTCATGTTTAACACCCAAATCCATATTACGGAGGTTGCAGTATCATTAACTGAATGTTCACTCCATGAATGAGACTTTGTGCAGGCAAACATAGTTTAAAAACAGTGTGCCTTCTGCCAGAAGTGGCATACGAGTGACAGGGTATTTTTAAACAACGGAAATGAAAAGGAAGGTGGCAAAAAAAAGACAGTTTTTGCTTCTTTTGGGCTTTGAAGTTTTTTCTTGTTACTAGGAATTCCACAATCCTGCAACTGGCCCTTAAAATCTCATCACATAACCTCAGAAAGGCAAACAAAATACACACAGACAAATTATCATATTCAGCTTTCCTTCAGAAATTGCTACATCACAGGTCATGCACTGATCCTTTTATCTGAAATATAGGCAGGGTCTCATGCCTCAGTACTGTAGAGACACAAAACCACCACTCTCTCCTCTCAGATACTCAGAAAAGACTCAGTGTGCATGTTAACAGTAACTTTCTTAGTTAGCCTGATAAACACAACAGATGGGATGAACACATCTGTTTCTTTCCCACATATACCACTACAAGGAACAAAGGCAAAACACTGGTAATCATGCAAGAAATTGTTAAAGGCTTCTTATTAGGGATATACCTGAAATGCACTTCGTAGAATACGTCTAGAAAAAACAACAGGAAAAAGAAAATGAAAAATTCTTTGCAATGCATAAATGTTATCTACTTGTAGGCCCCAAAGCATACGACACAATACTACTGTTCCTTACTTCCCTGAAAACAGGCTTTGCAGCAAATGCGGGAATGACCTATATCATTGAGGTTCTGAGGGGACAAAGCTAATGCTGAGAGCTGTAGCTGGGAGTTGTAGAGGAGTCATAGCTAGTCTGAGGAGTAACACTACAGAGTATAATCATCAGCAAGGGAATAACGGTAGCAGCTGGTTTTCTTTGGAAAATGACTAGTAAATGAGCAATGTCGGGTGATGCAGGAAAGAGGCAGCTTCTGTGTGGTGGCTGGCACAGAGAAGAACTGTCTGATGGACGGCTGCAATGATATAGAAATAAGTGCTCCTGGAGAGTAAAAGGGTAAGTGGACAGAGAAATGCTGAAGAAACAGCATGCTATGTCTCAAGAAAATATTACACGGACTCTGCTATTCCTGAAGTATCACTGCATAATTATAAGCAAGTCAAAGGGTAAATCAACCCAGACGTATGACCTTAATAACTTCTAATCCCAAGCCCAGATCCCAGAAGACCTCAAGCATGTAGCACCTTGCACTGTGGACTGACAGCATTTAACGCCTCCCACAGTATAAGATAAAAAAAAATAACACTACTACATATGAAAATGTTGAATTCTGAGAACATAAGCATGAAAGACATTTGAACAGCTGTAAAAAGAAAATGAAGTCTAAAGTAAAAGTTTAGCAAAAGTTAAGTGTATTTATTATATATTAACTTATATATTGCTTACCTGCTTCTCTGGTGTCGAGATAGGTATTGGAGTGCCTGGTGGGACTGCTGGTGGAGGTGGCTCCTCAACAGGACCTCTTGCAATTACCAGTTTCACTCGATTTCCACACTGCCTTAGAACTTGCGCCACCTGCTCACTGCTCATTCCAGCCAAGTCAGTATCACCAATTTTCAAGATGTGGTCTCCACTACACAGTCTCCCATGCTGGAAGAAGAGTAATAATGAAAAAAATTAGTAAAATCCTGCAACTTCTTCCATAAATCATACAAATAGAAAATGACTACATGGTTTTAGTTACTTTTAATATATATGAAGTAGGTGACTTTTTTTGAATGCCACATCAATACCCTGACAGTATGGAGAAGACAAATATGTTGCCTAAGAGCATATTACTTTTACTAAAAATTTCCCCAGAAATATCCTGGACATCATTTTTTCAAGGAAAGTCACTGGGATGTGAAAAAAATACACATAGTTATGGTTACTACCTACTAATATTTAACAGCTGTATGTAGTTTAGAGAATTTCAGGTTTCATTTCCAAACACAGCTTAAAAATGTACACTCAGATTTATGCTTGTTTAAAAAATGGCCCACAAGATTAACCATAACTTCAAAATAAAATACATTTCTCTCTTAGCGTGATTCACGTAGTTATATCACCTTACACTCATATCTATTTAGGTTTACTCTCCTATTTATTTTACCAATAGAAAAGCTTCACAGAAATTTAGCCCACAGGAAAAGCATTAATGTCTGGAAAATTAATCTATCTGCTCATGGACAGGTTTGAAATGGCCTGTGATGACCAATTTCACTTCTGAGCCCTTCAGGCATGAACAAAGGCAGTCTCACGGGCTGTGTCAAGAAGCAGACACATGAGCCCAGATGCCTGTTTCAACCTCAAGTAAGTGAAGCTGATGCATCATTCTAACAGTTGTAGTGGGTTTACGTGGCAAGGTTTTGGTAGCAGGGGGCCATAGGGGTGGTTTCTGTGAGAAGGATCTAGAAGCTGCCCCATGTTTGGGAAGGGCCCCACTGCTGACCGAGCCAATAAGCAATGTTGTTTTGCGCCTCTGTGAGAGCATATTTAAGACAGGGAAAAAACGCTGCGCCACACAGCAGCTGGGAGAGTGAGAGGAGTGAGGAACAGCCTTGCAGGCACCAAGGTCAGTGAAGAAGGAGGGGGAGAGGTGCTCCAGGAGCTGGAGCAGAAGTCCCCTGCAGCCTGTGGTGAGGACCATGGTGAAGCAGGATGTCCCCCTGCAGCCCATGGAGTACCATGGTGGAACAGGGTTCCACGCTGCAGCCCGTGGAGGAGACCACGCAGGAGCACGTGGACCTGGCAGGAGCTGCTGCCCATAGGGGACCCAGGTTGGAGCAGTTTGCTCCTGAGAAATGTACCCCATGGTACGGACCCATATCTGGAGCAGTTCTGAAAGAGCTGCTGCCTGTGGGAAGCCCACGCCGGATCAGTTCATCAAGGACTGCATCCTGTGGGTGGGACCCCACAGCACAGGGGACGAGAGTGACTGAGAAGGAGCAGCAGAGAAGAAGTGCTGTAGACTGACCATAACTCCCATTCCCCCATTCCTCTGCACCGCTCGGGGGGAGGAGGTGGAAGAGGGTGGAAGAGGTGGGGGAAGGTTTTCGGTTTCTTTCCTTTGTTTCTCACTTCTCTAGCTTGTTAGTAATAAGCAATAAATCTTACTGTCTCCCTATGCCGAGTTTGTTTTGCCCATTACAATAATTACTGCATGATCTCCTTGTCCTTATCTCAACCACTGAGCCCTTTTCACATATTTTCTCCCTGTTCCTCTTTGAGGAGGAGGAGTGAGAGAGCGGCTGTGGTGGAGCTCGGCTGCCCACTCGAGCGGAACCACCACAACTGTATGGGCAGAGGAGGTAAACAGACTGGTCCCTCCTTAGATCACAACAAGTATATTCATGAAAGAATTAGGAGTCTAAAGGCATCGGCACCACACAGATATAACGTAACAGTTTGGAAAAAGTCATTTGGAGCCTAACCCGACTGGTACAATAAAATGCACTCCACTAAACACTACGTTACTGAGGATAGATTTCATTACTTGCTCTCTCATTTTTATATTTAGAGGAAAAAAGCTAGCATTATTCAGCATGAATATAAAAGTAAAGTTTAACTTCACACTATACAGAATGGTAAACAGAAGGTTAAGTTGAATTTACCTGATCAGCTACCCCTCCTGGGAGGATGGTTTTAACAATCACTCCAGTTGACTTTCCTCCAACAATCCCAAATCCCAAACCTGAGCCATCATTCACCAACTCAATGGTCTCCACGTGCTGCCAGTGAACCTCAAAGGAATAAACATTACATTTGCATGTGATTAAAATAAGTACGTATGTATTAAAATAAAAGTATTTTCTCTTCTTTCTTGGGCGAGTTTTTAAATAAAGACAGGTAGACTACAGGCAGGTATGTGGGACCTTTTCAACTGTTATTATTACATGTAAGATTACATAATATTTAGTAATAAATTGCTCATCTCTAACAGCTGTACCTCCTCTTGAAAGAATCAGATGTGTGTAGAGAAGAAAGCAGAATAGAACAAAATAGAACAGTTGGAAGAGACGTTCAAAGATCATCTAGTCCAACTGCCAGACCACTTCAGGGCCAACCAGAGGTTAAAACACATTAATGAGGGTATTATCCAAATGCCTCTTGAACAACAACAGGCTTGGGGCATCAACCATCTTTCGATGAAGCCTATTCCAATGTTTGACCACCCTCACAGTGAAGATTTTATTCATAATGTCCAGTCTGAAACTTCCCTGGAGCAGCTTTGTGCCATTCCCACATACTCTGACATCAGTTAAGTGTGTTTAGCCTTTCAACCTGATTGCTGAAAGAATGTATGCAACAACCTATGATTGTCCACCTCCATGACTCATTTCAGTCAGTAAGAAAAATAGCACTTCTGGGAAATCTTGCAGAAATGTAAAATAAAATCTTCAGATGTGTACATGTTCACGCTGGCAATTATAACAAAGCACAGCAGAAAGCATAAACCCCATTCAGAGGTTGAGACTGAAAGCAGCATTAGACATTGTGAGCTATACATTAGCAGAAGTGTAATGAACAACAGTTTCTGCATTGTCTGATGTCAACAGCATTGGAATGAAATAACTTTGACTATAGGCTTCATTTTTGTGGCAGACATAACTGCTCTAAAAGAAAGACAAATAGTAGTTCATATGGTAAAGTACTGAGCAGATGACTAGAGTTTTCATGATATTGTTTAGTGTAAGAACAAATCACATCATAAACTCGTCTAAAATTTAAAACCACAGTTGGTACTCCACCAGGCAGGACCTCAAAAATAAGTCACTAGTTTGGAGTAAATCAAGGTGCTGCAAATTTAAAGCCCTGTAGTATTTGTTTGGGTATCCACAGTCTTAACATAAACCAAGGACAATAAAGCAATGCCCTAAGGAAAAAGAATGCCTTAAGATAAGCTGCTTTCCACCAGCAACTGAAAGCTTAATGAACAAGACAAATAGAAAAGATATGCATAAGAAAAAACAGAAGGACCTAGGACAGGTTTAAAAGGAACATTTTTTTCGAGAGGCAGATGCTGTTCAGAAAATACAGAGGTAGTGACATAAAGAAAATAAGTATGTAACAGGAAAATTGCAAGAATGTAGGCCTTTTCTATGTGCTGACAGGGAAGGTTAAGCTCATCAGCAACATCTCCGTAAAAATGATTTCAGAATTACTATTTTCTTATGTCACCAAATGTTTTACGTTAATGGATAAAATGAACACTAAAATGGTTTCTTTTTTCCAGGCTGATCATTCCATATACCGCCAACTTTAGACCACCCTGAAGAAGAGACAGATAACTGAACAATGAAACACACAGGAACCAAAGATAGGTTGTATAACCCCAGGGGAAGCAAAAACGTATCAGCCATTACATGAGGAAGACACCAGGAAGAGAAAAGCGTGCATAATATTACCATGCTTCTGAGCTAACTTCTCTTCAACTAGCTGTGCAAAAGCTTTCAAAAGAAAGAAAATGTAGCAGAACTGCTTTCTATAGGTCCTATAGTGCATACCCAGGCATGGCATTTGGATGGCTCCCTGTTGCTTTATGTGAGAGTAACTGCTAAAAAGACAACTGAGGAGTAAACAGAGAAGCACCCTTTCAGCTGGTAGTGCAAATCAGACTGTAATTCCTCAAAAATGTCTGCACACACAAGCAGAAGTAAAGAAAGAAAAAGATCCTGTTTACTACTAACTCAAAATTGAGCTTTACAATGTAAGACAAATAGGTTCTATTTGCACTGGTGGACAGAGTTTGGTGATGGGAAGAATGAATATGGCCAACATCGAGATACAAGCAGCAAGGCTTAATATTTTCTACTCTTTGTATGGGACAAAGTGAAACAAATATGTGGAAGAAAAATCTCTAGAACTGTGAAGGAAATATACATACAAGTTACAAAAAGTGTCTCAATACAGAAAGCACACACATGCCCAAAACGGAATAAACATACGTTTGGGGTATACTCACCGGGTTGGAATGGGCTGAAACTGTGCTAGCAGCAGAAGGAGACCGGGAAACTACAGGACTTATGAGCTGAGGGAAACTGCCTCTGGCCACGACTAGCTGGACGTTATCTTTTGCTTTCTGTAGGATGCTGATAGCCTGTTGATGTGTAATTGTCTGATCAAGGGCTTGTCCATTAATAGCAAGGATTTGATCTGCTTCCTTCAGCTTTCCATCTCTGTCACATATGTATAAACAGGGAAGGGGGATGACAAAAACAAAAAAATCAAGAGAGTGTTGCCAGAGAAATTACAGTATTTTGACAATTTTCCAATACTTTTAATATCCTGCTCTGTATTCACCCACTTTTTAATCTTTCCCTGCAGTTTTGCTGAAAGGAGCTGATGTGGCACCCTGATGATTGCTTCCTTTGAAGCTAATCCTACTGCCACTCTCCCCTGGCTGCTACCCCCTAGCTAGCCTTCTTCTCCGTGTACCCCCATCTGAGACTAAGCACATTAGGCCTCAGTCATTCCCAACCATAACCAACCATAGCCTGGGAACTTATGTTTATTCTTGACTTTGAGTCTCTTGCTTAACAGACCAAGTGCTTTATTTTGTTCAGTGCGCCCATTCTGAATATTTATTGAACTGAAGAATGGAACACATTTCCATCAAGATGTTATGGAAACTAATTTTGCTTTGCACAACCCCCCCCCCACCTCCTTTTGGGGGGGGTGGGGGTAAGCTGAGAGAGAAACAGAAAGAAAATGATACAAAAGATCCCTTTTAAATGAGAAAAAAAAATAAGGTTTGAATAAATTACAGAATAACACTTCACTTCCTGACAAAGGAAACACTGCTGTAGAATTACATACTGAGCCTTTCCCCAGACCTACTTCAAAGGAACTGTATGAAGCCTAAACAGACAAGTTATCCTCTACCTTTTCCACCCTTCTATTACTTCCACAACAAACCAGCAAGAACTCTGAAGTCATGCCTTTAGTATCCCGAAGTGGCAGTGCTTTACAAAGCAAACAGCAGCAACAAAAATAAGGCTCCCTATTATATCAGCTTCTACACCTGTAGTGTAGAAGCCAAGGTACTCAGTATCTTTCAGGAAAAACACTATTTTGCCTTAACCAATAATATTTTACTTGTGAACTTGAACTGTTTTTCAGAGTGCTTTGGAAGATTTATTATTGCTGGGCCCTTTCTGATATATGAGTCCTGTAACAGTTGTTGAATAGTTCTCTTCTTGCCAGCAAGTCAGGCAGGACTTGATTCACTGAAGATAGGTCTCAACTCCTTGGAATATGAGGAGCAAAAGTCACTTGGAAGGGAGTGGGGGGCTAAGGGGAAATGAGGAGAAGGGAAAAGAGGGATTTAGGCAATTTAAAAAAATACTGTAATGACATATAGCAGCAAAATGATCCAGCCATCCCCCATGACATGCAGAGTACACCACGAAGCACCTCTAACCAGGATCCCAATCAGCAAATCTGAACGGAGTGATATACCCCACTGAGTCTGCCATGAACCAGTATCGCTGCCATTCACCAATGAGTTTGATCACTAGGAATCAGTGGAATCAGGACTAAAGTCTAAACCATACTGTCAACAAGCTATTGTTATCACCGAGTTTCTGATAACACCAAGTACTTCTTTTTAATAGTCCACAGACTTCAGGTCAAGCCTCGCTTGAGTTAAAAGATAGATTTCTTACACGTGTATAACAGAGCCCTACTCCACAACCAACCCTTTTAATTGCAATGGATTTCTTAGGATAAAGTTATTTTTTCAGTGTAATCAAGGATGCCAACACCTGTATTTTAGTTTTTAAAGCCATGACATAGAACTGTAGCCTCTCTTTTTTCCCTGTTGAAAGGGAGAGACTACAAGAAAACCACAAAGAAATTACTTCTGAGTAAAATTCAAGCACAAATCATACAGCACTCTATTCCAAAATTATAAAAGCTGCTCTCATGAGTTATTTTAAACCTGGTAGGACACATGGCATATAATAAAAGCAAAGAACACTCTTGTACGACAAATACAATAGCAATAACACCACTAAATCACAGCGTCATGTTAACACTTGGTACAGAAAAATATTCCAGTAGTATTCTTACCGATGTGCCACACTTCCCTCCTGGATTTCTTGCACAAATATTCCCAGTTCTCCCCTGTTTTCACTCTTGAGTCCCACAACACTGAAGCCCAGACCACCACTTACAGGTTTAATTAGCTCAATTGTCTCAACAAGACGACCCTGTTTGGCAGAAGAAAAGTGGATGAATATTAAAAATGTCAAAAAGCAGCTTTAATGAGTGTGGTAAACAGCTTGGTAAATAAGTTTCGAACTTTATTTCTAGAGCTGTGCAAGGCTACACAAGCTGATAACTGAAATATAGTTCTTCAGTGCTCCTTTCTAGCTATCATATAGAAAGCTAGCAATTACAAAAGATTTGAGAGACAAAGGTTCCTTAGATCAGAAGAGGAAAACCAGAAAAAAATCAGCTAAATGAGTGCAGGATCATTAGTGACAAGACTAAGATACAAAGGTCTACAAAGTTGGCCTGTACCCTCTGAAATTTTGATGCCAAAAAGAAATGAGGATGAATTTCAAAAAGAGGAAAAAGTAGAACTGTGCAAAAGTGTTTCCAGAAGAACAGCTGAGGACTTCCTATAGCAAGCTCTATTAAAGGTTAATTAGAAAAATGCTAAAATACATGCCTGTCTATTCTCAGCCCCAGCCACTGAAGGGACTCAAACACTACTTTTGTCTACCACAGAAAAGTAGTAAGATTACAGAACAATGCACATTAAACCCAAAAATGAATTTTTTGTCTTATTTCCAATGAAGCAGCACACCTAGGCTTCATAAATGATGTAGACAAAAACATGCTTTGACAAAGCATCTTCTGCATGCACACATCAGTCCTGCAATGAGCCCAGAAAGATAATGGCATGCAGATCTATGAGTGTCACACTGCCCAACTAAAGACAGTATCAGCAGCAACAACATCAAGGATAGTTTTCCAATCCTGCTTTCTCATTACTAGTTGTTCCTCACATGAAGAGATTATCTTAGTTTTTTACAGCAAGTATGCTATTGTTTGCCACATTTTAGGGTCAACAGAAGACATGTTTACCTGGGACATATTTCTGACCAGCTGCTCAAAGTCATCGCTAGAGGATTTCCCATTAATCTGAGGAGTGATGGATCTCATTGATGCTTCTAGCACGTTAGCTGGGCTGCCGTTCTGCTGAGCCAACAAACATGACTCATTATGTGGTAAGGACCCCGCATTCACACCATGGTAGAGAAGCTGGGGCAATTCACCAGTGGAATGTATGGAAGGAGTGATATTTACCTGAAAGAGATTGATAACAACACAGATTTATTCACATACCAGAGATACTCCTGCTTACCACAAAGCACAATGAATAGGTGCTAGCTTGTTAAAAATATTTAAAATCACAATTTGCAATTTTAGAACAACAATTTAAAAAGATAAATTATCCTTAGTATTTATAGTTGACAAGTTGTGAATTATGAGCTAAAACATGAAATAAATTTATGAAAATAATCTAAAATTATTTTGCACACTCTCCCTAAAATTCTTTTGTTCACATCAGCATAGCAGCTTGAATAACTCAAATCACTGTAGTGGTAAACAAGTCTGAACAAGCTTTTTCTATACTGCCAGGTTTTTAAAAATCAAATTGTTCAATTATTTTACAAGGAAGAAAAGTATGCGCATTTTGATAAAAAAAAAAAAAAAAAAAAAAAAAAAAAAAAAAAAAAAAAAAGAAAGAAACCTCACCTACTATGCAGGAAACAATGGTCCAAATAAAATTTATGCCAGTCAGGTTTTCTGCACTGTTATACACTGAGGCTGCCACTGTGACACCCTACATGAGCTACAATTATATACAAAATTACTGAGCAACTCTAAAATCACCAGGCCGATCTGAAAGCTGCAGTTGTACCTTTACACAGACAGCTGTGACAATACCTTTCTCTTAGAGAAGAAAAGAAAATAAGAGAAGTCCCCATCTTGCCCAGACAGAGTAAATTACCCACTTTCAAGCAGGTCTTGGCTGACCAATCTAATGCATGGCTGGGGGTGGGAGAATGGAGACATCACTTCACACAAATGAATGTACAATGCTCAGGAGAAGCAGCCCTCAGCTGCCTCTTATCCCACTCGCCTGATGGTTGTCCGTCAGCATGCACTTTTTTACTCCAGACCCATCTGTGTCACACTTGCCTGGCATGCTGACCTCTACTCAGGACCACAATACCCTGTCCTCAAATACTTTTAATAGTTTCACAGTGCAAAAATTGCAGCAGTCTCTACCACAACAGACATTGTTTCCCCTTCTTCAAAGCCTTATTTTTATATATCAAGCATCAACAAAATTTCCTTAATCTGGGAACTTATTCTAAAATGGCTACTGTGCCAGCCAGTCTTAACTATTTAAACAGGCTACCCCTTTCAAATTTATCTTATCATTCTCCTAACAGCCCAGACACAACAAAAAAAAAGTCAGTACCGTTCTCCATCACACAATTCCTTCTCATCCAAGTGCTTTAGGAAAATATAATAGAACAAATGTCATTTGCTGAATACCCTATCCGCCTGGAAAGTTCAACAAGTTACAGAAGAATTAATACAAGGCAGCACTAGAAAGAAAAGCCCTCAATAACACTTAGCCTGCTCTGCCATAACAAAATGGGAAAGAAGAAAAACATGATGTTTATCACAAGCATTAATCAGTCATGGATACATGTTCATTTTCTAAATCACTCTGCTCATAGCATAAAATAGCACTTAACTGCCCTTCCTGCTGAAGGTTATCATCCTCAGAACTTGCTTGGTGAAAGGAGTCACAAAAGAACTCCGGCAAAGCCAGCAAGGTTAGCCTAGACAAGGAACAGCACAGTATGACCAAAACCAACTGCCACATACAGTGGTGAGAATTCATAAAACCGCTTTGATGCAACCTTTGGAGTGATAACCTCAAACTAAGTAGGCAAGGCTCAGCAGTTGTGAGTGGTAATGACTCCAGCCAACGTGATTAAACTTGGAGAAAAAAAATGTATTAAATGCTTTACATTTCATTTAGCACCTTTCTCAACACAACACTATTTCATCTTGGGACCCTTTTAATATGGCATGAACTTAAGTTTCATCAGTCAGGATGGCAGGAAGGGGAAGGGTCACTGGCTTTATCATTAGTCCTAAGAAACCCTAGCGTCTGTGAAAACTGCCTTTGAATGGTGTGCATAGTCATAAGACAAAAGAACAAAAAGAAATAAAATTATAATTATGCTAGGAGCAAAATTTGAGACTATAAATAAAGCTAGAACCCCTCTGCTTTAGAACAGGAAGAGCCATGCAGGCTAAAACAAACGAACAAAAAGGGTAAGAAATAGAATATTATGGCATAGGAGCTTGCTGAAGCTGAGGAATTGCTGCCGTGCCCACCTCACTGTCTGAAACCCTACCTTTCTTCATTAATTTCACTTTGAATCTCTCCATATTATCATATGATATGTGAACTATTATCATCAAGAGAATCCCAGCCTGTGAAACCTCTCACCATATAGAGCAGCATTGTCCTCCCTGTAGCAGGAACATTCCTTTACACACACAAATATAGGAAGCAATATAAAACTCTGGAAAAATCATGCCGTGCACAAAAAAAAATGAGATCAAGCAAAGCACAGTACTCCTAAGGCATGGCACTTTTACAATGGTATGAATAATGTAAATAACGTTTATATCTTGGTATTGTCTTGCTCAAACACAGAATAAAGCACTTATTTTTCTGTATGCAAAAACAGCAAATAGAAAAATGGAGCTACATCTCAAAAATAAAAGGCTATTGAGTACAACACATTCCCTTTACTGTGAATTGTATAATATATGTTTCCTATGAATCTAGAGTTCTTCTCATGCATTGAGCATCCAGTACAGCACAGCCATCAGTATATAGAGGAGCTCTGTGCACATCCTGCAGAAAGTTCTGTGAACATTCTGATAGAACTGCATAGCAAAGTATTGCTTTAGGAAGGTCATTTCACTGTTGGCAATGCTCAAACAACAGACCACAACGGACACATTAACTTCCACCTGACCGTATTACTAGTATCACCATTTTCTTCTCTAGATAAGTTTGAAGTTCTTAAATGTGTGTTTTTCATTAAAATATGGCATTTTCCTTCGGAATTTATTTTTTCCTCTTTGTTAGAAAACTCTCACATCTACTTGCTAGAAAAAAATGTAGCAACAGGCCACAGATTCATGTTTTAGCATCACATTGTATGTTTTCACAGACCAAATCCTGTTCAAACTGAAAATACGGACCTACCTTGTCAGCCTGGCACCTTGTCCTTTCTGTACATTTCTGTGAGCTACGTGGTACACTGCTGCAAAGGTGTGGGAACCGACTGAACCCCTGTATTCATTCTGCCTTCCAAACTAGTGTTGAGATGGAAATTGTTCAGGATTTTCTAAGACATTTTTCCATAAATGCTTATTAACTCTATTACTTTAAAGACACTGGATAGTCTTTATTTGCATGACGGTTAATGTATCACTGAAAAGAAGAGCTGCACACTATATAAAACATGGAAAGTTAAAAAGCACATCCAATTAATATCAGTTTAAATAAAGCTTTGAAAAAGTTCATCTCAAACCTTCAGTAATACCTAGAAATAATACCTACATTAAAGAATACCTACAATGCAGTATCAAACACTACCTCTTCTCTAACAATTGATAGTAACACTTCATTTTAATCATTTTCTTTTTAAATAAACAGTTACATGTTCAATAGAGGATGTGCTTAACATGGGAAACCTACCTCACATAACGTGGCTTCTGCTTCTGGCTTGTGATGAGAAGTCTAAGAAAATCTACCAAACTGTTAACAGAATGAAGTTCTGCATACATGTGTGTGTAAAAAACCTTGTATTTAATAATTTGTCTACCCTTCTCTCCTGAAACACACCCACGCACACTTTAAAATAATTTCTATTTGAAAATGACATTTACAATGTCCCTAAAGATAGAATATTAGAATCCCCACACAAACTAAGAACAGGAACATCATGATTCTCTCTTCACTCCACCTCTTCAAATACAAGCTTACAGCATGTAAAAATTCAGGAGAACTGGTGTATGTCATTGTTAATCACAGAAGTATATGTCATTTCTGGAGGTGCAATAAGTCACAAGTAGAAATCTTAGGAAGATGATGGTCTTGTCGTTTCAAGAAATAGTTTCCATAGCATATGAGTCGTAATACTTTGCAATAATAAAATAATAATAAAATCACTATACTATACTACTTCTGTATTGAGAAGTTCCTTTATAGCAATGTGTTTATTTAAGTAATGTATGAAAGAACGTTGCTTTGTTTTATAATTTGGCTTATGGTAATTGTCCTTGATTGGCCTCTTTCTTACTTTACACAACATCAACAATATATGGACATAATTTGGCATAAGAGGAAAAGAAAATTCACAAATACCATTGAGCATGATAAAACCTACACTACAGTTGCGCAGATAGATGCTAAATGCATTCAGACAGCACTTATATTTGGTTGTTCAAAATGTCTTTGATAAAAAAAAAAAAAAGTAATGTCTGTGAGCATATCAGCATTTAAAGCAATGCAATAATCACTGCTAGGTCTCAGCTGTCAAAAGAACAAATTCCTGGTGTTTCTACTTTTTAAAGTCCCCAGCCTCAGAGACCGCATGCAACATAAGGCAGTATTTCAACCAGTATGAAAGTGTGCTGTGTAGCAAATGTGGCAGTAGGAGCAACAGTGGTAACAGAAGTGGTGAAGCACAAGTCAGCCGCACAGTAGGCCTGCATGGGAGGTCACAGGCAAGGATCAGCTGCCAGGCTCCATGCAGGAGCCTCCCTGCCTGCTCCAAATTCCTCTCCAAAAGAGAAGGCAGCACACACAAAAACACTGTGAGGGCAGCACGGAAATCTCCTCCCAAGTCTCCTCTGGAACAAGCAGCAGCTATTCATAAGGCACCCTGCTCCCTGGTAATGCTTCAAAGCAATTCTGGTAAATGCTCCTTCACCTCCCTGAGAAAGGGCTCCGTCCTCGGGAGGTACAGAGCAGATACCAAATTAGCTTTTCATATGAGTGTATGAACTACTTTGTTTCAAATAACAGAACAAATGGCGCAGTTGTAGGAAGGAGCTCAGAATAATAACTAGAAGTCCTTGTATGCTGTGCAAATCACAGCGCTAAGCGACCATTCACAGGCACTATGAAAGATGCAGTTTCTCCATCTTGCTCATTTCCTAAATTTGTCTTGCAGTGCTGGGCACCCAGCTATCACATGCAAATTAGTAGGTGGCTGCACTGCAGGCAGAATTCTTCCTTTACTGAATTATTGTGTATAAAAAACTATGACTGAGCTCACAAAGAAAAAAAAAATCTTTTTTAGAGGAATGTAGCCTAGCCAAGGAAAGGATTTTTTGTTCTGGTAAAACACTGAGCTGAGTGAAGGAGGGAGGTGGAAGAGAGGCAGAGTAGATAAGTGAGAGGCAGAAAGGAATAGAATAGAGTTAGAGGTGCCATAGAAGGGCTGCCAGTGCTGTCTGGGTGTTTTCTTTAATACATTTTATATGCTAAAGAAAACATTCTTAAGAGATTCTTAACTGGAAAGTTCAAAACATCACAGTCACAGTTTTTCTTTTCTGTCACTCCTTTATCTGCAAACAAGATTGCTCTTCACAATCAGAAAGCAAGCATTCACCACGGAATAAGGATACTAAGAGGGAGAAAGAAAAAAAAAGTGTTTGCTTCAGCACTCCTCAACTCAAGGGACTGGTGAAGTCAGGATAACAATTCTCAACAAAACATTGCTTCAGTGTTCCTAGACTCAAGTTCTTAACTCTGCAATGACAGATCTGCAGCGTAAACAAAAACTGTTCGCTTATCTAAGAAAAAAACAACCTTTAGAGCACCTATCAATAGGCACCAAAGCTTCATATTTGCTGACTTCGGGACTGTGCCTCATCAATATCCATCTGAAGCAACATACTGTTCATTCCGCACAACTCCACTAAACACAAATGCAAACTCAGGAGGTTCTCGTTAAGCACACAACAACAATAGAAGAGGATCAGTTTCAATTAATATGCAGAAGCTTTAAGAAAACGGGACAGCAAATCTGAAACACCTGCTTGCATGTTGACACTTTTTCAGATCTCTGGGTGCTCAAGAGATCACTTTTCTGTCAAAAAAAAAAAACAAAAAAACAAACCAAACCAAACCAAAACAAAACATGGGAAGCTTAATATTTTAGACCATAAAAAGGTGAGAATACTCACAGGAATGCATAAAGTACTTGTATGCTAAAACTGTGTATTTACATCTTAAATCTTGATAGAACATGACTGATGTTTACAAGATTTGCCAGGACGTTTTCAAGACTCACTACACAAACAGAAGATGGTCTCACAATCAACCCTGCACCTTCCAGATACCATGCCACATGACAGAAATATATCCAACCCTCAGAAATTTTTATGTGGCCACTACAGGCCCACAAGTACGTCTCACTTAATGATCTACCTCTACTGGGATTCTTGCAACAAATCAGTTTAATTTAGAAAGTAAATTGCCATCATTGCTCCTATGCTCCCATCCTCTCCTCCAAGCCAATACTTCACTGACAGATGCCCTTCTCCTGAGAACTTTGCAGTAGTCTTCTAACTCTTCAAAAACTCATCAACTAATTAGAAACACATTAACAATTTAACAGACTGTCACACTTTACCTTGAGAAGACAGAGACCACGTTTCAACTTCAGGACAGCTTATTGTGCAGGATCAAGAGAATTTAACGATCTTAGGCTGCAATGGGTAGACTGCTACAACTAGCTCAGCACCACTTGACAAGTTTCAAAGATAGCTCTGACTGCAAGTGCTTGGGAAACAATGTGTCTCCATCCTCTGTCTGGCAGGGCTCAGCCAAAAAGCCTGGTCAATACTCACCTGCCTTGAAGTTTTCGCCAACTACTAATTTAAGAGTTCCAAGATCACAGTGCCTTTCCAGCCATCAAAATAAATAAATAAATAAATAAAACTATAGGGCGGCCTTGAACAAATTTGGGGCTTTGAAAATGCCAAGAAATCAAGAAATTTAATTTTCTAACTTGACTGCCTATTACACTTATTCTTCCCCTTGTTTCAATATTATTTATAAACATTTAAATAAAGCAAAGAGGAAACAGACTATTTCATGTTATACTGCAGGGAAGAAATGATTACGTAGAGAAAATATTGGATAATTTCTTTGAGGTCACCCAAATCCACACATGGGAACTCACATTTGCATGTGCAGGCATTCATATAAGTGCATATTAAAAAAATCACATACATGTACAAGTGGTTCCCCTGTCAGCTAGATTGGGTACTACGTATATATTGCGCTACATGCACAGAACACTGAAGCTACTGCACAGATAGACCTGCAAGGCTGGGGCTGCTGGTGAAACTATTACTTGATTTAAAAAAAAAAAATGCTCATCTGAAATAACCTATGGACTATCAGTTGCATCTCACTTAGATGACTGTATTTAGAAACAGAAGCAACCTTCAACTTCAAAACTAATGACTAGAAGTAAAAATTTCATCTGCCTTTTAAGCAAATTCCCTCTAATGTTTCAGGCACACCTTATTTTTGGACTGTATGTTTCCACTGTCATCACCACATAAGTATCCATGTATTTTTGTGTACCACTTTCCAAATAACAGAGTGAACAAATCATCAGAGCAGCATTCCTTCTATATTTTTTTAATCACTCCAATATTATCAAATCAGCACGTACCAAAAATGCAAATTTCAAAAAACACTGTCACACATGGCACAATAGGCACCACTCTAACGTAGTTCTTGATTATGTAAAATAGCATCAAGATGATCTACAAGAAACAGCAAAGGGCCAGACTCTGCCCTTCTACCATGCAGTTGTATTAGCCTCAGGAAGACAAGGACTCTTCACCAGCTACAGCCTGGCCAGAGACCAGATGCAGCTACATATTGATGATATGGTCAAAACACAGGGGCTGCTTACTCCTACTTCAGCATTTCTGCATACTAGTCACACAATCACCCATCTTGCAGAATTCAACAGGAAAAACTATTTGCAGAGCTAGATATGTAGTTTAGTTACTGAACTACATTTTATATTTAAGTTTTTATTTCCATGTCATCAGAGCAAGATGACAATAATAAATTTAATAAAAATAAGATGCCCCTTTTCTCTTCCTCACCAAAGGAAGGCATAAAAGTCATACTTTTACTTAAACTCCTGAGCAAGGAGAAAGGAGGCAGAAACTCTCACTTTTTCTTAATCTCTTACTCCAATGTCAAGAAAAATATATCTTCATCTCTTTATGAAGCCAACATTTCCACAGCTTCACTTATATATTCTCATTTTAGCAGGTTAAGATATAAGGAATCAATAGAAGGTTCATAGGAAAGAAAAAAAAAAAAAGTGAGACCACAAACAAAACATACTGCTTCCTTTTGAAGGACAGACAGAAAGCTGTACATTAACTTACTACCCAGTACCACTATTTCCCTACAGTGCACATCGTATCTTACAAGTACGTACGTAAAAAGTGCGTGCATACACTACGGGCCACGATAAAACCCAGAAAAGTCACTTGGTATATCCTCCTCGATTCTCTGAAGCTTTGGATCAGACCTTTAATTTAATGATTTCACTACACAACATGCAAAGAGATACACTTAGTTTTGCACCTTCAATTTTTCTCTTATGTCTGGGTGGTTGCTTTTCCTACCTGATCTCTCAGCTGTTGAACAGAAGTCTGAAGGTTGAGAATTTGATTAAAAAGAGGACTCTGCAGCACCGATTTTAATAAGCTCAGTTTTTCCTCATTTGCAATGTCACCTCGATCGCGTAGCTTTGCCTGTAAGCGCTCTACGGCCTGGAGAGCCCGATGCGTATCTGTAGAGATAATTCACTCCAAGTCAGTGTAAATTTAGGAACAGAGACATAGGAAGCACACAATGGATTTTAATAAATCCCTCTTCTGTTCAAACTACAGAGGACTTCAGTGGTTCAGTTCTGAACACAAAAAACATCCCAAACACGTCTTAATGAATCAGGAAGTCAGAGGCAGAGCACAAGACAGAGAGCAAAGAAAATTACACTTCTTTCCACTATAAACTGGGTTGCAAAAGTGAAAGAGCCTTCATTAAAATTCATTTACAAGAACTGTAGCAACTGTACGTAAGTGTACATAAGTGTACAGGCAACTGTAAATAAGAAGTGACACAAATATCTCTAAAAGGAAACGTTTGTCTTTTCCATATGAACTTCTAAAATTCTACTACAGACTAAAACAAAACAAGTTGAAAAAGATAAATACACTAAACAAATGATGTGTTTTCCTATGGTAAAAAAATTATGTATGTATAATTATATGGGCAAGTTTTTTGTTTTTTTTTTTTGTTTGTTTGTTTGTTTTTTACAAAACCTACCTCGGCTGTATAGAATATATGGAGTATATACCAACATCCTACATCTATTAAGCACACTTAATTTAGCTAAAAAAATACAGTGATACAAATAAAAAGATTACCAATTGTTTCCAACATTTTTTCAGCTTCTCAGCTTCTACTCCAATATGGTAAGTGGTAGCAAATACAGTATTTTCCTGCAAAATATCAGACAAGGAAAACTGTCACATTTATAGACTATTAAGTACTGAGTTCTGAACAAGAAGAAAAAAGTTTGACTTCTGAAAGCAATATACAACCTCCCAAAATAACAACCCACAAAAACTACATCTCCTTGAATAATTAGAATAACCTCATAGGTGACCACATTCTGAGTTACTTTACAGCTTAAAACCTTCCTGAAAATTGCTTTTAGGAATATACTTTGTAATATTTTTACATTTCCATATCAAAGGCTCTGTCTGTATACAGCTCCACAACATCTCCTGAATTGCTCTAATCAGAAGCTATGAATCACAGCTGTCACTGACACTTTACAGCATTTCATTGCTTTCCTTTTCAGTGATTCATAAAAGCATTACCCCTGGGTTCAGTTTTCAAGCCCTATGTTGACAATTTCAGTTGCATGAGTTGCAGCTTACCTTTTAAAGTCACTTTTAAAAAGAAAAGTCACTGAAGCCATGACATGTTAATGCTATCCAGGCCTGTCACACTACAACCTCCACTATTAACATACACTGGTATTAAAAGTTATATATGAATGACGGCCAATTTTTGCAAACATAAGTTTCCAGGCAGGAAGCTCTGTCCTGGGAAGAATAAATTTCTGAAACTGGTCTGGTTTTGGGGCGTTGGTGGGTTTTCGTTAGGGTTTTTGTTAGGGTTTTTGCTTTGTTTTGTTTTTTAATAGCATGTCTGATGTTGTTCAGAAATTTGTAATGTTGGATTAGTGCTAGAGTCCCTCCATGCATCCACAACAATGATGGAGATGGGTAACTAAAGGGAAGTGAGGAGTTCAAACTTCATTGCAGATACATGAAATCAGCTGTGCCTTTCTTCATATTATCCTCCAAAACAGTACCTTTGTTTTCTTGAGAATAGGAAAGCAGTTTAAGACAACATCCCAATTTCAGTCTGGTGAGCAAATCACCACACAGAGAACAGTGATCAGTAAACACTCAGGAAAAGTGACTTTTTCTTCGTACATAAAAAGGAAAATCAAAAAAGGGTGATACTGACAGATCTCTGGGGGTGAGAGCCTAACTAAAATTCAAGAGTAGAAATAGAACTTGTAGAAGCTGAGCAGGATAAACATGAGTCAATCCTCACAATAACAGCGAGAAAAAAGTTTTCAACATGGATTCAGTTAGAAGGATCACAAACCAAGACAAATATTTTGACAAGCACGTATCATTTGCAGTTTGTATAGAAAACTCAATTCAAGTGGATTTAGAATGTTTTCAGGTTCCCTTGCCAAGACTTCCCTAGTTTCAATATGCCTGAAACTTCATATCAGTTTATTTGTGTCTGAATTTACTAATACATTGCCAGAGAAACACTGATCATCATTTTTAGGACAATACACTACTTAGAGAGAGGCACGAAATTCAAGCCTTCATGAATGTTTTCTCACTTAACAAGGTAATCCCAGCACATGACTACCAGATCTGAAAACAAAACCAAAGAATATCTTACGTTTTCACCTTGTAACCCTTCAAAATCAAGACAAAAAAAAAATGTCTATTTCACATGGGATAAGGCTATTTAAAAATCAAGAAAGAAGCTGGATTCCCCAAACTTTAAGCACTGATAGCTTTTACTTCAAAATTAAAAAAACAACTATCGCATCCTCTATTCAGAGCCCCTGTTTACAAACAGAGCCATTTATGTCCTGTTTATGTCCTCCTCTCAGTGGCACTGCCAACTAAAGCAGATTTTCCCTGTTTCACCATTCCAGCTCTTTCTGTACAACTGCTCAAGCAGCTGTGTTGTGGATGCAGAGAACTGCATCAAAAAAAAAAAAAAAGAAATTACTTCTGTCACATCTGTCCCATGACCCTTTTATTATGCTACTGCATGCACATGCACACTGCTATAATACCTTTAACTCTAACCTTTTGATGAACTAATCATGAAAATTACAAGTTTACTGTTCTGCTTTAGGTCCCTTAGAATCTCAGGAAGAGAAGCAGCTGTAAAGAGCAAACATCTTTTGAGGCTGCAGGATCTTGCTTTACATTATGTTTCAACTTGCCTAAAATATCATTCTTAGTGTGCTGTGAAAAGCATGTTTTACAGGCGACAGAATGGACAAGGTCACCACTGTGTTTGTGCAATCCTAGAATAATGATCTCTGATGATTTGTAATGGAAGCTTTCTAAAAATGGACACTTATTAACAGAAGTCACTAAACAGACTCTAGAGATAGAGATGATCCTATTTAATCTGCAATGAAAAAAAGTGCTTAGCTCTGCTAAGGCACTCATGATATACTTTATATTTACCTCATGCACTAGAGGTAGGAATACTGCTCCAGAGCTACTTGAGTGTCAGCAAATCATTATTTTTTTTTAAACTCACCCTTTATTTTATTTCTCCTTAATTATCCTTATTGCGTGTTTATATTGGCAGAAATTGCCTCCTCAGCTGACCCGCTTAATGCCTTTGTTGACTGCAGCACCAAAAGGGATCGAGACTGAAACTGCCGTCAGGATGTTTTCCTTCAGGACACTTCCTCTGACGCAGAAGCAAGGCACTGAGGCGCACCAGTATTTCTGTGTCTCACAGTCCAAGATGACCCCTCTTTGCTCTGTGCACACTCGTAAATGGCGAAAAACCATGTGACCATGATCCTGCTGTGTCCTATCCACGCTAGCAAGCGGGATTTGTCAGCACCAGCTTAGTGGCACATCAATGTAGCCCAAGTACAAGAGCAGCAAGCACTGCACAGACATCTATAATCACCAACCACCACCCACTGCAGCAGCAACTGCTGGCATTTAAAGCGGCTTGATTCTAGGTATTTCAGTAAAAATGCACTGGAACAAATCTTGTCCAGGGAGAAGTGTGGAGGGAAGGATGCACAGTTTTATTTGTTGAAAGAAGTATAGCCATCATTTGCTACAGAGAGTGTTTTTATAACACAATGACAAATTCTAGAGACACAAGTGAGATATTTCTGATTGTCTTACTTTCCATTCTCCTGGCTGTCTGTATCAGAGGAGTCTGAAGCCCAAACTTACCCTCCTATAAATGACACAAAGGTTGTTCATGACTCAAAGAGCTTAGTAGCTTAATTCAAAGTGGCTTTAACTATTTGTGTGTTTCAGAGCAAAAGTTCATTAATCTCTTCACAGTAATAAGAACACTGACTGAATGAATTGCACTTTTTTATTGGCTACTTGAAGTACTGCTAAATGAGTAGCAAGTTAATCGCACTTCAATGTTTTTAAAAGGTATGGGTATCTGACAGATCCAGCTTAAAAAAAAAAAAAAAAAAAAAAAAAAAAAAAGACATCTCTCTTCCCTCCTGTTTTTTAAGAAAGTAAAAAGCACGCGCAATTTTAGCCAGGTACACAATGAAAGATATGTAACCTTCTACTAAGCATGCACAGAAGATAAAAGATGGTCCCTTTCATATACTCATTAATACACTTGCCCTTCTAAAATTTGAAATCCCCAACTAACACACAAAAATGTGTGTTATGTACCTCTACACTCTTGCAGCTACCCTTCTTCTGTAAGTTATGTTTTCTGTTGCCAGAAAAGAGCCGACATGCTGCAGTCTTGATTTCTTAGAACACACTCCTAAAACACTAAAATCCATAGGTATAAGAATTTTAAAAACCAGACATTAAATTTATATTTACCACCTCCTCTTCACTGCAACTATGCAAACTATTTAGTGAAACAGACAGAAGATTCACCAAAAAAAATTAGTCACTTTTAATTATTACTCTTTCACGATCATGTAGTTTCAACAAGGAAACTTACTCTTTTTCATTGATGGATACTCCATCTACAATTTCATAAATCCATTTCAGAAAATACCTCAAAAACTAACACTCATAGCACGGGATTAACAAACATGCAGTGACAAAGGTAGAAAACATGGTAATAGGCTTTGACTTATAGCTCTTCCATTACTTTAAGCGTTCTCAGGATACAAAGGAAACACCTATCTTGAGAGCGATCTCTAGGCACAAAGTTTGCTTAGGAGCTGCATGAGATTAAAAACCAAATCTGATTCAATTAAACAACATGGTAATCACCACCTATATTCTGTAGCTGCTAAAAAGAGCATTTTAAAACTCCTAATCTAAATTTCAACACCTGGGCTTGAATTTGGCTGAGGTATATATATCCTTCTGTACTTGATTGTTATCCTCTGTCTTTCCTTTCCCCTGCTTTCTGTCACTCAGACGGGCATGTTAGCCCTGCTTGGCACAAGAATGAAAACCAAACCACACAGGAAATGGAAGATACTAATTACCGCTAAACCTTCGGTATTGCCTGCAGTTTAAAGGAGCTCTTCTCTTTCACCCAGCTACTTCTGCCACACTGGCTACTATCCCTGTGGAGAAAATTAAGGTGATGCCTGAACTCCTGGAAGACAAGACTTGTCAATATAAAGGCAGCTGAAACTATCCAAGGTAAACTGAAAGGTCTCGCGCTTCCTATTCATTCTTCCACTGTCGTGAAGGGAGCTCACTTTCAAGGACTACGAGCAATATTAGATGGGACTGACCACTGCAGCTTGACAGGTATAGCCTTCATTACTCATAATGAAAGTGATATACATACCTGAGCATGGACTGAGTGGATGTGGAAATAAATGCAGGAGAGCAGTGACAAACAGGGGAAGAGGGGAAAAAGAAACAAAAAGTGGAAATGAATAGAGATGTGAAAAAAGGCTAGCCCAGTACTTCACTGACAGGTCACCAACATGCAGGTAACAACAACCACCTGTTTCACAAGTCAAGGAACTGCATGCTCAGACTGCATGCTTCTGTATGACAGAAGAGGAACTGATTCAATAAAAGAAAAAGCAATTTGTAAGGACTAAATACAGGTAAAATTAATGTGCTCTGTTCCACAAGAAACAAAGCAGATTTCCACTGACTACCAGGAATGTAACAAGAGAAATGTGAAATTTACATTTAAAAGCTTTATTAATGCAAAAATTTTTCTGAAACATTCAAAGCAGGGAAAAAAAAAAAAAAGTGGTTCACAAATAGATAGCCTACATTAAGACTATAAGCAGTTTGGTTTGAAAAGTGACGCTCCCTGAAATTTAGCAAAATACTGAATATATCAAAAACACGTAAAAGGATGATAGTAGCAGCTCTACATGTCAGAGGAAAGTCCTTTGAAAGAGCTAAGGAACGTCTTTTGAACCAACTATGAAAATTAAATTTTGAACACTCAACTGATTTTAGCCTTCTGTACACATCACACTAATGTTTTAAGGAAACTTACAGTGCTTTCAGATAAATGCAGAATCTTTTCCTTTCTGTTGAATTAATAATGTTCTGTAACTCAGTAAGAACCTCTACATGAATGTAATATTCATGTTAGTTGATGCATAAGTTACCATTACAACCTGGAACTGGGCCTAAACTACACTTTGTGCTTCTACCTTCTGCTTAAACTTATGCGATGTAGGATATTCAGAAATATTCAGTAAGAGTACTGAAAAAAAACAACAGAGCAGGGAAACTTTTTTTATGGTAAGTAAAGTAACAAATAGATAATCTGTTTACAAATATATATACATATATTTCAGTAAACAGTTTAAATTGGCATTAATTGAAAACACTTGCTTCAAACACCAGAAGTATAGGATTAGCTTCTGAAACTGAAAAGCAATTTTTAAGAATATGCAGAATATATGTGACACTACATATCCTGAGTCAGTATAAAATCCAGGCATGGTTACTGTTGCCTATTTACTTCTTTAGTATACAGATTTGATTAACATATTCATTAAATTCAGTTAAGCTTAATTAAATGCAGTTCCAACAACAGCTGCATTTCTTAATGTATACTGGACTCTTCACAGAGGTGAAAAAAGTACTCATAAATGAATAAACAAGAAGCATCATTGATGAATTGCCACTGATCTTCAATGAAGAGTTGTCATCTTCCTTTAAAGCTGAAGACACTATAGAACTTCTATTATATTTTCTGAAAATTAAAGGAGAGTAATGCAGGAAGTCATTACATCATGTAACCAGTCTACTGTACAAGGTGGTTCAGATGTAAGGACTTGCTCTGAAAACCCTATTAAAAGAAATACTTCAATCTGTCTAGGCCAATTATTTCATAAGCAGCAGCAACAGTACTCCAAAGCAATTTGTGTGTGAGAAGAGGGCACTAAACACTCAATGGCACAGTTATGTATTGACTTGCTGTGTATGTCAATGGCAAAACAAAATTGTTCTTACCAATGATGATACACCATACTGTCGGCATAGTATTGTTCTGGCTTAAACTGCTTCATCAGGATGCTTCAATAGAAAGCAGATTTTAAAACTTACTTCATACCACCCATGGAACTTTAAATTTTCTTATAGGAAACACGAACCAGACAATTTCAAAGGCCTTTATTTTGGTTTTCAAGGCACTGATTAAAATGTTATCAATTAAAACCATTTACAGTGATCTGAGTACCTGCAAAGTTGTATGACATTAATTTCCACAGAATTCACAGACACAGAGCCATACAGAAAATAAAGATCATCTATTAGTATGTAAGTAGTGCAGCTCTTTTTTCCATACTGCCGATAGCAATCTAGCTTTACTAATATACTTTTATGTGACAAGAGGGAAGAACACATCCTGTTCCGGAAGAAAAAAATTCTTGGTAGCACAAAGGAAGTTAGAAACACTAGCCATTGTCAGTAAATGTTGCATGCATGCTCTGTTAATGCAATACAGAAATAAAAAAAAAAAAATACGTAATCTAAAAATGGATAACAACTTAAAAAAAATAAGATGATGTTCTCTGCCACTAAAACACTGCTTGCTAATGTCTATGCTGATATGCCCTTAGATATTTTAATTCTGCATTCTTTGTCTTCTAATGTTACATTATTTTCCATTTCCATATAAACATCACAAATATTCTACTTTCCGTTTCACTAGTTTAAACTCTTCCCTCCCAACAAGTTGTTATCTTGGAAAATGCACTGCTGATATGGAAACCACAAGGTATTACACAACAGACTCCCACAACAGCTGAAGCCAGGCCCTTTAATTTGATCAAGATACAGACAGCTCTGCTTGGGCAAAGGACTCCAGCTATCCTTTCCAGTACTATAGCCAGTAATGATATTTTCTGTTCAACAGCTTACGCTAATAAAGTTTCGTGTGTGTGAAAGGGAGCAAAAATATACAGGGATGAGGCACTGTTTTTAAAGCTGAAAGAAAAGAGAAAGGGAAAAAGAAAATAACACTTCTTAGCCAAGTTATAAATCAAATCCATTAAATGTGGTACAAGTTCAAAGGGTCAGCTTTGTGAGGGTTTGCCTTTGTCATTCTTCCCAATCATTCTTCCCAGTAACCCAGGAACGCACAGGATGCAGGGGAGGGGCACCACACAAGAAACAGACCGTCCCACAGAGCAAACCCTTCTCTTCGCACGACCAGACCCACCAAAAGGCAAAAAACTAACTCTCAGCCTTGCACCTCTCACCCCACCCCACGGAAAGGACCGTGTTTCACGCAGACCCGGCGGGGCCTCGGAAAGCTGTCGGGCTCCAGCTCCGCGAACCAGCGCAGCAGCAGATACAGGCACCCTGCATCCGAGCCCCAGGGCTCCGGCTCGGGTGCAAGCCGGCCGCTCGGCCCCGTTCTCGCTTCCAGAGAGCGGCCAACTCCCCTCTTCTTCCCCACCCCCCCACCCCCAAGACCCGGCTTCGACCCCCGGCGCCCCCTGGCAGGGGAAAATAAAAAAACAATAATAAAAAAAGAAAGAGATGTGGGAGAGGCACGGGGGCGGCGGGCGGACCTTCCCGCAGCCGGCGGGGGGGACGCGGCTGTTGTTTACATGCGGACTGCCCGCCAGGCCGGCACGGCGCGGCCGGGGACCGGGGGCAGCAACAGGCTCAGCCCGGCACGGCCCCGCGGCCTCTCTCCTCCTCCCAGCCGCCCCCCGCAACCCGGCGAGCCGAAATCCCCACGGTCACGCTCCGGGAAATAAATACGTTTCACGGGGCCCCGCACGGCCCCGGCACCACCACGGGTCCCCACAAAGGCGGGCGGCCCGGCCCGGCCCGGCCCGGCCCGACCCGGCGCCCCGCTTACCCGCCCGGCTCCGCTCTCTGCCTTCGCCCTGCCCAACCCCGAGTAACGGCGCCGGCCGCGCTGCGCCGCGGGGCAGCCGCTGAGGCACGCCCCGGCGGCCTGAAACCTAATCCTGACCGCCGCCCCCGCGGCTCGGATCGCCTCGGCTCGGCAGGGCTCGGGGGGAGCCGAGGGGTCTTCTGCCCGGGGCCCTGCCAGCGGTTTCCCGGCCGTAGGCGAGGCTCCGAAGGGGGCCGGTTGGCTCAGCGCACACCCTTCGCCAGGATGGGACCGGGCGGCTGGGCTTGCCCTCCCCTCTTGTCCCTTTTTGTTTTTGTTGTTTGTAAAAAGCGGGCACTCGCCCGTGAGCTTCTCGGGTTGTGACGTGCGCCGTGCCTCCTGCTGCAGGTCAGCCGGGCCCAGCCTCATGCAGGCGCAGCGCAGATCACGAAGCTACCTACCCCTGCTTGCACCCCAAAGAACCACCGTCATCCCCGCTGGGTCAGCAAGATGAGTCTGGGGTTGAGTGGAGGGAAAGGGGAAACGTTTGGAAATAAAGCGTGAAATTAGCCAAAATGCCGAATGAGGTCATAAGGCTAACAAAAAGGTGATTTTCCCTCTTTTTCAGCAACTAAAATAAGGTGCTGTGTATCTTTCACGTAAGTATAAACACCGTGAGAGTAATGCACATAATGAAGAAACGGTTGGTAAGACAGTAAAAAATAATTCTGAAAAAAAAAAAAAAAATTTAAAAGTGCAATTATTTCACTTGATTTCTTAAGTTTGCATGCTCGGACATCACATCATCAAGACCATCGGCTCCACTGCTCCTTGCCAAGAGATAATGCCATGTTTCAAATGCAGATGGCGGCTCTGCTGCAATGAGACTCTTTGTCGTGAAAAGAGCCCAGGGCCTGCAGCTGCTTGGCGCCCAGCTCTCCCGCCTCCCTTCTCGCTTTGGCTTGGTTCTTTCTGCAAATGGATTTGAGTGTGTTACGATATTCAAGCAATATTTTTTGTTGTTGTTTTGTACCAAAAAACAATTAAAGAATATAATTGTTTTGGAGATAAGGTAGAATACCAACCTATTTATCCGAGAGAGGATCGATGAGTGCAATACCGGTATTGGCGCTTTAAAAAGCAGAACATTTCTCATGTAAATTTAAAGAAACACCACTCTTTGTACGTGTAATGTTTTTATTATTGTTGTTATTATTTGACAGATTAACTTATGAAAAAAAATTGACCCTCAAGACAATGTTTTTCATGTATTACAGCTGGCAGATTGAAGGACTCCAAATGATTAGCGACCTGTTTCTCTGATACATATTCAAATCTGCATGTAATTATATGTTTAACAATCATTCTTCCACTTCTTGGCTATGAAAAAAAAAATCATTTTCAATATTTAATTCACAGGTTATATTGCTCAATCCAGTGTGTGCTGGTGAGCATATTGCCCACCAGATCAAATATTGGAGCTGTGTTTGCTATTGCTATAACAGTGAATACCCTATAAATTGCCCCACCTACTTTCCATGTTACATTAGCCTTTTTTTGACTCTAGAGTGAAATCTTATGTATAAGGCACAATTTGCATGTATCATTATTTAACAAATGATCCACAGTCAAATAGATAAATGCAAAACCAGACAGCTATTGTTATTTATTCTGTTGTTCTGGCTTTAACCACAGCATCCCAATGAAATCAAATACAGTGAAGTCTGTAATTTTATTTGGAGCTAAAATGATCAGAATTAGGTGCAGTGGTATTTTACTCCTGATGCATAACAACAACAGCTATGTAACAGTTCCTCACAGCAATCTGTGTTGTATGGGATATACCTTCCAGATAATTTTTTAACATGCAATCTGCTGTTCTCAGGTAGAATTTCAATTACATTCAGATCTTGTCAAATCCCTTGAAGTATATGATAAGTAGGTTATACCTACTGATGTTCAAAACATCATGCTACCTTAGGCCTTGCCTGTTCTAAAAGTATTTTCATGGGCTTAATTATACTCACATAACTGTACCTGCAAAGCTAGCCTTCTCAGTAAATGTACTGTACTGTGAATAACCATCATAGTAAAATTATGAGCTCTCATTTACAATAGTCGATGACACTTATGAAGAGTCATGCAGATACAGATCTAGCAAAATAGCAAAGAAAACCATTTGGGGTTAGACTACAGTACTAGTCTGGCGGATATGCCTACTAATAGGTTTAGAAAAATAACTAGACAGACAGAAACAATTATTATTTACTTCTTTATTATTTTTTATCAAAAGTGTTACAGAGTAGGGCAAAAAGTAATTTTAGTGATTCCACAGTAAGGAAACCATTTTACCTTTTTAGTCCTTCCCCAGGAAAATAAATAAATAAATAAACGAATAAATAAATAAATAAATAAAATAAATATAAAGTCTCAAACTATTAAAGATTCCTCAAGGTAGGTTAGGTGATGTACACCTAACACACAAAATTAAGTTTGTGTTATAGCTGCATTAGCATAAGTAGAGCAGCCATTATTATGCAATTTTGAGGGATGCTGTCCTCAATATGTGAGGGAAGAGAATCTAATTTGTATTTCAAGCCTAAATGTGTTCACAATTTTTTTAAAGCAAATACACAAACAAAAGATATATCTACATACATATATCAATGTGATTTTAAAGTAAAACTGCAAACAGTTTTTTAAACTTTTTAAAACAGAAACTTTCTTCAAAATACCATTACTACAACAAAATCTGTAACGTTTTATTTTGTCAGAAAGATCTCTTAAGGAGAAGATGAATGGGACCTAAAAAAACATTCAATGTTCTTTTATATTAATCTCCAGCAATATTTAAATTCTCTGGCGGATTTAAGACATACTCATGGTGGAAGTATGAATATTGGATGAGATAACTATTTGACTTAATTCTGTAGTCATTGGTTATATCTTGCTTGTAAAATAGCAGAGGTTAATATTAACAAGGCACTGCTTAGATTAGAAGACATGAAGGATAAGTGAACTCCAAAAAATGTCTTTACAAAAAAACAAGGATATGTGTCCATTAAGTCACAAGTCACTGTATTTCCTAATACAATAAAATAAAATAAATGCATTCACAAAAGCAATTGTCTGCTTTTATCACACTGGATTGTGTATCAAAACATTTTGTTTGTTTGTTTTGTGTTTCTTGTTTGTTTGATTTTTGTTTTTATTTAATGGTATTTTTGTATGGTATTTTTGTATTGGATGTCCAGCTGCAGGATGGATAGAATATGTATTTTAGATACATAGAGGAAATGTGAGAGGAAGAACTCTGAAATATTTATATATGTTATGTTTAGGCTTGAAAAATCCCATCTCTGAACTTAAGTATATATATACATAATAGTACAATAAACCTTTTTTATAAGCACTAGCTTAAATAACAATTGAATACATTTCTGCTTTTATAACCTTACCGTTCAGTACTAACAGTACTTATTTTATTAATGTTTATGCACATGTACTTATGCATACATATATACAATATTACACTTCTGAGCAGAGCATTTATGCAAAATTTAGGTTAAACACCACTAATAACCTTCCTTGTCAGAAAATGCTAATTATTCCTATATATTAAATCTTATTCCCAGATGTGTACACCAAAAGTAATCCATTGCATTAAGCAGAATTAAACTAGAAAACAATCTGAGATCAAAGGCAAGTGTGATTCTAATTGCTATAACTGCTAGACTAAAGTTTTAGTATGTAAAGTTTTATGTTAAGTACATGGTTATGCATTCTAACTTTATCTGTCCAAATAAAGCTGGATCAGCATCTTTCCTCTTATTTTTCATGGAACTCATTAGAATACAATACTTCTTTACTACATTTTCAAGAAATTATACTAGAAGAAACACACAATCAAGTTAAACATAACATTTTTCTCCTCTGTTACCTCAACATAAAAGTTACACTTCAAAAGTCAGACAGCAACAAGTAAGTATGCAGTAGGAGGTAACACCATGCATGTTGTCATGCAAAGTTAAAATTAGGAACTTTCTCTTAAGTTTAGCACTTGAAATTTATTCAAGTTTTGGATTATTATGCTGGTAGGTACAGAATATTAGTTTCACGTACTGGAGCATATATGCTGGCAAGAATGGTGTGTAGATTTACATTTTAAAGGTTTTTAGTGAAATTGTCTCCCCTGGGGCCATACTTCATAACTGTTATTATTGCTATTGGAGGTTACACATGTGCGTAGAAGAGAAAGTATGCCCCTTAAGGTAGACCGGAGCAAAAAAAATCATAAAAGGTATGTTAATTATTTATGACTACAAAACAAAATACTTGAAATTATGGCAAATTAAAAGGGCATTTATTTACACACAAACAGGATTGTTTAAAACCACAGGCCTTGCCCATAGCAGAGGAGTGAAGCCAAGTAAGTGACAAAGCTTATAAACATTATCATAGATTTCTCAGACACAAAATACCTACAAGGAGAGTCTGGTTTGTTCAGATTAAGACTTTTTTTTTTTTTTTTCTTAATATGTCTCATTGAAGGTAAGCACATATTTGGCACACCTCACTCTCAGAGAATCTAATTTAAATGTTATTTATTTATTTATTTTTATTAAGTGCTTCAGGGGACACAGTCCAGAGCACCATGTAACCAGGTGTAGTCACCAATACAACAGTTGTTCCAGTATTTGGAAAATAAAATAAAATAAAATAAAATAAAATAAAATAAAATAAAATAAAATAAAATAAAATAAAATAAAATAAAATAAAATAAAATAAAATAAAATAAAATAAAAATAAAAAAGTGAAATATCTTTAATAAATTCTGTGTTAGAAAAATAGATAATTCTTACATGAGAGTACTCTGAGCTTTAAAATCAGAATGGGAAGAACTGACCTGACCAGTTTAGGAGTATGCAGTTAATCATGTTGCTGTTATGTATTGAATTGTATTGTATTGTATTGTAATTGTATATGTAATATACATTGTATATTGTATAAGTAATAGAATTGTATGCAGTTAACCATGTTGCTGTTATGTATTGTACCTCTTCCCTAAGTGTTGAGACATTAGAACAATGATATAAATTTATTTGAGAAAATGCCACATGATCAACCAGTTGGTTTTACAGACAGCTAAACTACAGCATGCTAAATAGGAGGGAGCCACATTTACAGGAAGAAAAGGAAATATTTATCTGGCATGTTGATTTATTTTCAGAATAAATCCTCTTGAAGATGAATTGATGGAACTAAACTAAAGCAAACCAGTATGCATAGATCAATTTGTCACATGGCTCTGCAGTTCATCACACAAAAGTACCATCCTGTTTGTGGTACTGCCCAAATACTTTGTATTTTCCTCCATATACACTACTGAGCTAATCAGCATGTTTGAGATTCTGTCCTGGTCTTTTTCTTATTTGCTTCTGATCCAAACTGTGAAATTAGAGAGCTGTTTCTGTTCAGATTTACTTTAGTGGTTTTCAAAGTTAAAGGCACAGGGAAAATAAAGGTTGGCATTTACAGTCTTGAGGCTTGGGTTCCCAGGAAGAGTGAAAATATTACCTGTTTGGGATAAACAGCTTCCTACCTATTGGACTACCAAAATGGTGTCTTCCAGTTCCAGGCATGAACCAGCATCAGAGCTGTAGTCTGTTCAAGAGGGCAGTGAATGACCACAGAATTTACAGGCAGTTTTGCCAAGTAGTTTTGTGTATGGAGGAACTTGGCAAACAACTGCTCCATGACCTTCCAGAAGGTGCTTTTCCGATGAGGATGCTTCCACATGACTCTTTCAGTTTTAAGTTACATGTAGAGACTAAGCCAAAATGTGTATCTGTGTCCTTCTTTCACTTTGTTTATGATGTAGCTGCACATTGGATTTATACTAAAAATAGTGTGACTAGGTTTATTAAATGTCAGCTGACACCTCCAAAGGAAATAGTTATAGTCTCTTGAATCACAGAATCAGAGAATCACAGAATTTCTAGGTTGGAAGAGACCTCAAGATCATCTAGTCCAACCTCTGACCTAACACTAACAGTCCCCACTAAACCATATCCCTAAGCTCTACATCTAAACGTCTGTTGAAGACTTCCAGGGATGGTGACTCCACCACTTCCCTGGGCAGCCTGTTCCAATGCCTCACAACCCTTTCAGTGAAGAAGTTCTTCCTAACATCTAACCTAAAACTCCCCTGGCTCAACTTAAGCCCATTCCCCCTCGTCCTGTCACCAGGCACGTGGGAGAACAGACCAACCCCCACCTTGCTACAGCCTCCCTTGAGGTACCCATAGAGACCGATAAGGTCGCCCCTGAGCCTCCTCTTCTCCAGGCTGAACAAGCCCAGCTCCCTCAGCCGCTCCTCGTAGGACTTGTTCTCCAGGCCCCTCACCAGCTTTGTCACCCTTCTCTGCACCCGCTCAAGCACCTCAATGTCCTTCTTGTAGCGAGAGGCCCAAAACTGAACACAGTACTCGAGGTGCGGCCTCACCAGAGCTGAGTACAGGGGGACGATCACCTCCCTAGCCCTGCTGGCCACACTGTTCCTGATACAAGCCAAGATGCCGTTGGCCTTCTTGGCCACCTGAGCACACTGCTGGTTCATATTCAGCTGACTATCCACCATCACTCCCAGGTCCTTCTCTGCCTGGCAGCTCTCCAACTATTCCTCTCCCAGCCTGTAGCTCTGCTTGGGGTTATTGCGCTGTCAGGTGCAGGACCCGGCACTTGGCCTTGTTAAACTTCATGCAGTTGACCTCAGCCCATCGGTGCAGCCTATCCAGATCCTCCTGCAGAGCTTTCCTACCCTCAAGCAGATCAACACATGCGCATAGCTTGGTGTCATCTGCAAACTTACTGAGGGTGCACTCAATGCCCTCGTCCAGATCATCGATGAAGATATTAAAGAGGACCGGCCCCAGCACCGGGAAAGGACTAGGAAAAAAATGTTTCAGGTGCCCCAGCACTAGGAAATTTTTTTTTTTTTTTCCAGCACTAGGAAAAAAATAGTGGTTAATTAGCAATTAACCATGTCATCCCATGCCAATGATATTTTGTCTAGCAAGATCAGCACCTGTAAAGACAGGCAGAGTGGGGTAACCTTTCCCATATTGAGAACATCTCCTATTCTGTGAGCGGGATGAAAGGATGAAACTTCTGGTGCTCTGTGCTGCAGACTCTTGGCCCAGATGTGAATGAGCAAGCCTATTACTGGCCAAGTTTTTAAGATCTTAGGCAGGTTCACTAATGCAAAAATCCTTACTATTTTCTTTGATTGGTACCAGACTTGCCTTCCCATGTACATGCTCAGCCAATACAGAGGCATTCATGGTTTCTGCACACCACCAAGAATATAATAAGAAAAAAATGAAAAAGGAATACCACTTGGAAAGAGTTTTGAACTAACTGAAAAACTGGAAAAGGGTGGCATTTCTGGAATAAGCCCATTTTTACAAGTACCTGACAACTGTATGGTCAATTTTGCATCATTCGTAAACAGGACTTTAGTATTAAGTGAAAATCACTTTAGCAAATGAAGCGGATATGAATTTAGACCAATGGGACTCTCACTAGCATTAAAAGAGCTGTGTTACTCTGGTAAACTGATTCAGTAAATCCCTTTTTTCTGTTAAAGTACACCTCTTCAGTTAGGTCATCTGCTTCTCATATGTAAGGGTTCCTTCTCACAGTGGTATGGCTATGAGGAGCTTTTAAAGAACTTGATATGCAACATGTGAAAATTTGCCCTTAGCCATTCAGTAAATGCCAGACTTACATCATAACTAAAAATAAGAATGAATATTCTATATAAAAACACACAGTTGTGGTAACTCCTCAATTTCAGCAGTAAAATGCTTTCCTATATATATATATTTTTTTTTTTTTTTGGTTAAAATTGTTTATTTTCTAACGAGATTGTGTTGCCACTGTCATTAGCTAAGTCTCTCTCTCTCTCTCTCTCTCTTTTTTATTTTTATTTTTTTTTTTTTTTTCCAGTCTTTAAGAATTCATACGGTGTGCAGAGCACAGGGCAAGATCTCAAAGCACTCATAAACTTCCCTCCTCCAATCTTCTGTCTTGAGCCAACGTCAAGTTAGCAACCAGACAGAGTCTCAGAATGTGTTATGCAAAGACAGGCTCAGATGAGATGCAATTTTTTTTTCATCGTATGGTTGCCTTTTTATTTTTGTTGCCAAGGGGACAAACTGAGAGGAAATGGATTTAACAACTGCAAAGTGATGAATTTTAAAGCTGCTGTTACTAATATTTGAACTCTAAATCTAATTTGTATGCAGGAGGAATGAAGAATAACAATGTCATTTCAGAAAATAATAATAATAAAAAAAAATAATAAACCAGACTTTCCCTCCTGTGTTCCTCACATGTCCATATCATTTGATAACCTGAGCTTTTAAATCTAAGTGCCCAGGCAACACCCGAAACAAGGGGAGGTAAAGGGTGCAAAAACACTGAGCCCATTGTGTCTTTTAACCCTATATTACCTTAACATGCATAGACATTCTTAAAGATCCAAAATGCACATCTGCTTTGTAAAAAGCTATTCGAACAGCAGAAAGGAGCTACTGCAGACAATGAGAGACATTTCTACACTTTCTGCTCCCCGTTGAATGTTTTTTCAATAGGAAAAACTTGAGGGAAGCTGGTAGAAGAACAGCTCTTGTAGTTTTTAGGACTCCCGTGCATAAACCAGCTGGGACTCTGTAGACCGCTAGCATGGAGCCCCTCACCACCACCACAAAACATAGAGCCCTTCATCCAGTTTAAGTGGCTTAGAGAAGCCTTTTGTCCTCCCTCCTCCAGGTTACTGTATTTGTGTCTTCCTTTCTGGGACCTAATGCATCACAATTGGTGTGGACTGCAAGAACATTGCTGATGCCTTCACACAGCTGTGCCTATGTGGTGGTTTTACCAGACCCAGTACAGCCTACAAGGTCACCTGCACTGCAGAAGTCTTTTGTTGTTGCTTTTTCTAATAACACCACTCTCTATTCCAGTGTTATGAATTAAATATTAGACTAGATGTTGAAATATCCTCAGGAAAATAAAAATAAATAAATAAATAAGTTTCTAAAGAATTTCTTGGAGTTGAAGAGATCAAAAAGTCTTTCTCTGGATATATGTAAGTACCTAAAGAAGGTTACTGGTAATTTTACACCCCACACTCAGACTTTCCAAAGTCTGCTACCTGAGACCTCACTCCTTGAAATCTGTTAACATTGTTTGGGACATTTCATCTACCTGGAAGACTGTTTCCTGATACACATGTGGTCTACCTTCTGGTAAGGTCTGCTAGGAATCCAAACATACTTCTATCTCATTTTGAGGTCTGAAGCCAGGCTTTCCCTTCCTAACCAGGTACCATAATGACCAAAGGATACTATGCTTCTCCTTCACTGTTTTAAAGCAAGAATCAGGCAATTAGATAAATCAATAAATTTCAAAACCCTCTTGGAAGGGATTTAAGCTCACATTTATTGCAAAAATAAGCTGGACTATCCTAACTACAGTTACTCTTAGACACAGTTCCTACATTTGACACTGAGTGTTACACTTTGCAGACTGCATACACAGTGTCACATACATTACATTTAAAAGCAGAATTCTTAAACCACGCTTACTACATAAATGTCACATCAGTGTACTTGATCAAGAAAACCCTCAGTCCAAACACAGGGAGGAATGAAAATTGAGTTAAGGTCTGCTATGCAATAGGCATAGAGCCTGTACACTGAATTATTCTGTGTGTAAGTGGACATCTCTACTACAGGTGGAGGAGAGCAACTTGTTATTTCAGGTATCAGCTACTCAGAAAACTTCATTATTTGAAAATCATATATGACAAGAAGTGCCTCGGTCCCACAAGGGAGAAATATTTCAATACCTGTGTCTATATTCTTCATAGCTGAGGCAACTGCTGTCCTAGTGTCCTTTAGTAAGACACCATATACTTTCTGCCCATATCTTAGGACTTTCAGCAAAGCCCTAAAAGCTATGAAAGGGACTAGGCATGCAAATACATTTGCAAACTTGAACCAAGCTGGACTAATCACATTTTGTTTGGATTCAGGTCCACACTTCTTACCAGCTTTTTTTTTTTTTTTTTTTAATCTCAGGTCTCAGGAAAGGGTCCAAATACGTCTGTCATTAATACATGCATAACCTCCCAAACTTTGGGAGCGTCTTGACTTTAATACTTTTGTGTGATTTGTAAGGGGAAAGTTCAAAGTATTTCAAACAGGCAAATTCATCCTCAGAACAGTGTAATAGGACTTACTCTGCAATTTTGTTGAGGGACAGCAAGCTTATACCCATACCCAGCTATAAATAGTTGTGGAAAATAAACAGATAAAAAATACACTTACCAGTATTGCCTTCAGACTCCCAGCTGCATCAAGCTTCCACTAGACCCAGTACAAAGCATCATCAGTCAGAGAAGGGAGCATGTACCATATACAGCAACAGTAACAGTTACACTTTTCTTACAAGGGTATTTTCCTTTAAAGTGTGGCAGAATGTGAGAACATAAACTTTTTGTAACCCAGAGGTATTGAAGGTACTCATTAAGACCAAGCAGAATTGCAAACTCTAGAAATTAAGGAATTTTAACATCTGTTAAAACTCAAGGAAGTGTTTCTTCAGTGAGTGAAATAATAAATCTAATAGACTTCCATTGTAGAATTTTGGGGATAATCAACAAAAGAGATTTATACTTCAAATTAGTTTGGCATATGGCTCAAAAAAGGTTTTCTTAATTTCTATTCAAAACTGTAAATAAATCAGGTGAACACCCAACAAACACTAAGAGAAGTTTAAGGACTACTTCTATCAAGTGTCTGATGAGGAAAGACATTAAGTATAATGGAGTGTATCTCAACTGTAACTTATGGAACCTATAACTGTAACTTATGGAACAAGAAATGAGCAAGAAAGGTAGCAGTTTCTTTGCAGAATTGGTCTCCAAAGTGACCTGTGGGACCAGTCCTGACTTCTTGTCAGTGGTGCTGTTGTTATTTCAAATATACCTATGGGTAATTATGCCCTGCTGTGCAGAGATAGGCAGTATTGGCAAAATAAAGGCAATATTGGCAGTACAGG